>NC_062572.1:3097826-3397826 GCF_022837055.1 Prionailurus viverrinus | reverse complement strand
ATCCATCCATTCATCCACCCACCTATCCATCCATCCATCCATCCATTCATCCACCCACCTATCCATCCATCCATCCATTCATAATTCATCCATCCATTCATCCACCCACCTATCCATCCATCCATTCATCCATCCATCTATCCATCCATCCATCCATAATTCATCCATCCATTCATCCACCCACCTATCCATCCATCCATCCATCCATCCATTCATCCACCCACCTATCCATCCATCCATCCATCCATCCATTCATTATTCATCCATCCATTCATCCACCCACCTATCCATCCATCCATCCATCCATTCATCCACCCACCTATCCATCCACTCACCCATCCACCCATTCATACACCAACCAAATGCACATACATACATTGGTCCTTTCAGTGTCCACTCTGCCAAGTTCCTGCTTCTTGAGCATCTGGTGTGAAGAACCAAGACATCAAAGATTTAAAAAAGATGTACTTCTTTCCTTCAAGTATCTCACGGTTTGGTGGTTGATCTGGACACGTGGGGCCAGTATAAATCATATCTTATAAACTTGAATATGCAAGACAGCCATGTCATTTCTTAAAAACCCAACTTGATTTCTATTCTCAATTTTCAATTCATTAAGGCTACAGAACATAGTCCCAGACTAATTTCCCGGAGATGTGACTGTTATTGCCCAGGTCTTGGGAGAGGGGGCTTCTAGTCTTCACGTGTCCTGCTTACAGTCCCTAGGGGCATCCAATGTCAGAGTTACCTAGGATACGGTCCCTCCCCTGTCCATGGCACTTCTCCAGCCCGCTTCCAGGGAACACCACAGGCATCTGCCTGCTGTTTCTTCCCCGCCCCCCACCCCCGAGCGTCCATGGGGCTGTATATAGATTCATCTCCCTAAGGGTTTAGACTTTGGAACACACTGCCTTAATGCTTGCAGACTTTTATTTTATTTTCTATGTGTTTATTTTGCTTTGTGCTCTATCTTGTCTCTCTCCTGAGGCAATGATGTGGTAGGAACTGGAAAAGCAAGGAAGGACTACACGGGGAGGGAACATACCTTGAAATGGCAATGCTGCCATTCACAGGATAAGCAATTATAATACAAATGCATAAACCATCCCAGGGGGTCGGAGAGGTGCCTGGCCAGGCCAGTAGGGAAGGAAGGGCGGGCCAAGGAAGCCCCGCATGCAAAGGCCCGGGGGTCTCAGAGACTGTTGGGGCTGTGATGGGAGGGGGGCAGAGTGAGTCAGGCTGGAGAGGAAGGCAGTACAAACCCTGCAGCTCTGGGGGGCTAGTTGGGGTGACATGTGGGTATGGCTCATTTTATGAGCAGACATCACCTCTGGGCCCCACTCAGAGTTCGGTCTCAACTGCGGATCTGTGCAGGTTCCAGCTCACGTGGGGGTGGTACCACCTTCCACCTCGAGCTCCTACTGTTTTCTATCCCGGGGCCTTCTCAGACGCCATGCACCTGTGTCTCAGCCTGGACGTGCAGGGCAGTTAACACACGGGCAGTGAGAGAGAGGAGCTGGGAGATAACGTTCCTGCCTCTTATCCTTCAGGTGGGCAATTTTGTAGGCTTACATGAGGTTCCAGAGAAACTGATCCACAGCAAAAAAAAGTAAAAATGTGCCTTCCTATGGACTCTTTCTCTTTCTCTGTCTCCCTCACTCTGCCCGCTGGCCCCCACTGGGGGCCATCTCCCAAGTAAACCGAATGCACTGAATCCTTGTCTCAGGCACCGCATTGGGAGGAACCCAAATTAAGCATGTATGCTGTGTGAAAAGGAAAAAAAGGACACATGGAAGCAGAGTGGTCTCCAGGGCCGGTGACTTTTCCATCCCCTTCTGTCTTCGTAGGTATCTGACGGCTGTGATTACGTCTTTGTCAACGGCAAAGAGATAAAGGGCAAGGTGGACGCGGTGGTGAACTTCACCTACCAGCACCTGAGTGCCCCCCTGCACATCACCGTGTGGGTGCCCCGCCTGCCCCTGCAGATCGAGGTCTCTGACACCGAGCTGAGCCAGATTAAAGGCTGGAGGGTCCCCATTGTGGCCAGTAAGAGGTGAGCCCAGGATGCAGAGATTAACCAGAGGCGTGATAACAATGGTTTTATTTACTGACCACACCACCGACAGAGCCAGTACAGGGCCCGGCACGTGGTAGACGCCGGTAAAATGCTGTGATTACATTTTCTCCAGCCCACCCGAGGCCCAGGATAACCAGCCGGGAAGGAGGCTGGGAAGCGGCAGGATCCGTATCACCCCCAGGCCGTGTGCACTCTACACTTGGACCTCTCCCAGACCCTCCTGAAACAGGCTCCCCCAGAATGAAGCGACAGAAATGATAGATCTTTCTAGCCCCTCAGCACCCTGGGGAAATCTGAATTGGGGGTTATTTTCTCTAAGCGAAAGTGACTCCTTTTTCTGTGCTTGGTGAATATCCAGAAGCTTGATAAGCTCTGTGTGCATCGAATTACTGCATGACATTTCATTGCATGTATATTGGGCTATGGTGTCACTGTTTGCTCTTTAAAAAAAAAAAAAAAGGCTCTTTGTTCTATGTGACTCTGGATTGTCATACGTAGGAGCTGGGGTCACCCATCCTGAATGCTCAGGGCTGTTTTCCAGAATCTTCCAGGCACCTGGTCCTCATGTTAAGGGGCAAGGAGTGCTTGAGCGAACGTACACTCAGCACGAGCCCCTTGGGCCCGTAAGAGGCAACATCCCTCTCTGCAGGGAGAACTTGAAAGAATCTTCCCCAACTGCAGAGGGCGGTGGTGAATCCGGGCAATCCTTCAGACTGTCTAGTGGTCATGAGTGACCTAGAGAATGAGCGTGCCCCGTGCCCCTGGGGAGGGCAGACCTGAGCCTAGCCACCACTTTCTAGCTCTGTGAGCTTGGGCAGGGTCCCTAACCTCCCTCCCCAGAACATAATAATAACACTCGTGTTATGAGATTAAGAGTCCATACGTGTGGAGCCTAGAAGGTCACATCTCAAGAGAGTAATACAGCTCTGCCCAATAGAACCTGCTGCCGTGGCGGAATGTTCTAGAACCACGCTATCCAATATGGCGGCCGCTAGCACATGTGGTTAGGGAGCGCTTGGTATATATAGCTAGTGTGCCTAAGAAATTTACATTTTTGATTCATCTCATTATTCATTTAAATTGAAGGGTAAGTAGGCACACATAGCTACCAGCTACTCATTTACTGGACAGCGTAGACTTCGTAAATATTAGCCCGTAAGCCGTTTGTCAATAAATGCCTTCAGGAGAGGGATGTCCGACCCTCTGTGCTGCCTGTGATGGAAACAGCACTCCCGTGGGGTCCTGAGGCCCCCGCCTGGGATGTTGTCCCATGGAGGCTGGGGCAGGCACCTGCCTGTCTGGCCTGTGCCTCCAGAGCGTCTGAATCCATTCCTGGGACCTGAGAGCTTCTCGTTCCCCCAAGGCCCACACGGGAGAGCGAGGATGAAGACGACGAGGAGCGGCGGGGCCGGGGCTGTGCCCTGAAGTACCAGCATGCCACGGTGCGGGTCCTCACCCAGTTCGTGGCCGAGGGCGCCGGCCCGTGGGCCCAGCCCAGCCACCTGCTCAGCCCCGACTGGCAGGTGGACATCACCCACCTGGTCGCAGACTTCATGAATCTGGAGGAACCTCACGTGGCCACACTGCAGGACAGCAGGGTCCTGGTCGGGCGGGAGGTCGGGATGACCACCATCCAGGTAGGAAGCCAGAGCTGGGCATTTCTGCCCTGAGCACCGTGCCGGGCTCTGGGGGAGGCTCCCAAGAAGGGTGGGTCATTGTGCCCAATTCCTGGCCCCCAGGATGGCATCCCCGGGACCCCAGAAGCTGAGCTAGGACCAGCCCGGGGGGGGGGGCCAGTCTCCTCACGAGCACAGCTGGGAAGGCGGTGGTCACAGCCCCTTAGCACCTCACATGTCCCCTCTCCCAACTGCTGTGTGCTCCGTTCCCAACACCTGCCAGCCCTCCCCGTCCTGCCCCTGTCTGCCAACCCTTCATCCCGCTGTCCACACCTGACATCTCCTACACCTCTCAGAAGCCTCCTCCCCTCCCCTGCATGCTGCTCACGCTCGTGGCCGGGGGGAAGGTGCCTCCCGCCTTCCCATAAAGCATTTAGTCATTCTGCCACGGATCCATCCAGCAAACCTCTCTTCGAAGTCCTACTACCCTTTTTCTTCAAGGAAACACATATGACAGGGAGTGGTGGGCCTTTTCCCAAATCCCTCAACTTCTACCTTCCTGACTGTACTTTGTTGGGGGGGGGGGGAGAGGAGACTATAATTCAGTTCCCCCACAGTTACTTCCATAGTTCATTTAGAACGTGATTCAGGTTGCACAAAGTCAACGCGTGTGCGACTCTTCCTGAGCCTCGTCAGCAGGATTGATTGCCGTGCACAGTTAACCAAGTTGTGCAGGGTACAAGAGTCCCTCATCGCAATGGGAGGGGTCCCTTCCCTTTAAAAACAGAATGGATTTTAACATTTGTTGTCCTCTCCCCACAGAGCTAAAGTGTCGTGGGGGAAGGGTGGCTTTATCTGATTCTTGCAAAGGCCTGGCGTGGGCTGGTGTATCTCTAGGGAAGAAGGTGGGAGGCTCCTTCACCCCGTACTCTGGACCCAGGCCTGGGGCAAGAAGGAAGTGTTGCCGGGGAAGCTCCCAGCATCTGGGAATCTTCTGTCCTGTCCATCCTACAGGTATTGTCCCCGCTGTCAGACTCCATCCTGGCAGAGAAAACGGTCACCGTGTTAGATGACAAAGTGTCAGTGACGGACTTGGCCATCCAGCTGGTGGCTGGGCTGTCCGTCACCCTCCACCCCAGCACGGAGGACAGCAAGGCCATCACGGCTGTGGCCACAGCTCAGGAGCTGCTTCGGACTCCCAAGCAGGTAGGGATGGTTCTAGAAGCCGGAGTTCAAGAGGAGCAGGGCGCTTGCCGTGCCTGACTCTGCGAAAGGGGCGGGGGGAGGGAGGAACGGAGCAGAGTCGCTGAACCACAGTCCAGAATGCAGTGATGGGGAGGCTGTGAAAAGCCACAGGGCTACGTCATTCCGGTCGTGGGCTCTGTGATGAACCAGACGGGTGATGCCCAGTGCGCAAATCTGGTTCCACAGACTTGGTGGTTTACAACAAGGCCCGCTTATTAGCTCAGCTCGGTGCGTCGGGGGCCGGGGCGGGCTCAGCTGGGTTCCAGGCTCAGGGCACCACAGGCCGACAGCAGAGTGAGCTGGCGGGGCCCTTCTTGGCGTGTCCTGGGGAATAATCGGCCTCCACGCTCGTTCCTGTCTCTGCACTTCTGTGGCAGGTGTCTGTGTCTTTGGTGGCTGTTCCCGGGGACCCCTCTCGGCTCCCTAAGGCCACCCGTGTTCCTTGTCACTTCCCACACCCCCACTGTCTTCAAAACCAGCAACATGCATGGAGTCCTTTTATGCCTTAGACCTCTAACCTCCCCTCTGCTGCCTGCTAGAGAAACCTCTTTGCTGTGAAAGGCTCACGTGTCTACACCGGGCTCAGCCAGATAATCCAGGCAGGTCTCCCTATCTCAAGGTCAGCTGCACCACACAGCACAGCATCATCACAGGAGTGGCATCTCATTATGTTCCCGGGTTCCAAAGATCAGGGCGGGTCATTCCAGAAAGTGTGCGGCTGCTAGCTGACTTTGCCCCAGGGTGTCAGCAGGAGGGTCCTGGAATACGTTCACATCCAAGTCAGGCCCCCATTGATGGCTTCTCTCCTGGGGGCGAGGTGTTTTCTCCTCTCTAAGGAGCAAATTGAGGGGAGCGGAGCAAAGTGGGGAGACAAGGCAGAGAACATGGAGCTATTTGCTGAGAATGGGTAATTAATTAGGGCATGATTGGCCTCGCAACCTTCCTGGCTTGGGGGCAGGGGCCCTGACCCCCATCCGGTGTGTCCCATCTGTCTTCATCGGCTGATGGTAATTGGAGGTCCCCGCACGGACTCCGGGGGGATTTATGGATGCAGTTCATTTGATTTGCAGACATGACTCTGGAAAGGATGGAGCTTTAAATCATTCCTGGGCCTGTGTTGTTTTAAGTCATTCAGAATTTCTCATCTTTGGGGAAATGCACCTCTCCTGGGCACGTCCTGGGGTCCAACCTCACTGGAACCAGCTAATCACCTGACTTAACCCTCAATCACACAGCAGCACCGACTCAGATGGGTTTCGGCAAGCCCGCGGGGTTCTGAAGGCTTCATCCAGACTGTCTGCCACTCAGGGGGCTGGTTTTAGGTGAAGTTCTTTCCCCGTCTAGAGTGTGTGAAGAAAAATTAGTTCAGGATGGAAAGTCAACCAAGATGAACTCACAGACCGTGTGAACAGTGTGTTTATCCCAACCCTCGGCGCGTGGAAGGCCGGCACCTTGTTCTTGACATTTCAGCCCTGAAATACAACGTGGGAAAGATTTTTACACCCGTCAATACGAGGGCAATCGTATATACTTTGCCTGTGCCTCATCTGTTCGGAGGAAAGCCAGGACAGAAGGGTGAAACGGGAAATCCCCTGGCCTTAATGCATTCGATTTACCAGTTAGAAGGGGGGTCTGTCGGATGGTGGGACTTGCCATTGATGCGGACAGAGGGGACAGGGGTGGGAAGCAAAACTCCTGAGCCATATTGCCTGCCTTAGTTTCGATCGCCCAGAAGCTGAGCCTGCCATGAGGATTCGAGATCAAGTGTTTAATTTGAGTGCTGGAGGGAGCCCCAGTATGGGAGTCGGGAAGGGCTACAAGGGATAGAAGATAGCAGAGCGCGCTCCCCACCCGCGGCCGCCGCCGTGGACTACTGGAGCCCGAGTCTTCTGGGGAAACCACCAGCCAGTGTTGACCAGGGGCCAGGGAGCTGGGCTGTGTGTCACATCTCCTATCAGTCATTGTTGAGGGCTGCTTTGGGGGGGTGTTAATTCCCTGGCACTTCTGGCTACAGACATGGCCACGTGGCTTCCAGAGGTCGGAGAACGCCCTCAGACAAAACAGTCTTGCAGAACTGACCGCTGGGCGGGCAGATACCGAGAGGGGGAGTGGGCAGGTGCCACCAGTGACCGCCATGCCGTCCTGAGATTTCGGGCACTCGTCTCAAGCAGCGGGTGTTGGCCTGGGCTTCCGGTTAGTGGAGACAGAGCCCAGACCCAGGCTGGCTCCAAGCAGACACCGGTATTTATCAGTTCATGCCTGGGGATTTGTCTTCAGGCCAAGCTAGATCCAGCTGTCCTGAATGCTAGAGAATATTCCAGCCACTCGTTCCGTGGATCCTGATGTCCCCGTCTGCCTTCTCCACATTCGTTCCGTCCGGAACGTCTCACCGGAAACTGTCGGTGGCCCTTGTACTGCCCTTCCTTTCCTTCCTCTTGCCTTTTTTGGTGTGTTCCGTCTCTTTTGATCCCTGTGATTGTGTTTTGGGTAAATTCCTTGGCTCTGACGCCCTGGACACGGACTCTCTTCCCCCATACGTGTCTAATCTGCTTTGCAAACTAGCCTTCGGGTAATTTCAGCTGGAGCATTCTCTCACGAAGTCCTCTCCACGCCTCCCTGTTTTTTGTTTTTGTTTTTTTTTCCCCCTCAGCCTTCCTCTCAACGTGGTGTCTACTGCGTTCCTTGTCCCTTGAACCGTTTTATTTCATGGGCCATTTTGTCGTTGCTGCTGGTTTACTTTATTTCGGTTGTTCCATTATCCAAAACCCTTGCCCTCCCTGCTGATCGACCTGCGTTTTTTATGATTCCCTCTCACGGTAGAGCCCTCCCTCCTCGGGACTGTAATTTTTTTTTTTTTTTTTTTTTTTTTTTTTTTTAATCAGAAGCGCCTCAGGCTGTGGCCTCTTCCCTTCGCTCCCGACAGGAAGTCTTTGCAGGCCTGCATTTGCACGGGCCCAGCCCCAAGCGCGTCTTGCTGTCGGCGGCCGGGCACCATATAGGTCGTGCACCTTCAGACCCCACACCCAGGTGTGGGGACGCCGTGGGCTTTTGATTTCCAGGGGGCACATTTTCCGGGCAGTGCTCAGAGCACAAGCAGGCATCGTGGCTGTTTCTGGCCCGGGTGGGTAGGACTTTCTCATCGCCCCCCGCCCGGTCTCGATAGCCCTGCTTTTACGCAAGGGGTCCCATCCCCAGAGGACAGTCCCTAGGTGGGCATGAGCATCCCTGCCACTGGCTGGCAGGCCTTCTGAGCAGCTCTGACACCCGTCCCCCCTCCAGCCCACCTCGGTAACAGCTATCTGTATGGACCCCTCTGGTACGCGTTCCCTCTTCCTTTCTGGTGCCTGGGAATTTTCATGATGTTTTGTATATTCCCACCCGGCTTTTAAGTGGTTGATCCTCAGCCAGTCTACTTTGTGGTTGGAACACGCTCTTCAGAGAGTCTCTCTCTCCATTTCTTAACTCTTCTTCCCCCTGCGTGGGCCTCCTGTTCCAGCGGAGCCCCCCTAAGCGGCTACAAGCCGGCCACTATCACCGCAGACTTGCACCCCAACTGAGCAGCCCCGGAGGCTGCAAGCTTCCCATCTCTGGTTCCCGCCGAAGCCCAGGGATCCCCTCCTGGGGATCCTGCTTTCCATCCTGAGCCCCTTCCTGAGCCAATCCCTGTGAACGGGGTGGTGGGATGCTCCGATTGGCCAGAGCTGGGTCACATGCCTAGCGGGGGCGGGGCCAGCCCCACCCCCATCCCGCCCCTGCCCCGCGTGCCCCGCGTGTGCTCGCGCCCTGAGCGGGGAGGACTCGGTTCTCCAAAGGGAAGCTGGTGTTCCAGTCCCAGGTGGAAAAGAGGGCTAGAAAGTATCCAGGCCAAGCAGACGTCCATCTCAGACCCTGGGGTGGGGGGGTTCACACTCTCAGCTGGGGAAAGCAGATTGTTTGGAGGAAAAAAAGGGGGGAGGGGCCAAGACAAATAGTGCATCCACGTGTTTAACTCACAACTCATGTCAAATTCTCGGCCCTCGGTTGTCATGCCCAGAAGCCAGGACCAGAGAGGACACAGGATCCTTTACCTGTAACAGACCCCTGGGGTGGCGTTAACTCTTCCCTCCCCCACTCTGCTCCTTGATTCTCCTCCAGCACTTGCGGCAGACTGTCCCGGGAAGGTCAGCCCCGCCTCGGTGGTGGCCGGGGGCCTGCCCCTCTCCTCCTGGCCTCCCCGCCCCACCCCCAGCTCCCCTACACAGGCAAGCACACCCCCACCTGTACACACGACCTGTCCCCGCGTGCCACCGCTCACAGCCCCGTGTGTTTTTCTCCGTCCGGCTCCGGGCGCCCTCTCCGAGGCTCCGCCGTGTGTGGCATGGGCTTCTAACCCATGTCCCTAAATGCCTGGTCTTAGAAAACACGGAAGAATTCCAGACACATCAAAATCATCGTGGTGAGTGGCCGTGGTGGTGGGACGCCGGACGGACCTCCGGGCTCCAACCCCCCATTTTGCCACTTCCCTGAGCCCGCCATGCTGTCCATGATCCCGCCTCCTCACCTGCAGCAGGAGAAGAGGTGACAGTAAGAGAAAGTGAGTCCGTCCTCGGAGGACACAACAGTGGCGGGTTCCCGGGACGCACAGCCGCCACTCCCATTTTGGTGGCTGGAACATCGGTGTGCCAAGGACGGGCCCCCGGCCCAGCTCCCGGCTCCTGGGAACGCGTCACCTTGTGCGGCCAGACAGACTCTGCAGGTGTGAGTAGGGATCCCGAGGTAGGGAGATTACCATGGGCCACCCAGACATCTCAAGGCTGGACCCTCCTCAGAGGAGGTGGGAGCATCAGAGCCAGTTGTAGGGAACCTGCAGACTCCACGTGGAGTCTGCGAGTAAAGCCGTGGGGCCTTCTCCGCGAGGCTTCCCGGTGGCCCTCCCCAGCAAGGGTTAGGCTGGAGCTGTCCCTGCCTCTGTGTTCTTACTTAACTTACAGCGATTTTCTGATCCTGATGTAAAACCCGAATGTTTTCTCCCCAGATTCATCGGCCACCGGGTCTGGATTTGAGTCCAGCTCCTGATTCCTTCGGGTTCTGTTCTAGGCCGGCGGGCAGGTTCCTAAGAGGAGAAGCATCCGCAGGCCTCACGCTGCGGCCTCCTAACAGCCTCTCTCCTTGCAGGAAGCCGTGGTCAGCACGTGGCTTCAGCTCAGCGACGGCTCGGTGACGCCCCTCGACATCTACGACACCAGGGACTTCAGCCTGACCGCCACCTCCCTGGACGAGGCCGTCGTGTCCGTCCCCCAGGCCCGCTCTCCCAGGTGGCCGGTTGTGATGGCCGAGGGGGAAGGCCAGGGGCCGCTGGTCCGAGTGGACATGACCATCGCAGAGGCCTGCCAGAAGTCCAAGCGCAAGAGCGTCCTGGCCGTGGGCGTGGGCAGCGTCAGGGTCAAGTTTGGCCAGAACGACGCCGACTCCGGTCCCGGCGGGGGCGGCGACGAGGGCGAGATCAAGAACCACGCCAGTGACCGCCGGCAGAAGGTTCAGGAGCCCGAGGGGCCCCCGCCCGGCGGCTCCTCCGTGGAGCGCGAGGAAGGCGCCCCCCGCAGAGGCGGCACGACGGCCCGGCCGCTGCTGGACAACAGGGTGGCGAAGGGCAGCCGGCCGGACGCGGGCAGGCCGTCCGGAGAGGGCCAGCTGCAGAACATCCCCCTGGACTTCACCAACTTCCCGGCCCGGGTGGACCTGCCCCGCGCGGGGGGCGGGCTGGGGGCCAGCGACCTGCTGCAGACCGCGAGGGGCCTGAGCGACCTGGAGATCGGCATGTATGCCCTGCTGGGCGTCTTCTGCCTGGCCATCCTCGTCTTCCTCATCAACTGCGCCACGTTCGCCCTCAAGTACCGGCACAAGGAGGTGCCCCCGGAAGGCCAGGCCTCCGTCACCCACTCGCACGACTGGGTGTGGCTGGGCAACGAGGCCGAGCTCCTGGAGCACGCGGGCGAGGGGTCCCCGCCGCAGGACGAGCACACGACCGTCCTGGACCGCGGGCCGGGCGGCAGCGAGGAGAGCAGCTGTCTGTTGCTCAACGGGGGAGCCCGGCAGCACGCGCAGGGCCGGGGGCACGGGCCGGACTCGGGGGGCAGGCAGGCCAGGGACCCGAAGCCCGAGCCCCTGCACTCGCCCACCTCCAAGAGGAAGAAGGTGAAGTTCACCACCTTCACCACCATCCCGCCAGACAACGGCTGCCCCGGCGTGAACTCCATCCTCGGTGGCGGGGGCGAGGACATCAAGTGGGTATGCCAGGACGTGGCCGCGGGCGCCCCCGAGGAGCTCAGAAACTACCTGGAGAAGTTCAAGGAACAGGCGTAGGCCCCTCCGGCCGGCGGCTCTGCACCCCGCCCCTCGCGGGGCTCGGAGTGGGTCTGGCTCCGGCGTCGGGTGGGATCCGGGAGGGCCCGGCGTGGAGCGGGGGACGCACCCCCGCCGTCAGGCTGTGCGAGTCCCGGAGCCTCCGCGAGGGGCCGCGTGTCTTTTGTAGCAAGGATTCTGTAGCAGTCGATGATGGCGGAGTTTCGAGAGTCAGCGGAGCCAGCTCTGGGTGGGTCGCTGACCGAGACCCTGAACCGCACAAGGGCCACGTTAGGAAGGTGATTTTACGAGTTGAAACATAACCCAGACAAGCTACCAAAAATTATTTGTTAAAAAAATGCAAAAAGACAAATAAAAAGACAGAAGGAATCATCTCTTTATTTATATTTCTAATAAAGTAGCAAAATCTACAACGAGGTCCTGCTGAGGCCCCATTTCTGTTTTAGTTCAGTGTCCCCCCTTCCGAGGACGGCCGTCTCTGGGAAGAGACCATCCCAGCCCTGGGTGCCCTGGGATGATGAGTCTGGGGGTTTTCGATCTTTCCTGGATAATCTTCTCCCACATTGCCTTCCCTCCTTCCAACAAGTTTTCTGTGTCCTATGTTGCCATCTGATTTGTATTTAATGTTTATTTCCAAGGACCAAACGGTATATTTTTCCTGATTTAAACATACGTTATATTCGTATACATTAGATGAATTCTTAGAAATAGTCTCCATTTATCCCTCCTTTAAGTGGTAAGTCTGATGCTCTTCTGTACCCCTCCAGCCTTGTTGATATTTGCTGGGGTTTAAAAATCAAAGGGTTGGGGAGGCGTCCCCTGGATCTTGACCTTGCCCTCCACCACACCCACCCCCCAGGCCACAGCCCGTGGGCGGAACGCTGCCCAAGGCCGGTCCAAGGGGACCCAGCCAGCCGCGCGGAGCTCACAGAGCCCAGCACCCAGTGGCTCCCCACTCAGGGGAGGTCTGGTCAGATCCACGAGGGAGAGATCGCACCCAAGAGAAGTCTGTGCCTCCTCGTGCGGGACATCTGTCACGAGACCCTCTGACGCTGAGAAACGAGCCAGGATAAAAACTCTGGGAGGGTTTTTGAGTCGTCCCTCTGACTCTGTTGGGCGGAACATGCCAGCGTGGACGGAGACGATAAAAATCTGTGTTAGATGGTCAGCCAACTGTGGTTTTTAACAGCCTGATTGTGTAAGCAGCACATTTGCAAAGACGCACTGATCCAAAGTCAACTGTGTGTGGCCGAGAGAGCACGGTGTCCTGAACGAGCCCCTCGGTGACTGCCAGGCCCCGGGGTCTGCTCTGGGCAGGCACCGCTCACCCGTGAGGCTCGTTGTTTTTATTTTTTTAATTACTAAAATCAGTAGCTAAGAAAGGGTCCTTGGAGCCTCGTGACCTTTTCAAAAGGCTATTTCTAGCACATATTACAGACGGAAGGGAGATATTTATTTATACCTGTGATGCCAGTTGTCATTAAAATGCTTTCCATGCCTGGACAAGTCAGTACCTTGTGGGGTGTTTCTTTCTTCAGTTAACTCCTAGTGCCTCTCCCGCCGAATGTACAGCTTGCTGAAGAAACCACCTGTCCGCTGGGCTCGAGGGAAGACAGCACATACGTGGGTCCCGTGACTGCTGCAGAGGGCTTCCCGGGACCCCCTCGTCGGCCGTCACCCCCACCAGCGGCTCTCATGCTGCGCGTGCCCACAGCCGCCAGGAGGGCTCATAAACTACAGGCTGCTGAGGGGGCTCCAGAAACACGCATTCCTGACAAGTTCCAGGGCAACGCGGATGGGGCGGGTCTGAGAGCCACACCAGGTAGGGGAACACCTTGACGCTGGGTGGAAAGGGTGGGAGCCCCATCCGGGGGGAAAGGGGTTTCTTTTATCGGGACTGTTTTTGTGGGTGGTGTTTGAGGTCTCAGTGGGACTGTGGTCGCCGTTGGTTAGCTGGGGGTAGAGAATGTTTTGGTAGAAGATAAAGTGGCGGGATTTTTTTTTTTTTTTTTTTTTTTTTTTTAGTAACAGCTTCATTAAGACGCAATTCACGTGCCATAGACTTAACCCATTTACGGCGTACGATACAGTGGGGGGGTTTTTGTTGTTTATCCAGAGAGTTGTGCCTCCATTGCCACCCCGACTGTCGAAAATTTCCATCATCCTGAAAAGAAACTCCATACCTGTTCCAATCACTTCCCATTCCTTGAAAACCCCCGGCTCCAGGAAACCACCGGACTTGCCCAGAGGTGCTGGCGTCTCTCTCCTTGTGGGAGAATTCTGACCATTCCCTGAGCAGGACCCTCCTTCTTGTGGGGAGCCGATGGGGTTAATGCGACGGTGAGGTTTCCTAATCAAGGCACCAGGAGATCTCGGTGCCCCCGCAGCACCTCTGGACAGTGCAGTGGGAAAGCACGGACTTCAAGAGCTCTGGTGTCCACTCCTAAATCCAGCTCCCTCCCTGGCTAGCGCATACATTTCTTTAGAAGGTGAAGGCTCCAGATAAGGGGAAGGAGGGCTGTGGTTGGCTCTCTAATGCTGGGTGCTTCGTCTCCGCCCCGCGCTTGGAAAGCGATCAGACCCAGCCACGCCCCACCCGTGCGCTCCCGCAACAAGCCTCGGACGCTGGCCCTGGGCACATAACTCACGCGGTCCACTCCGGTGAGCTGAGCTGCGCCAGTTCTGAGCCCGTGAGACAGGAGGGCCGCTGAGGTCTTCCTCCCTGGGCAGGAGGCTCAGGGAACACCCCCGCTGTCGTTGGTGGACAGCCAAGAGGCCAGGTCGGGGTGACCGCCTGGTCCCGTTTCCCCTGGGACCGACCTGTGTTTTAAAATGGGGAGACCCTTTTTATTTTCCAAATTAACACAGTGTGCACCTGAAGCTCACACCATGTTGAATGTCAAGTATATTGCAATTAAGGGATAAATTAGGAAAGGAAACCTGAAGACCCGTGTCCCATGCAGCGTCTCTGGGGAGGCTGGGATTGGTCGGCCGCCCTGGGCTATGGAAGCAGACAACACGTCAGTCCCGCCCTCCCCTGACTGGGGTTTGTGACACGGGAGCGCACGTCCCAACCTCCAACTTGGGGCCGGAGCCCCTCCCTTCCTCGTGTGTCCTGGGTGGGATCAGAGGGCGAGGTCTCCCTCGTGCGTACGTACACTGAATAAACGGTACGTTAACAAACTGTGAGACCCTAAAACACATCGGATCGGGCGTCAGGATCCCCTATTCTCTTTTATTCTGAGCACCGATGCCGCACCCACCCTCCAAGCCCGCCCGCCTGCCTCCCTCTTGACATGTGAGCCTGTGAAGGCCCTGAACAAGTCTGCAGACCCACAACCTCTGATTTATTCCCGAGGGTGCGTGCCAGCTCCTTCTGCAAAGAAGGCCCCAGGTGAGCTGTGCAGGGACCTTCTCCTAGAAGGCACCATCTTCTTTACAATGACGTGCGTCTGAGTCTGGGGAGGGGGTCACCACAGCACTGGGACTGTTCAGAGAGACAGCTGTAACTCCTCCTGTTACAACGATCCAGTAGAGCGAGAGTGGCCTGTCTCCTGGTTGCTGGTCTCGTTATTCACTTAGCGGACACCGACCGAACACCCGCTGTGTGCCTGGCCCTGGGCAGCACGCAGAAGGTGGAATAAAGGAGACGCTTGCAGCCGGGGCGGGGAGGAGGCAGGGAAGGGGGCAGCTAGAGCCCAGAGCGGTGGGTGCAACAGCGGGCTTGGTGCGCGATGGGCGGCGTGCACCCCACTGCTCTGTTCGCGGCTGTGTGCCCCAGCCGGACCCGCACGGCCTCTCCAAACACGAATCTGCTCTTTCTCGTGTGAAATAGATACCGAATATTTGCAGGCATTAGCATGAATCTTTATTAATATTAGCAATAACGCATCGACACTGTTAACATTAATGCTTTTTAACATTAGCCATAAGTACGATGATAGAGAAGAGCCACTCCGTTGAACAAGTGTCAGCCAGGCCCAGGGTTGAACTTGCCTTACTCACTCCCTGGCCACCTTCCGAGGCAGGTGCATTGGCTCCGTGTCACAGACGAGGAAGCAGGCTCTGAGCATCCTGCCCAAGGTCACGCCCAGGACATAGCCAGACCGGGCCTCAAGCCCATGCCTGTATCCCAAAGATTGTGGTCCTAATTACTACACTAAGGCAAGCTGTGCATAAAGTTTCTAGCATTAAAAATGGAGTAAAACTGGGGCGCCTGGGTGGCTCGGTCGGTTGAGCGTCCGACTTCGGCTCAGGTCAGGATCTCACAGTTCGTGTGTTCGAGCCCCGCATCGGGCTCAGTGCTGACAGCTCAGAGCCTGGAGCCTGCTTCGGATTCTGCGTCTCCCTCTCTCTCTGCCCCTTTACCCCGCTCATGCTCTGTCTCTCTCTCAAAAAAACAATAATAATAAATAAATACAATAAAAATAATGTCCTCAGGGGTGCCTGGGTGGCTCAGTCAGTTGAGCGTCCGACTTCGGCTCAGGTCATGATCTTGCAGTCCGTGAGTTCAAGCCCTGCATCGGGCTCTGTGCTGACAGCTCAGAGCCTGGAGCCTGCTGCGGATTCTGTGTCTCCCTCTCTCTCTGTCCTTCCCCTGCTCGAGCTCTGTCTATCTCTCAAAAATAAATAAGCATCTAACAAAATTTTTAATGTTTTTTCTAAAAGAAAATGTACCATTACAGATGTGACTTAAATTAATTTTTTTTTTTTTTTTCATTTTAAACGCAGCGCATGAGCAAAGTGTTTGTGAAAACAACAATTTGCCTGTGCTGGTGCTTCGGCAGTGACCTTCCAGGTTTTTGCTCTCAGATTTCTTCTTTCCTCCAGAGTTGAGGTCAAAGTGCAAACACTGATTTTAAGCATCATGAACAGGGACGGTTCTGTGGCCCTCGACGGAAGACGTATGGTCACGAAAGTCACGTGTGGAGGCACAGGCTGTGAGGTGCAGGCGGGGCCCCGCCAGGGGGACGGGGAGCCCCGAGACTGAAATCAAGCCCATCTTTGCTGGCCGAGAAGCTTCCGCCTGGAGGAGAGGCCGAGCCCACTCGCTTGAGCCAGAGTGCCCCCTGCTTGCCAGGCGAGACATTCGGACTGCACCTTCCGGGAGGAGGCCGCGGGCCACGCTCTGCCCCCAGAGGCACAAGGGGCGCTGTGGGAAGACACGAAAGCGGTCGCGGCGAGAGCCAGCCTCGCCTTGCATGGCCCGGGGCCGGTGGGCTCCATCAGACAGCCTGTCCCGTACAGAATAACAGCACAACCGGTGTCAAGTCCAAAAAGCAGCCGTTTCGAGGCTCCAGAGAGCCTCCCGGGCGTGGGCGTCAGAGGGCAAAGACCCCAGGGAGGTGGGGAGGCTACGGAGTGAGCCCCCGCCCGCCACCACGCTTCCTCTTGGGGGCTTAGCTCAGAGCCTGAACAAAATGGCACAGCCAGAGCTCAGAGCAGGCTCACTGGGCTGGACAGACAAAAATTACATCCAGGACTACGGAGGCAGCGCGGAGCTGCCCAGAGGCCTGAGAAAAGGGCTTGCAGGGAAGGGAGCCCGGTAAGAGGGGCACAGAGGTGGACCCCAGGAATGCCTCTGATGGGGGCACCGTGGTGGCCACGAAACTCAGGGAAGCCATCTGCGGACACGCGGCTTGGCCCAATGCATGGGGCGCATTCCAGGTGCTAGCTGACCTCCCCGGCCCCACGCAGGCGGGGAGAGCTGGGCCTGGCCCCGCGCTGGAGCCCGGCTCACATCTGTGGAAGTCACTTTCCCCCCTCTCGGCGCTGCTGGGGACACAGGCCAAGTGCACAGGACACAGGGCAGCTGTCCAAATGGGCATTCAGGCCGAGTTCTTCTTCACTGAGGCCCAGGACAGTCAAACCTTCGACCAGATGCCGAGGTTTTCGCATCTTGAAACGTCCAGCTGGAAAACGGCTGTGTTGGGTGGGTTTCCTAAGTGTTTGGACAGGAGGCTCGCTGACTCCTACAACCAAACAAATAAACAAAAGGAAAACCCAAGGGCTCTGACTTAGCACTTCTTTGAGATGTAGGTGCTCATCGGAAAACTCGGATGGAGCCAGGTTAATGAAATAGAGCAGAGGAGTAAAAGTAAAGCCAGATCACCCTGTTTGGTTTCTCTTTCAGGGAGAACATTAGATAATGTTTCACAGAATGAAGCAAATTGGGACATTTTTTTCCAATTTATATTCTACTGGCCAAAAATGTCTGAAAGCCTTTTTTTTTTTTTTTTTCTGTCAAAAAGGGCATCTGGGTGGAAAGGAATAACCAGACTGTGAAATTTCATTGATCTTAAAAACGTGGGTTAAGTTCGGGGTCAAGATTTACATTTTCTCTGATTTTCTCTGTCCTCCGAGTGAGGGCACGGTCGGAGGGCTGGGGCCGTTTCATCTGTGAGGACTGAGTGTGTCGTGCCTTCGGAGCACGGTGTCAGCCACGGAAAGAGAGAGCCGTCACGCTACATGTGACGGGACGGGGTTAGACGGCACAGGACGGAGACCGGGGCCCCGACAGGGGATGAAGTACATTCACCGTCCCGTCAGCTAATACGTGCAGAGACTGGCTGTGGCTGAGTCTCAGAGGCTCCGTACTGGGAATATGACCACAGACAGGAGCACCGGGGTCCCTATCCACATGGAACCCGTATTCTCACGAGGGCGGGGTGGCGGCGGGGGGGGGAGGCAGATAACACAAACATGAACAAAATCGACGAGATGATATCAGATTGCAACTAAATGGCACCACAAAGGACATAAGCCGATGGGGCGAAGAATAATCAGGTGCCGTTCGTGGAAAGGGACCGTTTGGCAGGTCACGACACAAGGTTACGTCTGGATAATGGTTTGCAGTTCAACGAGGGTAGGTGCAAAGGCCCTGCAGCCAGAGCCGGCCGAGGTTGCCTCGGAGAACCAGACATCACCAGGGTGGCTGGAAGGCGGTGAGGGCCACGGAGACGGCAGGGGGGAAGGCGGGAAGTGCAGTGAGCAGGGGGGGAGGGGGAGGCCACTGCAGGCTGCCAGCCTCAGATTCCCTGAATCTGAGGCCTGGGCCTTGCCCCCGTGAGAAGAGAGCTTTGGGAAGGGCGCCGGATCACGAGGCATTTTGTGACCGTCCTGGTGAAAGATTGCGGGCCTTCGCCGGAGGCGGTGGCCGGGGAGATAGAAGGAGGCGGGCATGCGTTCTGCAGAGTGGACGCAGCAGACCTTGTCAGTGCCTGCCCGCACTCCCCGACCCTCATGTTCCCAGCCCTCCTGGTGCGGCTCGACCGACCCAGACCGCAGGATTCGGAACAGCCAGGGAGCTGCCGTCCTGGTAAGCAGCCCCCCGCCAGGGCCCATCGGGAGCCAGAGGGAGGGGGTCCAAGGCGCCTTGGAGCTCACATCCGGCGTGGCCCCCTCCCGCACTGCAGACAGCTGGTGTGGTTGAGGAACGGCGCACACAAAAGGCTATCGTGTTCCCAAAAGCACTGCGGTTTCCTCTCTGGGTCACTCATCCTGCGGGACGGCAGCGGCCTCGTGGTAGGAACACTCCAGCAACTCCCCTGCTGTGACGAGTAGGGGAGGCAGGGCCCCTGCCCCAGTCAAGCCTTCAGATGACAGAGGCCTGGCAGAACCTCCACAGCATCAGGAGACCCCCAGCCAGAGCCGCCGGCTGTCCTGTTCGCAGAGCCTTCGCCCACAGGCACCGCGAGGCCATAAACGTCTGCGTTGCAAGCCGCCGAGTGCCGGGGCGCTCCGTCATGCGGGACGTGTGCCTGGCGGGGCGGGGGGTGACTCGGAGGTGTGTTGAGCCCCATCCGGGGATGCCCCGCAGCCAGTTCACCCTGGCTCACAAAATCTGATTGTGGGACGCTCTTCCCAAATCCTCGCTCAGGGACATCTCACTGGTACCTGGAAACCAGGCAAGGCAGGAACGTTTTACGTCACGAAGCGTGGCAAGTCGTGCGCATGTCAAAGAGTGAAAAATAGAACTACCCTACAATCCAGCAATTGCCCGAAGAATTTATTGTATTTACCCAAAGAATACAAAAACACGAATCCAAAGGGATACATGCACCCATGTTTATAGTCACGTTATCTACAAGAGCCACATTATGGGAGCAGCCCAAGCCCAAGCGTCCATCAGTAGATGAATGGGTAAAGAAGGGGTGTGTGTGTGTGTGTGTGTGCGCACAATGGAATATTACTCAGCCATCAGAAGAATGAAATCTTGCCATTTGCAACGACATGGATGGAGCTCGAGAGTATAATGATAAGTGAAACAAGTCAGAGAAAGACAAATACCATAGGATTTCCCTCATACGTGGGATTTAGGCAACAAAACAATCCAGGGAAGGAAAAGAGACCGAAAGCAGACTCTTCACTACAGAGAGCACACTGATGGTTACCGGAGGGGAGGTGGGTGGGGGGTGGGCGAAATAGGGGAGGGACATTGAGGAGGCACTTGCCACGAGCACTGCAGACAATTTCTGAATCGCTATATTGTCACCTGGAACTAATGCAGCACCGTATGGTAACGATGCTGGCGTGGGGGAGGGGGACAGAAATTGATTCACTGTTCAGAGGGCCAGACGTGTCAGGTGGACCACGCTCGCTCCGGAGGCTCCGGGAAAGTCTCTCTTTGCCCCTTCCAGCTTCCGGCAGCTCCGGGCTTTCCCTAACTTGCGGCTGTCTCATCCCAATTCATCCCAATCTCTGTCTCAGTCTTCACATTGTCTGGTCTCTGTGTGTCCCTGTGCCTCTGCCCTAATACAGGACCCCAGTCATTGGATTCGGGGCTCACCCTAATCCCCCATTACAGTAATCACATCTGCAAAGATCCACTTTCCAAATAAAGGTCACAGTGTGGGGTTCTGGGAGGACACGAACTTCGGAGGAACGTTACTCAAGCCGGAACATGCAACTTTAGTCCCCTGTGCCCAGATCTTTGTCCTACGTTCTGCTCCTGCAGGAGCCCCACCCGAGACAGACGTCCGTGGGGACTTGCTAAGGTCGCACGTGGGGTTAAGAGGAAGGCTGGGACTTGTGCAACTGGCTGACGGTTCGTCTACTAGCTAAGGTCATGATCGAATGGTGGAAGCAAATAAAGCTCCAACAAATGACGTGGGTAGAAACGCCTGTGTGGAGCGCTGTGGCCCAGGAGGCCGGTTCCGCGTGAAGCAGGGTGAACGGCCACCGGCCCACAGTGCACTGGTGTGTGCAAATCAGTAGGAAGTAGTCTCTCTCCCCACGTTCCCTTCGGTCTCATTGCCTGGTGTAAAGGAAGTCCTCGTTCCAGGGCAGCCCGGCATGGTTTCCCAGCCAAGAAGAGAGATGCAAAGTGCAGCAGACCCCACAATTTATAAAGATCTGGCGACTGAGATGACCCCAGTGCGCAGCCGTGTTCAAACCAGTATCGGGCGCCTTCCGATAAAGGCAATCAATTCCACGAAGGGGAACAATTGGTATCACCCAGAGTCAAAGTTCACAAGTCGTGAGTAAGAGGATGTTTCTCATTTCTACTCTAAATGACTAGTCTTGTTGTTTATAGCGAGGACGCTCATGGCCTCAGGCAGACACGGAAGGTTCCAGAATCTTTTGTGCCTTCACAAATGACCTAAACAATAAATAAATGACTTAATATAGTAAAAGTAAACGGGCTTGCAATCTAAACAACCTCAAGATAAGAAAACTTATTTCCAGTGGAATGTCTTTTAGGCCACAAAGCTCAGTTCTGTAAAAAAATATATATATCACTTTTTGCCATGACTGAAATAAATTGTTCTTATGAAGTCTTTTACCTTTAGGAATGAGAATCTAATTTCAAGCAATTCATATCCCTCCCCCCTTGCTCCCTAGGGATACACCTAAGCTCCAAAAGGCTTAACTTGTGCCAGGAAATTATAGGAAGGGGTGAGGGGAGGACCCCATCTGGGTGAGCCGTCCATCCACACAGGCAGCTGCTGGGCCCCTCCAGGACTTGGCCCCAGCCGGGCTGCTCTAGAATCCACGGGATCATTCTAGGGTTCCCACCCATCGTGGGGCCTGGAGGAGACCTCATAAGCCTGTCCCAAACCACCCCACACCTGTGCTCCTTCTGTGTGCATCAAACCCACGGTGATCAAACCACTTTGAGTGTAAGGGAGCTCTTTGATGTAGGTGTTTAGGGCTATCTGCCCTAACAGAAATTAAATTTATTGAATAAAAACCAAGATACGTGTCTCACAGACTTCCAGTTTGAGTATTAAAATTTGTATTTGCTACAGGTAATTTTTTAACATGACACGGACTGGTCACCATCCCCAAAGCTTTGCCTTCTTGCAAAAGGACCCATCAGAGGAGTCTTTAAGAAGTAAGTGCCCACGCTGTGCGTTAAATGTGATTTACTCTGAGCACAACATGCAGGCACGCATCGGTTTACCGAGCAAAGTACACGGGGGGGAGGGGACACATAGAAGGACGGGACGGATTCTGGCCTGTGGATGCACAGGTGCTTTTATGCTCTCAGCACGACACCCAGAAACCTCTGCTGTATGAACAAGCAAAAGGCAAAGTGAGAACTAGTCCAGCTGAGCCGTTGGCCCTGTTAATTTTTTTCTGTTCAACATTTACATGACCTTAAGAATCCCTTCCTTGCGGGGCGCCTGGGTGGCTCCGTCGGTTGAGTGTCCGACTTCGGCTCAGGTCATGATCTCACGGTTCATGTATTCGAGCCCCGCATCAGGCGCCGTGCTGACAGCTCAGAGCCTGGATCCTGCTTCGGATTCTGTGTCTTCCCCTCTCTCTCTGCCCCTGTCCCGCTCATGCTCTGTCTCCCTGTGTCTCTCTCTCTCAAAAATAAATAAACATTAAAAAAAAAATTTTTAAGTCCCTTCTCCCACACAGTGGTTAGGGCAAGGATTCAAGAATCAAACAGATCTGGTAAAAACCCTGATTGGGTCAGAATGGGTTAGAATTGGTGGGGGGGCAGCGCGCCTGGGTGGCTCAGTCGGTTAAGCGTCTGCCTCTTGGTTTCGGCTCAGGTCATGATCTCGCGGTTCGTGGGTTCGAGCCTTGCATCAGGTTCTGAGCTGACAGCATGGAGCCTGCTTGGGATTCTCTCTCTCCCTCGCTCTGTCCTTCCCCTGCTTGTGCTCTCTCTCCCCAAATAAATAAATAAACTTAAAAAAAAAAAAAAAGAATGGGTTAGAATGCACACATCAACCCCGAAAGAAAGGACCATTCTGTACCGGCTCTGAAACCCCACCATTGTGTTTGACTGTGAGTAGCAACGTCCGTCAGGACACGGTCCAAATGAACCTTCCCTGTTATGTTTAAGGGAGACATAACAACAGCACAGGTGTAATCATCATAGTTCTGTCTACCTCCATCGGTCTGCAGAATAACCCTCCAGAGGTGTCTACATCATAGTTCCCGGAGGCTGTGAATGTGCCTCCTTGCACGGTGTTATGAGGACCCGACTAGGGGACGAGGGACACAGGACGTCAGAGGCAGAGAAGACGGTACAGGCAGGACGCGGATCGTCCCCTAAAGTCCCCAGAAGGGACGCAGTCCTGCCCACGCCCTGCAGTCAGGACTCCAGGCCCGGAAGAGGGTAGGCGTGGGTTGTTCGCAGCCACAGGGTGCTCAGACGCTGACCAGAGAGAGGACACAGCTCTAACGACGCACTGCGTCCGGGCTCAACGTGAGCTCATCTGCTCCCCGCAACCAAGCTGTGTAAGTGCACGTGTTATTACAGCCACTGCTTTGCCAGTGAGAAAAGGGAGTTAGCAGGAGGCCACGCCGGGCAGTGACGGCCACACGCCGTTTGGCCCTGGGACGCACACGGGGTGGCCCGGGGCTGGTGTCCACCCCAAGCACCGCACCCCCGGCCCCTCACGTGAAGCACGCTCAGCGTGGGGTGCCCGGAGGATGTTCCGTAAGCCCGGGCTCGTCGTGGGTTTCCTCTGCTCTCCTGAGTCGGGCAGAGAGGGGGAGACAGCCAGGCGCAGACATTTCTGCCACGTCGAGCACAGAGGCAGCAAAGCGGGTGGTGTCCACACCCGCGGGCCGTGCCTTTGTGCCCCCTGGAGGCCCGCCAGGTCCTCGGGCCGGCCCTCTGCGGGGCCTTGTGTGCTGAGAACTCCTCAGAACCGAGGAGCCGGCCAGAGAGGGGGCTGAACCCGCGACGGTGCCCATCTCCGCTGCCGGCCTCCCTCCTGTGGCCCTTCCCACTGTACGTGGACACACAGCGCCGTGGCCTGGCTCGGTTTTCTCTGTTGGGTTAAAGACAGACTTTCGGAAGGGCTCCCCTACTTCTGGAGTGACTGATGAGCGGGGCCCCTCGCAGCTCTGGACGGTGGCGAGAGGTGGTCGGGGAGGCTGATGGCTCTGTGTTCTAGAACATTCCCCCCACAGGCTCTGGGACGTAGTTCTGTGTGTCCAGGGGTTGGAACGAACACGCGTGTGCACACTGCCGCTCACGCCCGTGCTGCCACGCACGTGCCACGGACCCGCCCGGACGGGGCGCCAGGGGAAACCCCACAACGCACACAGCGACCCTCCCCTGCGGTTGCTTTCTGCCATGTATTTTCGGCCCAGCACGTGCCCCTGGAAGCACACGGCCCCGCCCTGCGTCTTGTCACTTCTACACAAGGTTACTGTCCTTTGGTTAAGATGCCTTACAGCGCGTTCGACCCACCCCTTTGAGCGGCTCATCACTGAGTTCTCCGGAGTGTATTTGCGACGCACGCGTTCATAAACTTCTGCTGGTTTTTCCCTCGTCAATCTGCCTTCCCTCGGGGGAGTTTGCAGGGCCCCGGGCGTCTGCAGTCACGTCGCATTTGCTGGGACCGCAATCCGAGCACCCGGGTCTGAATGCTCTAAGCACGCCCGAATAACGAGCGCTTTCTGTCTGATTCAACCCGCGCCTGCACGTCTGCAGAGCTCGCTTTATAACGTCCAGAAAGGTGCCTCTGCGGCTTGGCAGATTCTCTTCATTTGGGGCAATTTAGTGAAAAAGGTAGAAATTCCTGATGCGATGGCAAGAATAGACCAGAGGAGAGAAATGCGAGCAGCTGTCAAAAGGTTGCTTTTCTCGGTAGCCGCGCACCTTCTACTGCTCCGTGGAAGTCATTGTGGGGCCTGACGACTGCGTCTCCCTTCCCGGGCGAACAGAGCAACTCCTCCCCTGGGTTGTTCCTTATCACCGAGGGGAAGGAAAAGGGAGACCGCAGACAATTCAGACTTGGGGAGGCAGAGAAGGGATGGGATTGAATGAGGGCTCAGAGATGCCCGAGAGGAGAATTTCTCCTTCCCTTGGCTTCTCAACCCCCTCTTCCCTACTTCGATGCCTTCTTCATGTACTGACCAGGTGCCAACTGGCGGAAGAAGAAATATAAAGAATCAATAAGCATCTACAAAATGGCCAGATGACCGCAAACGGAAACAGTCTATCATCTGTGATAGGCTCCAAAGCGGCCACAACTGCGACTGTTTTACTGATCCAAGTCGGGGCACGGGGTGGGGCAGAAGCAACGTAACCATGCAGGCTGGCGGGGGTTTAAATGTTAGAAACCATCTGCAGGGCAACTAGGAAATTCTGCAAATGCGGATGGCCTGCCTCAAAATAGGAATGGATCACCAGAGAGAAACAAACAGTAAAGGAAGAAGATCTGCAGGAAACAGAAGTATTTCAGAGACGGAAGGGCCCTCATTAAGGACCCCTGCATCAAGGATGCCTCGTCATCGTTGTCAGAGTGGCCATGCCCAGAACACAAGAGTATGGCGAAGGGGCGCCTGGCTGGCTCAGTCGGTTAGGTGTCCGACTTCGGCTCAGGTCACGATCTCACGGTTCGTGGGTTCGAGCCCCGTGTCGGGCTCCGTGCTGACAGCTCAGAGCCTGGAGCCTGCTTTGGATTCTGTGGTCTCCCTCTCTCTCTGCCCCTCCCTGCTCATGCTCTGTCTCTGTCTGTCTCTCTCTCTCAAAAATAAACATTAAAAAAAACCCAAGAATATGGTGAAGAAGCCATCAGAAAACAATAATGACCCCCCCCAAAAAAGTGCTCTTGGAAATTTAAAAATAGCATTTCTGGAACTACAGGTGAAGAATGACTAGAAGAATTTTTATAGGATACCGAGGGAGTCAGCAACCAGGAAGATCTTGCTCAAGAGACACTCCAAACAACGGAGGGAAGAAAAATATCAGAGAAATAATAAAAGAAAAGTTTCCAGCATAATAGAGAGATATGAATCCTTAGAATAAGAGAGTTCGCCTCATGTAGACACAGCACATTTTTAAAACACCCACATCTAAGACATGCTTGGAGATTTAAGAGCTTCATAGATAAAAAAGAAAAGCCCAGAAGCTCCAAGAGAGAAAAAATATCTGTAAATGAATTAAGAACCAGGCTTGCAGCAAACGTTTCAGCAGCAATGCTCAAAGCCACAAAAATGTAGGATGATTACTTGGAAAGTCTACGTGGAAATTACCTTGGACGTCGACATTTGAGCCTATGCCTGGATGAGTGAGGCCATTGGCACATATGCAAAGCCCCAAGCCCTGCCCGTGTCTGCAGAAGCGACCTGTGGGGGACAATGATGGTAACCCAATAGAGGGTGGGGACCCAAGAAGCCGCAGAAGTGACGCGGGCATCCCCCGACAAGAAAACAGTAGTATCTTCAGCTGGCATAGGAGGGCATCAACTCAAACTAAGCCCGAAGTCAATGTCTCACTGGAGACATTGTCCTCTTTCTTCAGGAAGAAAAATGGAGGGCTGCATTTCAGGAGATGGAAGATCTTAGCGACATTAGGAAGACGTGTATTTCTTCTCTTTGAGAAAGCGGGAAGCTGGTTAGAGAAATCTGGAAAACAATAAGTCGTACAAGAAAAACACGGCTCTGGGTTGAGCAAAAAGGATTTCCTGGTTCCTGGTGGAAGATGCATGGAGAGAACCTGTTTTTTTGGGGCTGAGACTAAGCACCTGTCATTTGGCTGAGGGCATAGGAGCCATTTTATTGAAGATGAAGGATGGAAAATTATATTCTAGGAGTCTCTCTGATGGTGAAATGAAAATCTCAATTTGCACAATTGTGTACTCATTTTGTGTTCATTTTCAACTTTTAAAATCAACTTACAGTCAAAGGAGCTATTATTTAATTAGGGTTGCCAAAGAGTAAATGTTTCTGAACCCTGTGCCATGAAACAAAGGTTTAGCCAACAGAAGGAGGCCAAAAGACATGGGAAACAAATTGCCATCTGGTCATGGCGACACGACAATGGAAAATTCCATGTGGTTGTATCAGGACGTGGAGATTGCCGTATGTTATTTAAAGCTACAAATATAACCAACTGAAGAATTAAAAATAGTTGCGTGGCCATCAACAACTTAAGGAAGAAGGTGGGAAGGGTGCCACAATATTAGGCAAAGCGGCATCTCAAATAGCCGGGAGCTTCCGGAGAACGTCTCATGTTGGTAAAACACGAAATTGTGGGGATACAAATGAGGATTGTGGAGATAGTCACCGATGGCTCACAGGAGAAATGGTTAACAATCATCACCTCAGGGAGGAAGACGAGAAGATGGTTGGGGTGGGTGCAAAGGAACAAGGCTTCTGGCTAATTGCTCTTCTGCATGTTTTAATCCCCAGATCATCTATTAGTTTCCGGTTGGTGCTGTGTCAGCAAGGTTGTTGGCTATAAACACAGACTCAGAAGCCAGCCAGACCTGGGTCAGGCCCCAGCTCAGATTCCACTCCTGGGCATACGCTCAAAAGAACTGAAAACAGGTGTTCTCAACTCACACGTATTTATTTAGTCAACTACTCTCTGACAAGAGCGTTAAGACAAAATAATGGGGAAAAGATGGTCTTGGGATAAACGACATTGGGCTATCCAGATACTGACCTGCAGAAGGCCTGAATAGACCTTTCTCCAAAGAAGACAAAGAAATGGCCACCAGGTGCACGAAAAGGTGTTCGACGTCACTAAGCGTCAGGGAAAGGCACGTTTCTTTAAAAAAATGAGCTATCGCCTCACACCTGTTAGGAGGACTATCATCAAAAAAGACCATCGGTAACAAATGTTGATGAGGATGTGGAGAAACGGGAACCCTCGAGCACTGTTTGTGGGAATGCAAATTGGTGCAGCCGCTCTGGCAAACAGTGTGGAGCTTCCTCAAAAAATTAAAAAGAGAATTTCCCTACGACCCAGCAATTGCACTTCTGGATATTCAATCAAAGAAAATGAAATCACCATGTGAAGAGACGTCTGCACCCCCAAGTTCACTGCAGCCTTACAATGGGCAAGACGTTTAGATAATCACAACGTCCATGGACGGATAAATGAACTTTAAGAATGTGGTATGTGCATATCCTAAATTATGATTTAGCTTTTAAAAAGGAGGAAATCTGATCATTTACAACAACATGGATGGAACTGGACGGCATTCTACGAAGTGAAATAAGCCAGACGCAGAAAGACAAATCCTGTAATGATCCCACTTACATGTATAATCTAAAGTAGTCAAACTTATGGAAGCAGAGTAGAAAGGTGATTTTCAGGGGCTGGGCATGGGAACTGGGGGTCACGGTCAAGGGGTACAAAGCGTCAGTGATACAGGATAAGATCTGGAGATCTATTCGGCATCATGCCTGTAGCGAACAATATTGAAAATAAGTTTTTCTTTTTCTTTTAAGTTTATGTTGAGAGAGAGAGAGAGAGAGAGAGAGAGAGAGAGGAAGGGGCAGAGAGAGAAGGAGAGAGAGAATCCCAAGCAGGCTCCACGCTGTCAGCACAGAGCCCGACTCGGGGGCTTGATCACACAATCCGTGAGATCATGACCTGAGCTGAAATCCAGTTGGACACTTAACTGACTCAGCCACCCAGGTGCCTGAAAATAAAATTTTCTAAGAGGGGACATCTGGTGTTAAGTGTTTTTGCCACAAAAAGTAATACCAGTAGCAATGGTGGTGGGAGGAAACTTTGGGAGGTGATGGATGTGTCCAGGACCTCGATGGTGATGCTGATTTCACAGGTGTATCCTTACCTCCAAACTCATCAACTTGTGTGTGTGTGTATATATATATATATGTATGTATTTTAATATAATTTATTGCCAAGTTAGCTAACATACAGTGTGTACAACGTGCTCTTGGTTTTGGGAGTAGATTCCCGTGGGTCATCGCTTACATACAACACCCAGTGCTCATCCCCACAAGTGCCCTCCTCAATGCCCATCCCCCATTTCCCCCTCTCCCCCACCCCCTCATCAGTTTGTTCTCAGTATCCAAGAGTCTCTTATGGTTTGCCTCCCTCCCTCTCTGTTTGTAACTATTTTTCCCCTCCCCTCCCCCATGGTCTTCTGTTAAGTTTCTCAAGCTCCACATGTAAGTGAAAACTTGTATATGTTAATTATTTACAGCTTTTTACATGTTAATCATGTCTCAGTAAAGTGAGTTTTAAAAAAGTGGGGGGTGCCTGGATGGCTCATTCGGTTGAGCCTCCGACTTCGGCTTAGGTCATGATCTCACAGTTCGGGGGTTTGAGCCCCCCGTTGGGCTCTGTGCTGACGGCTCAGAGCCTGGAGCCTGTTTCACAGTCTGTGTCTCCCTCTCTCTCTGCCCCTCCCTTGCTTGTGCGCTCTCACTCTCAAAAAAAAAATAATAATTAAAAAAATAATAAAGGAGGGAATGAAAACAGGCATCACACAGAAACTCGCACATGAGTATCAGCGCCACTCACAACAGCCAAAAGGTGGAAACAACCCGGATGTGCATCTGTGGGTGCACGGATGAACAAAACGCAGTATAACCACACGGCGGGTTATTACTCGGCCATAAAAAGGAACCCGATTCTGAAAATTCCTACAAATATGCGCGTGAGCCTTGAAAACGTGCTAACTGAAAGACGCCAGACGCTAAGGGACCCACCCCGTACAAGTCCACCGATGTGAAATTTCCACAAGAGGTAAAAACCACCGAGACAGAAAGTGAGTCGTTAGTGCTTGAGGCTGAGGAGACTAGGAAAGAGAGGACTAAAGAACGTGGGGTGTCCTCTGGGGGACGACGAGCATGGTTCAAAATTGACAGCATTTTGCTGGCACATCTCTGGGACTACGCCGAGAGCCGCTGAAGGGTCCACTTGAAAAGCCAGACCAGCCGGACCTGCTCAGCTTTTCCTAGCTGGGCGGCCATCTGCAAAGTCCCCGGTGACTTTTGTCCTCAGTTTGCTCAGCTGCAAAATGGGAGCGAAGCCCACCTCCCGCACCCCTGGGGAGACTTTCTCACTTAACGCAGGCGAGGGAGCCCAGTGCTTGCTCTTTGGAAGTGCCCCACAGAGAGCGATATTACAGGCAGGTGTCCTGATGAACTCGTGTGTTCTTTTTTACTGTGCTGAGCTGGATCGGCAGCCTCCAGCAGAGGCCTGTACGTGCCTTTGAGGATCTGAGTTCAGCAGTTTCTGTCCTCTTGACTGTGTTCTTGGGAGGAAAGACTGGGGGAGACAATGAGGAGGGATCTGTTAGACAAGGGTGCCTGGCTGGCAGGACTGACGTGTCAGGCGTGTGTCTGCGATCCTTGCTTTGCCGGGAGGCTACGAAAGGAAATTTGGCTCTTTGCTAATGTTCCCATTTTAGCAAACAATCAAACTCGGCATTCCCCCGAGAGGAGGAAAATCCACCTCGGTTCAGCACGCCCTCGGCCCAAACTGTATATTCTGAATCGTGTGATCAGTCAAGAGAAGCTTCTCCATCCGAATGAAGAAACCACACTCTTTTGGAAACGGCTGAAAATCTGCTTTTGCCATCAATATCACCGCTGATATTATTTTTCCTTTCCGGGGTTCTGAAAACAGTTAATCTGACAATAGACTCGGTGACTTTTCTATGAGCTGACTGCGTTCAAATGGACGGGCGGCCTGTTACTATTGGCAAAACGCCATCGTGCTCCGGCCATGGTCCCACCTGGGGACCTAGGAAGAAAGCTTTGTGGTTTATACAGAGCAAAGCTCGTCGCTGAACTGGTGTGATGGGCAGAGGTTGTCATGTTCCGTGGGAAAAAGGGATCGAAGAATGCCATCTAAGTGATCCATCTGTGAAGAGTGGTCCCCAAGAGCAGGGAGCCCAGACCAGTAGCTTTAGTGGTGGGCAAATGACAGTGTTAGGAAGTCCTTACATCTGGGCACGGCCGGTGGTCTCACTTCAGAGGGCCCTGCTCTGCACGCTGTTACAGACTCACATCCCTCCTGGGGAAAGGGGCTGTTAGGGGCTGACCTGTGTCCCCCAAAACTCACGCTGATGTTCTCACTCCGTGACCGTATTTGGACATAAGGGCTTTACAAAGGTGACTAAGTTAAAATGAGGCTCTTGGAGGGGGGCCCTAATCCTACCTGACTGGTGGCCTTATGAGGAGAGGAAATGTGGACACACGGGGACACCAGGGGTGGGCACGTACAAAGAGGTGGCCCCCTGAGAAGGAGGCCATCTGAAGCCAAGGAGAGGGGCCTCAGAAGAAACACCCGCCAGCCCCCTGGCCTTGGACTTCCAGCCCCAGAACTCTGAGAAAATGAATTTCTTTGATTGGATCTGCCCAGTTGGGGACTTTGTTACAGCAGCCTAGGAAATCAGTACAGAGGCCAATGGGATGTGCCCACCAGGAGTTCTGGGCCTCCTTTCTGAGCGTACTCCAGGTATCTGGACCCCAGAATGTCTTGCACAACGGCCCCAGGCCCACTTCTAGGCCAGCAAGGGCCCCTACCGTGAGGCTAACCTTCTAAGGGGGGACCATGAGGTCTGCGTGCCCAGCCCTGGCCCAGAGAGGTGCCTGGGGCAGCTGGTGTCGGGGATCTGAGCAAGGCCTGCTTCTGTAGGACAGGTGTCCCCGTGCATGCAAGTGTGGGAGAAAGACGCGGGGAGGGAGGACCTGGGGCCAGGCACCAGAAGCTGCTTTCCCTGTCCTGGGGAAACTCCAGAACTCTATGCACCTCCAAGGGGTCAACGGGTTTTCAAGTCAAGCCCGGCCGTCTGGGCTGATGTGGAGGCACAGAGTCAAAGCCAAGGGGTAGAAGGCATTTCGTTGCAGAGGCAGCCCGATTGGTGGCTTTTATGCATTTGCACACGGCACGTGGGCCTCCATTCATGCTCTTAGTTTGGGGTGTCACGAATGCTGGGGATGAGGCCAATTAGCATCCAGCCAATACGGGCCTTTGGACAGCCACATTCCATCTCTCTGATCCTGACGGGGAGCAGGGACGAAAGACGGTCCGTGAACCCTCTCAAGCTGCCTTTTCCAGCCTCTTTGATAGAAACGTCGGCCGATCGTACCCCGTTCTGAGGGGCTACGAATGGCGCTTGCTGAAGGCACGTTTGAAAACGCGTGAATTACAGACGACTGAGTCTGGAGCACAGCACAGAAGCAGGGTTTCGGTCCGGGTGGTGGGTCTAATTCTAAAGAGCGAGCCTCCAGTCTGTGGTGTCTGCGGTTAGCTCTGGCAAAGTGGGGTTACCATGGAAACCCCTTTCAGGCTCTGTGGCCCAGACTCCCAGTTCTTGTCATCTGCGACGTCCACGTTTTTATTTTGTAAAAAATTTTAATGTGTGCTAATTATTCTGAAGCTGCTCCTTCCGTAACCAAAGCTCCAACCGCCCCCCCACCAGCCCCACCTGAAATGTCAAGTTCAACGTGAGATTGGGGCTTTTCTTTGGAGCAAGTTCATGGCCATGTTCATAGACGCGTCCCCCTCCCCCAATGGAGGGTTGACACTCTCCTTCTTCCTCTTCCTCTGGGAAAGAGAAAACGAGCTGTGTGTCGTCCAGCAGGCGCCCGGAGGAAGGCCGCCACGTCTGTGGGCTTCATCAGGGGTTTTCTTCTGTGAAAGGCGGACGAGATTACAAGCGGAGTCTTTGTTTCAGCGGGACGTGAATTGCACAGAAGCCCGGAAAAACAATCGAATCTGTTCGCTCAGAAGTGCAGGCTTCGGGACCATATACTGATAATTCCGTTTTGCAAGAATCCTGGAACAGAAAGACTGGAAACTATGATATTCCCCCCCCCCCCCCTTAGAAGCACAAACTCGAAGGCAAATATTAAACCTTGGGGAATTTGCAATGTTAAACATTCCCAAGCCTTGCAGAGCCCCTCAGTCCATACCCCCACGTGTGGAAAACCAGCTTTTGAAAGAGAGGAGTCTGGGCTTGAAAAATGAAGCCTAATTTGGCTCTGAAGCAGCCTTGGACCTGGAACAGCAAAGCCCAGGCTCAGCTCCAGGTATCTCTGCACGTCGATGCTCTTATGCAGTGTCAGTGTCTGATTCGTTCATTGTGGCCTCAAAGGGAGCACTGTGCTGGCCCCAGCAGAGAGCTGGAAAGCCAGCTGGAAGGGGAAACAGGTAAAAACAACAGAATCTGAAAACGTGAGAGGAAAACAGGACAGGGTACCCGGTGGCTCAGTAGTTAAGCATCCGACTTGGGCTCAGGTCATGATTTCACGGTTCGTGAGCTCGAGCCCCGCTTCGGGTAAAACGTGAGCCCTACTTCAGGTGATCCTCACTCCTCCCTCTCTCCCTCTCTCTCCTTCCCCTCTCTACCCTTCCTGGGATTCTCTCTCTGCCCCTCATTCATTTGCACACACACACTCTCTCTCTCTCTCTCAACAACAACAACAAAAAGCCATTTGCAATGACGCGGATGGACCTAGAATATGTTTTGCTAAGCGCAGGAAGTCAGTCCGAGAAAGACAAATACCATATGACTTCACTCATATGTGGAGTTTAAGAAACAAAACAGATGAACGCAGGGGAGGGGAAGGTAAGAGAAGAGAGGGAAAGAAACCACAAGAGACTCTTAACTATAGAGAACAACTGGGGAGGGTTGATAGATGAAGGTGGGTGGGGGATGGGCATTAAGGAGGACACTTGTGATGAGCACTGGGTGTCGTATGTAAGTGATGAGTCACTGAATTCTACTTTTGAAACCCATATTTCACTGTATGATAACTAAAATTTAAAGAAAAAAAGAATGTTGGGGAATACAGAGTAAAAAAAAAAAAGACAGAAAGGGAGAGAAGGGAGGGGAAAGAGAGAATGAAAACTCTTACATGATTTCTGTAGGAGGCACACTCCTCTGGTTCCAAGCAGTAAGAAATCTAACTCAAAACTGTATAAGGAAAAAAGGGACGGGTGTGGAGGGCTGACATTAAAAGTCCAGGAGGCTTTCAGGCAAAGCTGGATCCAGGTGCTCCTATGAGGTCCTCGGGGATTGTCACTTTTGTGCTCTCAGTTCTGCCCTTCTCTGAGTTAACTGCATGCCCAGGCAGCCAGGAAGATGGCCATCAGGAGCATCAGTCTTGCTTGGTGACTTCTCGGTGTCTTTAGTGAAAAGAACCATTCTTTTTGCTAACCGTTGAGACAAAATACTCATAATTGGATCTCTTTAGACCATTGCATTACATGGCCCTTTATCAAGCCACCATTGTGTCTACAGGCATTAGGTGCTCTGGTTGCCTGGGTCCAATGCCTACCTCCAGAGTCAAGGAAAACTCAAGAGACTGAAAGCGGTCTCACTGCGCCCCCAAATTGTATGGTTTTGTTACCCAAAGAAGGGGGTTGGGTGCAGGACCGAGAAGAGACAAGGCAGCACGGCTTCACCAAACGACTCAGCACTCAGAGAATCAGTGCCTATTGGATGTGCGGACGGTCCTTCCCCATGAGCCCTGGCTGGTTCACGAAGGACTCTGCTCTCTTCCTCCCTGCCCAACCAGCATGTGGAGGGCAGACGTGTGCACCTCAGCCCCTCTGGCACTGGAACGCCACACACAGGTGCTAACAAAGAGCCGTGGATCTAAGAAAGGATCCAGGGGTTGCCGAACACAACTGAGTGTTTACTTTGTCGTTTCTTCTTGCCCTGGTGCGTACTTGTGTGGTTTCGACATCTTGTCTTTAAGAAAACTGCACATCTCTCTTTTCACTTCCCTTCTCTCGCCCCCACCCCCTAAGCTAGCCAAGGTGCTTGGAAAAGATAACAAGATCTGGGATATTATATAAACATACGGGGTTTTTAGGCGGACAGCTCTGGGATGTTGTCAGGCCGGTCAAGTGGACTCACCCAGGGCTGCGTGGAAACAGCTTATGAAGCCATGTTTTCCGCCTTCATCAGAGCAAATAACTTCTCCGAACAGAAAGTAAATCAATAGCAGTTGAAGGCTGGCTTTTCCTGGTTCAGAGGCAGAAAATGTTAACGACGTTCTCCTCTCCAAGCCCCCTTTACGCCTCTGAAGTCATCGGTGTAGAAAAGTTAGTGGAGGAAATGGTGCATTTTGGAGAGTCCAGGGAGGTGAGCGTCGTTGGGAAGATGTTTTCATTCACTGAACCTGCAGGACGTTGAGACATGTTTCATACTGTGTTTGCATCAAAATGGTATACGATTTGGCTAACTTTAGTATTCCTTTGCTGAATTTACACCACACACACACACACACACACACACACGTGTAAACCCCAGGGTCCCAGAGAGCTCAGCCCCTGTAGTGCCACACAACAGCCAACAAACAGGAGAGAACAGTCCAGCGGCCAGAAATCATGTTTTAAGAACACCTTTCATGAAGATCAAGTTTCTTAGTCATAATTATCAGAAGCTGACTCTAATGACTGAGCTCAAAAAGGCTCCTTTCAAGGCCGTTGGGAGCTCACAGAATCTCTGCCAGGACTGGAGGACACGTATGGAAGCTAAGTTTCCAGGAACCACGTCCGGCATCCCACAGGAGACGCAGCCAGCTGTAGAAACCGGCTCTGTTGTTGCTGGGGGCCCCAGAGAAGGTCCCTGGAGCAGGTGCGAGCGTCGGCTCCCCTCGGCGAGTCCACGCCTGCCCCAGGAACTTGCCCTACGTCTCCAAGAGAAGGGCCTCTCCCAACAAACCGCTAACCCTGGCTTCAGCCACCAGGGCGGACGAACGTGGCCGCTGTGAGGCCAAGTTTCCTCTCATTGCTCACCTTGGAACTCAAGTCACATCCAGGGGAATCTCACTGAGTCGGATGGGGCCTCCGCTGTGTTGGAAGAGGCACTGCCCAGGTCCTGGAGCATCTCTGCGTGTCCTCGCCTATCGTGCCAATTATCTGCCAATTATCGTGCCAATACTGAGCAGTCTCAGTAGCTAACCATGTAGGCAACAGAGAAGGTCAGGCGCCCATGGAGGGACTGTTTGCTGGCCCCCCACGCAGGCCCTGGGTCCTGGCCGCTGTGCTTCCTGGTGGTGGTGCCTCCCAGTGTGTGTGTACCCAGCAGCCTCACGGGGCCTGGTGCAGGGGGTGGGGCACGCTGACCCTGGCGCTGGCGTGGGCTCCTGTATCGTGAATGCTACACGCTCTGCTCCCTCGGGTCTGGCTGTCTACTTCAGCAGCCCTGTAACTGCACCAACCCGAGCCGCTCGCCTGCCCCGTCATCCGCTCAAGTCCGGGTGCTGCCTGCCCTCCCGAGAGGCTGCGGTTCCTCCCTGAGAAGCGGCATCCTTGCAACAAGACAGGAGGTGGAGGGTGTTGGGGACTTGCCATCTGCCTTCTTAAATGGGAACGTGAGGCTCCCATTGGGAGAATGTCTCCGAGATGGGCCGACGAGCAACATCCTCGTCTGAGACTCGGGGACGTGAGAATCTGTTGCCTTCGCAGCAAAAGAATATTTGCAGATGGGAGCGAGGTCCTTCAGGTGAAGAGATTATCCTGGATTATCCTGGGGGCCAAGGAACACCAGCTGCCTGGGGAGGCCGGAAAAGCCAAGAGGAGGATCCTACCTGGGGCCTCTCGAAGGAACGTGACTTTCAGACTTCTGGCGCACAGAGCTGTAATATAATGAGTGTGTGTTGTTTTAAGCCACTTGCACATTTGTGGTGATTCGTTACAGCAGCGATGAGAAACTAACACATTCCCTAAATGGGAAAAGACTGTTCCAAGGACAATGAGGGCAAAATAAATAAATGTAGGAAGGAGGGACACAGGGCTGTGCAGGGTCTGAGGGGGGCAGGACGGGGGAGTGACACAGGACAACGCGAGAGCAGACCCAGGTAGCGTGGGCTCGGTCCTGGGCTCCCTTCTCTTTTCCACGACTGTGCTCTCCTGCTTGGGGAGCTCATCTGTGCCTCAAATTGATGAACACGGGTCTGTCTGGGCCGCGGCCCTGTCCCGAGCCCCAGGACCCTATGACCTCCACATCTCCACACTGCTTTCCATCATTCTGATGACACACGGGGGCCGGGCTGGAAACAGCGGGATTCTCACGAAATGGAAGATGAGAGGTGTGAACAACAAAGCTTCTTGATTCAGAGGATGGGGGAGAGCAGTCATCTGAAAGGTTTGAAACGTATTTTGCCTTTGCGTCATGAAATGGAGAAATGCGGTTTAAAAAACAAACAAAGGACTGCTCCGTGGATGTTGTTACTAGTCTGGGTTCTCCAGGGAAACAGAGCCAACAGGATAAACGGAGAGAGATAAGAGTTGCGTTACGGGAGCTGGCGCAGGTGATAACGGATCCTGAGAGGCCCCGAGATCTCCCACCTGTGGCTGGGGGCCAGGGGGAGCCGGACGTGTGATGTCGTGTGACGAGGAGGCCAGAGAGCCAGGAGGCTGGTGTGGGAGCCCCTCCCTGACGGCTGGGGCCTGAGACTCAGCTCACGCAGAGAGGGAATTGACAATCGCTCTGTTTTTTGTTTTACCCAGGCCACCAGGGGGCCACGTGGCACCTGCCCGCATGGTGGGCAGTGATCTTCCTGGTCCACAGGGTCAAGGGCTGATCTCTTCCAGAGACACCCAGAAATCACACTCACCCGCTGTCTGGGGGCCCTTCGTTAGTTCTGCCCACTGACACATAAAGCTACTGTTCGACACGCTTTCCGGAACTCGGTGTGAAGATGGCGGCTGCCTGGCATGCAATGATGGAAGGTTCTGGAACTCAGCTGGCCCGTCTCCATCGGGGCTCCACAGCCCCCAGGGTCACATTAAGAGCACTCAGAATTTGGGTTGTAAGTAATGTGGATTGGAGTAGGGCAACATTAAAATACTAATAAAGTCTAAATGACCAGCCACATATTAAATAACACGAATCTCCTCAATCAAAAACATATCAAGAGTCCCACCCATCTGAATCAGTCGAACAAAGTCCACTGTGACCAGTGTGCTGTCTATTGACAGATTCTGGTGCCATGTCTTAGCGGGGAGGCAGACAGAGCCCCCCCAGCATTGCCAGGAGGAGCCCCTCTCTCGGTTGGCCTGGGTTCCGCATCCGAGTGTCCTGGCCGAGCGCCTGTGAGGTTCAGAACACATCACACGCCTGCGGCTCTCGGTCCATCTACTAGTCCCCTGCCCTTCGTCCCCCGCATGGAGGTCGGTCCTGAGTAGGATTCTATTCACCCAAATGCCAGGCGACCATCTTTCTCCTTTGTGACACATCCTTTTGTCCTGGCCCCTGGCAGCCTTGTTGGAGGCATGAGTCAGGTGTGCCCCTTACGAGTCCATTGGGCAAGTCACGGCACAGGTGAGGCGTCAGTGCTGGAACGCCAAATGGGTCTCCAGAGATCTGACAATTATCACTCTCCCCCACGTGTCCATCCCTCAACAGATGAACATTCTCCGACCTTCACAGGTCTGCGGAGAGCTGGGAGGAGTCCCGATCTTCCACCAGGCGACACCAGCCCCGGGGGCCCCGATGTTGGTTCAGACATGATTACGTCTTGCGACAAGGGTTTTATCCAGGTAATTTGCAGCTGGATCGCTTCCTCTTCCCCCGCTTGATAGAGCGATGCCAATAAAGCCTTGTTCCATCACACGGGAGAGAATGGAGATGGCGGCCGCAGAAACAGCTTGCAGGCTCGGCCCCCCAGTGCCAACAGCGAGCTTCAAAAATGAAGGACATTTGTTTTTTCTTTAAATGAAAGACGCTGTCAAGGTTTACGATGAGGCAGGTCCAAATAACCTTGTCACTCGTCCCCACCGGGGGCCGGGGCATTAAGGTAAGTGTGCAGGTGGATCTGGAAAAGCCCCGTGCCCGTCACCCCATTAGCGCCCTCCTCCCCGGGGAGCGGGGGTGGGGGGAGAAAGGAGGACAGCGGGGGGAACACTTTGCACCCGAGGCAAAACAACTCTCATTACCAGGTAAGATTTCCCTCGCCCTCCCCTGTCAATTTGTCAATGTTGCCAGAAGCGAAGGAAGGAAGGTTTCGTGGTCGTTACTCAACCACGGCAAGAGCGTTGCTTTGGAACCACAATGTGTGAGGCTTGGGGAGGAGGCAGCGGGCACCTGGGTTTAGTGGAACCGGCAGCGGTGGCCCCCGGAGGTGGCCCTCACTCGGCCGCCACGTGACAGGGGCACCCTGAGACACGCCCGGGCGCGACCAGCTTGTAACGCAGAGCCTGTTCAGGCTCTTTCAATAGCCCCTCACCGTGTTTCTTGATCTCCCCGTTAACCCACGCGTTCTTTCCAGGGGCGTTCTGCGTGTACAGCTCAGTCCTAGGCAGCGGAGAGGCCGCGGTTCATGAGCGTAAGCAAACTCCCTGAGGTCACAGATCTTACATTTTACTGGAGAAAGTTCGTAAGGAAGCAGATAAGGAGGCCTTTTAATGAAAAGTCAGGACGCCACGATAACGATGTGGATGAACCTTGAAACCGCTGTGCCAACGGAAAGAAGCCGGTCACAAAAGGCCACATACTGAAGGATTCCATTTATAGGAAATGTCCAGGAAAAGCAAACCCATAGAGACACAGCATAGACGAGTGGACACCAGAGGATGGGGAGGGGGTTTTGGGGTGGGGGCAGGGCCACTGCTAGCGGATGCCAAGCTTCTTCCTTCAATGATGAAATGTTCTAAAATCAACCGCACGGATGGAAGTGCCACTCTGTGGATAAATGCCACCGACTCGTACACTTTGACAAGGGGACTCACAGTTAAGTGTGAATGATCTCTCAATAGAGCCTTGTTAAAGGAAAATTATCATGGCGGCCGTATGTCATTGTTGAGTAACGTCGCCCCAAGAAGCTGCAACTTAACGACTGCTTGTTATGGATTCCGAGTTTATGCATCAGCCGGGGGTTTGGCTGGTCTTGATGGCTCGTGGGTCCGTGGTCAGCTGGAGAGGTGGCTGAGGGCTGGTGATCTGGGACGGCCTCACTCACACATTGGCTGATTGGCTCGCTGTGGGCCGGGGCAAGGGGGCGACTGGACCACGTGCCATCTTCCACCAGGCTGGGCTGTGCTTGCTCACGATGCGCCCGTGCCACGTCTGAGGCCGCTGGAGGCCTTGGACCGGACACAGCCTCCCCTCTGGGCCAAGACACGTTACAAAAAGAGCACTGAATCAAAAGCGTAGACTCGCTTTTAATGGTCCTGCCAAGACAGAATTCATACGCCGTCCAGTTCGCTCGTTGAAGTGTACATTCCAACGGCTTCTAGTACGTCCGCTGTTACCCCACCGCCACGACAACCTGTTTTAGCACATCCTTATTACTGCCAAAAGAAACACTTCACCCCTCTGCCTCCCCCTGCCCCCCGCAACCCCCCGGCATCCACTAATCCCCTTTCTGTCTCTGTGGATTTACTTATCTGGGCACATCACACAGGCAGAATCCAGCCGTACGTGGCCTTGTGTGCGGGCTTCTCTCACTTGGCGCCCTGTTTCCAAGATTGTTTTGTGTTCTAGCGCACGTCGGTGCCTTGTCCTTTTCATCGCTCGGCAACAACCCGCTGAGGGGGTATCCACATTTGAGAGGTGCAGACCCCCCCCCCGGATGGAGGAGGGGCAAACTCACGTTGCGAGGGGCACGGATGCCGGATGGCAGAGAACTGCGGCCACTGTTGGGAACAGTCTACCCAGGAGCACAGACCCGGGCACATAGTTTGGAGAGCGATTGAGCAGCGTCTGGCGAAGCGCGTGTTCCCTCGGTGGCGGACGTCTGGTCCCCTGTCAGCAGATATCCCTGCTTTTTGCTACACCGACTTTGTACAAGTGATGCTGTGCCCAGTCTCGGGATGAGTCACGACTGTTCTGGGCTCACCACAGCAATCCTGTTCCTTGTGCCAAAAACTCATCCAGGTTGAGGGTGGGAGGGGGACACGGGACACAGCTCCGGGCAATGACGATTAAGGGGAGTCTTCTGGGCGTCTCAGGAAAAGTTTCTTCCTTCTTAAGCACCAACCTGCACACGACTTGTCTGCCTATTTCCCAACGGGCTTTTAAGGCTCATGGCGACCTTGCGTGATTTTTGCCTCATGCGCCATCTACAGAATTCCCATCGTGCATCCTGGGATGAACACTGCTCCCACCTCCCGCCTAAATTCTTGTGCACCTGGAACCTCAGAACGTAGTTTCTTGGAAACAGGATCTAATCTCATCGAGATGAGGCCACGCTGGATGGGGAGGGTGGGTCACTCACCCAGTGACTGATGTCCTGGTAAGAGGGAGATTCAGACACAGGAGGACAGCATGTGGCTGTGGGAGCAGGGGTGCAGTGATGTGTCCACGGCCCAAGAGATGGACGCAAACCCTGCTGTCACCTGGGTTTTGGATGTGTCGCCTCCAGAACTGCAGCTCCACTGTGGCCCCGGGAACTAACACCCTGTGCTATTCCATTATTATTTTCAAAAATAGACTTCTCACAACGCACCACAGAGAAAGGACATGGCCCCCCAGAACCTGCCCAGGAACCGGGGATGCAAGAGACAATGGCCGGGGAGGAGGACTCCTCTGCCGTGCAGGCCTCGCCCATCCAGCCTCAGCTCACATCACAGGACAGCATGTCTCTTTGCCCGCGGCGCGTGACCTTCAGCGTGCTAACCACAGGACAGCCGCCAACACGCTCCACTGTCCTCACAGAGACGGGCCTTTTTATCATAGGCAAGAAAATATACAGTTTCTCATTTTAAAGGATTATGGGCCATTGATGCCCACTTTCCATATGTTAGAAGCATATAAAAATTTTTGAGCAATGAAAGTGAGTAACTGGAGGTCCGCATACAATAAAGTAATTTTATTTTTTATTATAAGGCAGTTTGGTTTGAGATGACAAAAAGATGTTGTTAATATTTCAAACAGATGGGTTTTGTCCCGCTGGTCAAGGACAACGAAGGACTTGTCAGGTCTCTGCGAGGTCATTTAATTACCTACAAGTGAGGCTTTGAGGCTACTCTCCCACCAAGAACTAGGAAGAGCTTAGATATCCCAAAAAATGAGAGTTTGCTGAGGTTTTGTCCCCAAGGGTGCAAGTCAGTTGATCTGTGCACACACACACACATATACACCCACAAACCTCACGGTCATGGTCCCTACACATGTGGACATACACGTGCACATACACACACAGACACACACATGAACTCATGTGCACACGGATACATATACACACATGTAAGCACACACAAAGAGACAGACACATAAAACTCACATTTGTGGCCCCACACATAATACACACAATGCATATATGGACAGAGAATCACACATGTGTGTATACAGACACGTATAGACACACGTGGACCCATGTGGACACATAGGCACACACACAGACGTGCACACGTGCTTTCCGTAGCTGACCACATGTTCCCAGATGTCACTGACAACAGATCCCTGTAGTCTGTCGTCAGGTGGCATTGCACCGGGGGTCTGTCATGGAGAACCGTGATTTCCAGTGCTGGGTCCCTACCCCCCCCCCCCCCCCCCCCCCCCCCCCCCCGTGGATTGTGTTAGACATCCTTTAAAGGAGACGATCACATGAGATCAAAGACCTAGATCCTGACAAATAACATGAATTCTGCTGCCTCCCTGCCTTCCTTGCGGACTGTTGCAGGCCAGGGACCCTGAGCTCGCCACTGTCATCCGTGAGAACAGAGGGATCAGGACGGCAGTGGTTCTCACTGGTCGGCACTCAAGGGGCCCACACAGAAGGCACCTGTTCGTCCTCCCCACAGAGCTGTGGGTCTGGGAGACAAAGCCACCCAGCGTCATGGTGCCGTTAGTGAGAGCCCGTGACCGTCCCCCGCATGCATCATTATCGCTTCCTACCATGAGAGGGCCCTCGAAACACTGCCTTCTGTTGACGCTGAGGTGAAATTCACGTAGAATTCATCCGTTAATGTGTACAACTTGGTGCCATTTGCTACATTCACACTGTTGTGAAACCATCACCTCCATCTAGTTCCAGAACAGTCTCATCCCCCCCAAGAAAGGAACCCTGTGCCCGTTGGCAGTCGCTCCCCACTGTCCCCTCCCCCAGCCCCTGGCCACCACTCAGTCTGCTTCTGCCCCTGTGGATTCACCTGCTCTGCTCTGGACATTTCAGATCAGTGGAATCGCACGGTGTGGCCATTTGCATGTGGCACGCTTCATCGGCACCAGACTTTCCAGGTTTATCCATACGTGTCTGTTCCACTCCTCGTTAACGGCTGAAGACTATTCCAGGCCAGGGGCAGGTCATACTTTATTTACCCACTGAGGGACACTTGGGCTGTTTTCTCCTTTCGGCTGTTGCGTATAGAGCAGTCGTGAGTATCTGTGTACCAGTTTTTGTTTGAACACGTGTTTCCCATTCTCTTGGGTGTATTCCTAGGAGGGGAATGGCGGGTCACGCGGTCCTTCTCTCTCACTTCTTGAGGGATGCCAGAGTGTTGTGGTGTTTTTTGTTTTTGTTTTTAGTTTAAATGTTTTTAAATTAAATACAACACAAGTCCAGAAAGTTGAAGAAACAATTAATACAGTGTTTATTATTAAATTATAACTTACACAAGCACCGTGTTTATCGACAATTAGTAAGTTATCACCAGAGGAACACTCTCATAAGCACCACCTGTACCATCCAACCCAGAAGCCTTCCAGGTGCTCCCCACCCAATTATAATTCCATCGTCTCCGTGAGTGTAGCTACTATTTTCTTATACATCACTTTTTAAATAAATTAATCTATAGGTTGACGATCCTTTCATTTTTGAACATAAAGTTCACTCCATTTAAACTGTTGTTTAACGTTCACTGATTTTTTGAGAGACAGAGTGTGAGTGGGAGAGGGGCAGAGAGAGAAGGAGACACAGAGTCTGAAGCAGGCTCCAGGATCTGAGCTGTCAGCACAGAGCCCGATGTGGGGCTCAAACCCACAAACCGTAAGATCATGACCTGAGCTGAAGTCGGGTGCTTAACCCACTGAGCCACCCAGGTGGCCCTAAAGTTCATTCCATTTCACAGCCACCTAACGTGACACTGTATGGGGCAGCTACCGTTTATCAGACCAGTTCTGTAGCTGAGTGCTTGGACTGTCTTCTCTGTTTTGCTGTGACCTTCAGAGGACTCCTCAACCCCTCTCAGGTCCTTGGCATGTCTTCAAAAGAGAAGGGAGGTGATCATCCCATTTGAAATAAAGTGAGGGAAAGCATTTGGCAAACTGTAAATACAGGTTCCGGGCCTGTGCTAGACCCCGAAGTGCATTCACTGGAGCTGAATGCCCTCATTAGGATTCATGGGCCTGACCAACCCATGTGGCAAGGCATACTGTCCCAAATAAACACCCAGCCTCCGTATCCCACCTGATCTTTTCATAAGGGGGAAGATGCTCCTTTTTCTGAAAGGTGGACTAAGTTCCCTCCTCTTGAATCTTGGGATGCCGTGACTGCTCCACCAACAGCATATGGCAGAAGGGATGTCATGTGACTTGCAAACGTAGGTCTTAAAAAGAATGTAGTTCGTGCCTGGCACTCTCTTTGGGCAATGCTCACTGTGGAAGAAGACAGCTGTTTCATTATGCTGTCAGGTAACCGAAACTGGTCCACATGGATGGACCACATGGATAGACCCACACGAAGAGACCACACGAAGATATTTCATGAAGAGACCACATGAGTGGAACACCGCCAACAGCCAGCATTAACCTTCAGGCTCCTAGGTGAATGACCCTTCAGAGGACTGCAGCCCGACTGTGACGTTTCCAGCTGAGACTCCAGACCCCATGCAGCAGAGATGATCTGTCCAAGCTCCTGACCCATGAAACCTGTGAGCATCCCAAGGGCTGTTCGACGCCCCTCAGTTTTGTGGTACTAAATGATGCAGCCATGGTAACAGAAACGGTCAGATCGTCCTTACAATGAAGTGTGCTCTGTGATGTCTACACCCAGGGCTGCTCCTTGGGACTGGAGACGGGGGGAGGTGGATCCTAAGGCAGCTGCTTTCAGGGGGTACTCAGCTGAGCAAAACAAACGAGACACGTAAACATCACCTTCCAGCGTGTCGAAACTGGGTCATGGCACGCTGAGACAGTTCAAAGGAGGGAGTCCCCTCCAGCAGGGGGGTCCACATTTGGGGTTCCTCCAGGATTACCCACCTCCAAAGGGCTTCAACAACAGATAAGTGTCTTCCTTCCTGCGACAGAAGTCCTGAGGTTGGGAAGTTCACAGGTTCTCGACTCACATGGTCACCAGCGCCCACGAGGAACCAGGTTCTCTCTGTCTTCCCGCTGCCATTCAGAGCGTGGATCTTCCCTCAGAAATCTCGCTCCGGGGTTTCAAGATGGCAGCCACGTTTCCGGGTATCACTGAGGGACATGACAGGTGAAGGGAGGAAGGGCTCATCACTGTGCATCTCCTATTTGACTTTAGAGAGTGGGAGAGAGAGAGCACATGCAGGGAAGGGGCAGAGAGAGAAGAGAGAGAGAGAGAGAGAGAGAGAGAGAGAGAGAACCACCAGCAGGCTCAGGCTCAGCATGGAGCCTGGTGTGAGGCTTGATCCCAGGACTGTGGGACAATGACCTGAGCTAAATCAAGAGTCAAACGTTCAACTGACTGAGCCATCCAGGCGTCCCTGCGTCTTTTTTTAAAAAGCAGGAGCATTTTCTAATGCCTCCGACTAGTCCCACCCGACCTTCCTCTGGCTGGAATGGTTTTGTATTCTCATTCCCAGACCAATCTCTGCTGAGCAGAATGGGCCTCTCACGACTGGTTTGGGCTGGGGGGTGAGCACCGGCCCGGAAATGACAGGTTCCTTCCGCACAAGAGGCAGGCAGGTGCCCGGGTCCAGGAGGCTCTGGCGACACCCACCGCGGACACGTAGGAGCTGAGCCGCCACCCTAAGGGTAAGATGCGTGTCGGAGAAAACGTCCTGGCAGAGCCATTCGGTGGTGGGTCCTGCTGAAAAGTCTGAAAAACCCTTCACCCTTCCTCTCGGACTCGTGACCTCCGACCACTCTTGCCGCCCAGCATTTTCAGGTGTTTGTCCGTGTTCGGCATTTCGCCACTTTGGTCAGGTGTCCAGAACGTCTCCGCTGTTTAACGTAAGTTCCCAAACAGTGACACTTTCTTACCTATTAGCGTTCTCAGCAGGGCCGCGGAATGTGGGAATCAGATTGAATTTCCCATCAGCCTTGAGCTTAACCTTAGCAGCGACCAAGCCCCCGGGGAGAGAAGTCGATGGAGAGGTAATTAGGGATCATGTCGTATCAGGGAAATAATTATGGGGTGGGGGGAGGACCCCAGGCTGCAGTTCTCAGAAGCTGTGGCCGGCCAGGTGATTCGTCGGCAAGCCAAGGCACTGAGGATTCCTCTGAGGCAAGGAAGAAAAGTGTTCTTGTTACGGTAATCAAGGGAATTGGATATGGGATGGCGGTGTAATTATTCGAGGAAGGAAACTGCCCTCTTTCACTGAAGGTACAGAGAAATCTCACGGCCGTGAGCAGGGCTGCGGTGAGGAAGGGGCGCTGGACCCTGTGCCTTGGTTTCTCCATCTGAAGACGTGTCTGATAAATGGAGCCACCTCACAGGCTTGATCTGAGGAGTTGGGGGGTTAACCGGTGGCAGAGAGCAGATCGGTGTCTGGTTGTCGATGTTCCACGGGCTAAGCAACGATGGGTTGTGGGCACGTCCCCTGCTGCCCTTCAAAGCCCCACCGTGCACCTGACACCGGGCGTGCGGACCTGAGTGAGGCCGACCATCCGGGCGGGGACGGCGTGGCGTGGCCTGTCGCGACGCCACCTGATGTCGGGCTGGGCTCGGGTGCAAAGTTCTTCGAAACGGACACTGGGACCAGGGGGAACACGGTCGGACGATCCCCGGGCGAGGCTGAGGCTCAGTTCGAGCTTGAGCGATGACTTCAGTCCCCTCTCACTTTGGCCAGACTTGGTTGGCCAGTCCCCAGCGTGCAGCCGATACAGGGAGTCCGACTTGAATGGCAACATCTCAATTTCAAGGATGTTTGGGATTCGGTCTGCGAACGTGGCAGAGGATGGGACTGTGGATGCGGAGGGAGAGGTGCAGCGGCGGGGGAGGGGCGGGCCAGGGCCTGGGTGACCGTTGAGGCACCTGCCCTCCAGGCCCCCACTGCCCCCTGCCGGCTGGGTCCACGGGGAGCCGTTCAAACTCCCTGAGACTCAGTTTCCTCTGCCGTAAACTGTGTCAGCCAGAAAGACCTGTCCCACCCGGGTGTCGTAAGAATTACACAAGACACCAGACGCGGGGTCACGGACGACCCAGTGCGCGTCAGTGTGCAAAACGGTGCACACGACAACTGGGGCAGTGTCCTCGCCAGGGAAGGGGACGCGGCTGCGTATTCCGCGGGAGACAGCAGGCCACGGGTCAGTGGCAAGGGGACGGCACGCTTTGGCGGAAGGCCTGAAAGTGAGCTGGGTCCTGCGTGCTGCTGCCTCAGCAGGTGGGGCGAACCAGGAGGGCCTCGAACATCCTCAGCCAAAGCTCCTCCCCGGCTCTGTTCCCACAGATAAGGCCCCCAGGGCAGACGACGGGGGACGGGGCGCCTGCTCACGCCCAGCAGCGGGGTTAGCTGTCCACCAGTGCGGGATGGTTCAAGCAGGCGGATCGCAGCCTCAGGGAGCCAGGCGCCCGCCCCCCCCACCCCGACCCGCAGCCCCTGCAAGTTCACAGTCCCCTTCCCAGCCCCCGCGGGCCACACGCGCCTGGCGCCCCCCCGACCCAGCCGTGAGTACCCACGACCCTGGTCTCCTCATTCTGTCAGCTGCCGTGTGTTCAGCCAACCCTGCGTCCCAGGGTGCTGAGTGGGGGGTGATCAGAACGGACAGGAGGGGAGTGGAGACCCTGGTGAAAGTGAGTTTCAACCCTCGCTCTTGCAATCGGCCGAACGTCCCAGAGGTGAGCCCCTCGCTTCTCCGGACCTGCGTTCCCCGTCGCTGGGGTGGAGGCCGTGACGTGCCGGCTTGTGACGTGAGCCCTCCTTCGGTGACCCCAGAAAACAAGATGCGGCATGCTTGCACAGGCGAACGCAGCTGTCCCATGACATTGAACGTTACACCTCAACACAGGTTACGTTTTTAAAAACACAGAGAGGGTGAGCACCCGACAGATCCGTGGCTAGGCCTGCAGTGCATGCCCTAGAAACCGGGGGTAACAAAGACCTCTCTCTCTCTCTCTCTCTCTGGTGGTTAATGGAACCTGCTCCGTTAGAAACCGAGCCTCATCCCTTTAGCAAAGCTGCCTCTTCCCCCGGCACCGCCCCGAGGACCGAGCTGACACAGGGTCAGCGCTCTGAACCCTGCATCAGCCCTTCTGGGCATCGTCCTCCTCACCGCTGCCTGATCTCCCTCTGGGGCTTCCCAAACCCTCCCCAGCTTCCCGAGCCTCCGGGGCGACAGGGTGGCCACCTCGAGCAGCTCACAGGCCCTCAGCCTCCTGCCCACGCCTGGCGGGAAATCTCACCTCCACTCCCGCCAGCGGGTTCATGTGCTGTTTGCTCTGCACCGAGCAGCAGTTGTGGGCAACGAGGAGCAGAGGGAAACACAGCCGCTGGCCGCAGGGATGGGGGCAGACATTACTTGGGAAGAAGGAAGAGGCAGGGAGGGCGGGATGAAGGGGGGAAGAGAGGGAGGGAGGGAGGGAGGGAGGAGGGAGGAGGGGAAGGGGTTGCTTCACATCAGGTCTTCCGTGAAATTCTGAACGGGGCTCAGGAGAGAAACTGGGGTTCACAGGTGGCTCTCAGGCTAAAAGCTAAGCCTGCTCTAACCCCCTCCTTGTGCTGGCCTCTGAGCACCTGTCTCCAGACCGACACCATCCAAGTTGCCTTCAACAGGCACCCCGGGGGCTGCTGGCCCTCACCCCGAATCCACCAAAGAGCAGTGACCCCACGTGCGTTCCGCTGACCCGGGCCAGCCCCTGAACCGCCACCGCCGCTGGGTGATGGAGAGAACGTTCCCGGCCTCGCTCCTCGGGCACGGCGTGGCCCCCGGTAAATAAGCCTCCACGCTTCTCCGTCTCCCCGGTGTGGAAAGTCTACAAGGCACCGCTGCACTGGCAACGTGCCCTCTTTGGAAGAGCCAGAGATGGACGGACGTCGGCTGCCTGTGACTTCACTCAGCTGGGGGCAGGGCGCGGGCACCGGTGTCTGGGTCCCCAGGGTGTCTGGGTCGCTAGGCATGCACGAGCAGGGTCCCACGAAGAAGGAGATCTCAGGGGAAAAGAAAGAAATGCCTCTGGTTTTTGGTTTCCTTTTCAATATTTCCTTTCCGGGGGTCAAACGCAAACCAGTTCGCATTTGAAGAATGGCCTATCGTCTCGTCTTTCTGAGTCTCTTCCTGGGCTCCCGATGGAAGGGTGTCTAACTCCGGAAGGTAACCGGAGGGGAGAATCCAGCCTTCCCTTCTTCCCACTGCTCGCCCTCGCCCTCCCCAGGGGCGCCCTCCCACTGCTGGAGGGCTGAGTGCGCGGCCCCGGGGAGCCCATCTGAGGACTGGACTCAAGAGAACAGGCAGGAAACCCGCCTGGTCGCAATTCGTATTCTCAGGCCCACACTCAGATCCAAGCCGTAGGAAGGTACCGTTGGCGAACAAAATAGAAAATCATGTGACTTGTATCAGGCAGCGTGTTCAAAGGTGGTAGGCGATAGGGAGAAAAATAAGTCAGGGGAGGAGGACAGCAGAAGCTCCTAGGTCAGGGATGGAGAGGTGGCGACTTTAAATATAGCGCCGTAGGGAAAGTCTTCCTGAGAAGGTACCCCTTTAGCAAAACCTTGAGGAAAGGGAGAAAGTCGTGTACATCTGGAGGTGGAGCATTCTGCCCAGAAGGAGCTGTGGCAAGCAGCAAGTGCAAAGGCCCTGAGGCGGGATCGTGCCTGGATGTTACAGGGATTGCCAGGAGGCCAGGCTGGCTGGAGAAAGCCAAGTCAGGGCTCGGATGGAGCCAGAGAGGTAACGGGGGCACATCGTACAGGCCACTAAGAGCATTTTGTCTGTGACTCACAGGGTGACAGGAAGATAGTTCTCTAAGCAGAGAACTTCCTGTTTGCGCCATTTCCCTGTTGTATCCCGGGAGTGTCCACAGGAAACTGGGAGCTCCTCAGATCGACAAACATTTTACCAAACCAAAACGTCTGAACCCCTGAGTTTTGAACACAACGTGACCCCTATTTTCTGGAAGCTTCTGATTCAGAGGAAGGCGGTACGGAGCTGGCTCGTGGGCTCGTGAGAGCCTAACGTGCACCTTTCTTCTCAGATCTGTATCCACTGATGCCACGTTGGTAGCTCGAAGTCAGGCATGGAGAGGATTTACAGCTTGTAACTGGGGCAGGGAACCACTCAGCCTCCCTGTCTCTTCCCGGGGCTGCTGACTGTGGGTGCCACTTCTTGCCATGGCTCTTACGTGGGTGCTCCATCCAAGGCGGAAGACGGGTGACGTGGGAAGAGGGTAGCAACACTCACTGCTGCCTGTATTCTCTCCTCCTCGGTGTCTCAGTCACCTATGGCTGCGTAACAAATGACCCCTAATCTCAGTGGCTCCAGACAACGTGTTACTATTGCACCTCGTGTGTGTGTGTGTTGAGGGGGGATCAGTATTTCAAGGCACAGCTCAGACAGACTAGTCTTCCTTACAACACGGGGACCCCAAAGCGGTTGGCCTTCTGTACACGGTGGCCTGGGGCTCTGATGAGACCAACGGAAGCTGCCTGTTCCATTCTTTACATCAGAAGGGATGTTCTGTACACCTTTGGCCAAAGCAAACACGGCCCAGCCAAGATCCACGGTGAGGGGAGCAGAGCCCGCCTCTCGACGCAGGTCCCAAAGTATTTGCCGCCATCTTAAATTTGCTACGCGGACACGGAAAGAGGCTGCGCCTTCTGCTCCCCTGTCACCAAGCGTGACCGCGGGGCTGAGTCATCTCATAAAAGGGGAGAAGTGAAGGGAGAACCCTGCCGAAGGGGAGGAGGGGGAAGGGGAGGGGAGGGGGGAGGGGAGGGGAGGGGAGGGGAGGGAAGGGAAGGGAAGGGAAGGGAAGGGAAGGGAAGGGGCCCTGGCAACCCCCTGCACCCCAGCCTTGCTGTTCCGGCCCCGGAGTCTACCTGACAGAGGCCCATCAGCCAGAGTACCTCTGCCCTCTCTGTGTCTGTGCAGGGGCCGCCTTCATCTGAAGGGACTGAAAATAATTCCAAAGGCTGCTCCAGAGTCGGCTGCTTCCAGACAGAGTCAGTATTTAAACACCTACACAGAACAAACATACCCCAGCAACAAGGACCCCACTGCCCTGGGGCGGGACAGGGGCGGGAGCAGAGGGGGGCCCCCTGGACCCAGCCCTCACTAGATGCTCTGTGTTTCTCGTCTGACAAGAGGGTGAAGACAAAGGTCTGGTCCCCAAGGACAGTAGATATTTCTGCCTTGCTCTTTGTGAACTCTGTCTCCATCTTCCAGGAAAAGGTGCTGTCTCGTGTGGGAACCCACCTCTCGGGCTCGGCCCGGTGCTTCGCAGGGCAGGGCATCCACACGTAAGCCAACCGTAAGCAGCGCTTGATTCAAGGATAAGCATGTGGTCTCAGTGGACCACATCCCTGTGAGCCTCAGGACTCTGACACAAGCCCCCCGATGGAAAGATGGTGGCTCTTGCTCTAACACGCGGCGCTGGGAGGGTGCGGGGAGCTGGGAGGCCCCCGGCCGACCCTCGGAGGAAGGAGCCCTTAGAGGCTGAGCTGCAAGGGTGGAAAGGGTCAGGGTCCGCAGCCCCCAAATGCGCCACGGAGCCCCGAATTAGCGCAGCTCGGGCGAGTCCAGGTCCTGTGGCACCTGAAGGGAAGGAGCCCCAGAGGCGGGATCTGGAGGGTCCACGAGGGGCGGCGGATCGCTGAGTTGCGATGCAAAGCTGATTTGCAGCCTGACCGAAACAAAGTGTAGAGACGAGTAAGTTCATCAAACACTTAGGAATCCACTGAGAATCTGAAGAGCTCCCGGGCCCCTGGTGACATGATGGCACTACGGTGAGTTATTTTAGGTGCGTAATGGTCTGGTGGGGTTTGTACAGCACTGATCTCTCAGAGATACGTAACAGATAATATTACGCATTATCTATTGGAACATGATATATACAGCGCCTAGGATTCGCTACAAAAAAAACCAACAACAACACATGTAGGAAGGAAGTACGTGGGGGTGCGAGGGACACAAGAGTAACCATGAAATAATTGACTATTGCAGCTGGGTTTGGAACACATGGGGTTTTGATTTGAGAACAGTATACTTGGGGTGCCCGGTGGCTCAGTTGGTCAGCGGAGCGGCCGACTTCGGCTCAGGTCACGATCTCGCAGTTTGTGGGTTCGGGCCCCGCGTCGGGCTCCGTGCTGACCGCTCGGAGCCTGGAGCCTGCTTCCGATTCTGTGTCTCTTTCGCTGCCTCTCCCCCGCTCACGCTTTGTCTCTCTTTCTCAAAAATAAATACATGTGGGGCACCTGGGTGGCGCAGTCGGTTGGGCGTCCGACTTCAGCCAGGTCACGATCTCGCGGTCCATGAGTTCGAGCCCCGCGTCGGGCTCTGGGCTGATGACTCAGAGCCTGGAGCCTGCTTCGGATTCTGTGTCTCCCTCTCTCTCTGTCCCTCCCCTGCTCATGCTCTGTCTCTCTCTCTCTCTCTCTCTCTCTCAAGAATGAACATTAAAAAAATTTTTTTGGGGGGCGCCTGGGTGGCGCAGTCGGTTAAGCATCCGACTTCAGCCAGGTCACGATCTCGCGGTCCGTGAGTTCGAGCCCCGCGTCGGGCTCTGGGCTCATGGCTCGGAGCCTGGAGCCTGTTTCCGATTCTGTGTCTCCCTCTCTCTCTGCCCCTCCCCCGTTCATGTTCTGTCTCTCTCTGTCCCAAAAATAAATAAATGTTGAAAAAAAAAATTAAAAAAAAAAAAATGACAGCATTCATTTAAAAAAAAAAAAATTTTTTTTGGAAACATTTCGCACGATAAAGGAGTTTGAACAGTTAACAAGTATTGCAGCGCTCTCTTCCCAAGATGAGGGTTTCACGCACACAGCTGAAGTAGGTGCATTTACATTTCCCCGGGAAGCATGGCTTTTCTGTTCGATCAAGCAGTTGCTGTTCTATTAATCTGCTCATTGCTGATTCCTTACTTTCTGGCACGTGCCCAAATAGTGACGGGGAAGGTGTCGGCTCTGGTAGCAGAGGACGGACTTCTCAACCAGATTAATGATAAGTGTCTACTCAAGGCTTCCAATGAAACATCGGTGATTACAATAAGGGCTCATTTGTTTTCATCCGATGACTGGAATGACAGCAAAGGTTTTGAAAGCTGGCTCAGCAGAAGATGAGGGTCGGTCTGATACAATCGGGAGTGTTACTGAAAATTCGGTGAGAAGTTCGACACTGGAGACGATAGGGTTGTTTTCGTAGTAGTGGCAGGAATGTAAACGCTGGGTGGGACAAAATCAGGACAGAGGAGCCACAGTGTTTATGAAGTCAGGAAGCCTCCTGGGCAGAACTTACTTTCTTGGATTTCGGTGCATACACATGCATATTTTTTTGATATTTATTTTTATTTCGGGGAGCACACAAGCGGGGGAGGGGCAGAGAGAGGGAGACACAGAATCCGAAGCGGGCTCCAGTCTCCGAGCTGTCAGCACAGAGCCCGATGCAGGGCTCGAACCCACAAACCGTGAGATCATGCCCTGAGCAGAAGTTGGATACTCAACCTACTGAGCCCCCGAGGGACCCCACACCATGCGTAAGTTGCCCAATCGCGGTACAATCTCCTACCCAGACAGAGGCTGAGGCAGCTGGTCTTTTAGGGTGGGCCCCGAGGGTCGTCTCCACCTCGTCCTTGTGCCCTTGGGGAATCTAACAGAATGTAGCAGAAGTGAAGAGATAGCACCACCTTTGCCTTCTGCTTTGCACAGGCTCTCACTCCCTCTCTTCCCAGTTGCTCCGTCTGGGAGGGGCAAGCCGCCATGTTGTGAGCACCCTACGGAGAAGCCATGTGGCAAGAAACCCAAGTTTCCAGTCAACAGCCGGTGACAACCCGAAGCCGCCAAGAGCCACACGAGTCGGCTTAGGACTGCACACCCCCGGATCCCCACAAACCTTGACGTGACGGCCATCCCGGTCAATGGCAACCTTGGGGAAGGACCCAGCAAAGCTCTGACTGGATTCCTGACCCATGGAAGCCAGGATGTAATAAATGTTTGTGGTTTTAAATGAATGAGTTTGGGGTAATTTTTTAAGGCAGTGCTAGATAACTCATATAAAACTCCAGTTGTAAAAATCTAGATCTATTTCTATGGGGTGCCTGGGTGGCTCAGTCGGTTAAGCGTCCGACTTCGGCTCAGCTCGTGATCTCATGGTTTGTGAGTTCGAGCCCCACGTCAGGCTCTGTGCTGACAGCTCGGAGCCTGGAGCCTGCTTCGGATTCTGTCTCCCTCTCTCTCTGACCCTCCTGTGCTCGTGCTGTCTGTCTGTCTCTCTCTCTCAATAATAAGTAAACATTAAATAAAAAACAAACAAACAATGTCTGAGTCTCTGGAGGCCAGCTTTGTCAATCCCCCCCACGTGTCCTGCAATCCTGCTGAACAATTTGCTGAAAACTTGAGACTCAGGTTGCCTTCTGTCCAACATCACACAGAACTCTTCAATCAGAGCATTCAAATAACGGACCACAAACCTCAGCTTTTAAAACTTTTAGCAAGTTATAATCATTGCGGGGGGAAAAAGGCTGGAGAGCAGGAAGCCGTTGAAGGCTGCCCCACAGAAGTAGGGGAGGAACAGAAAAACCTAAATAGTGAGGGTGCAGAAACAACAGGCAAGGCTGGTGCTCTGAGACACCCTGACCTGGGAGAGGTCTTGATAGAGCTCAGCTATTTAATTAGATAAATCTATATTCTGTGTCAGAATGGACCAAAATTGAGAGAGCCTGAAATTTCCCAAGATCTGGATTCGGTAAAATATTAAAAGGAACCTGAAGTAGGGGTCAATTATTTGATAGGCTTTGTGTTGGAAAAATATGTCAAAGAAAGGTCTTGAACGGAGGCCAAAAGGACGCTGCCTGTGAAAATATCTGGGCTGAATATTCTGTTATTAATTTCAGTATTTTAAGACCTAATAAAAATGTGTTTTATGTGGCCACACTGGTTCTAAACCTAGATAGATTTTACTGGGAAAAAAAACCAAAAACGTATTCTTCAGGATAATAACCATGGCATAGTATTAGAGACAGATATGCCAGAGCACCTACGCACCACGATGTCATCTCACGGTCAACCTAACTTCCCAGACACCTGGCTCAACGTGACTGCTGGGTGTTTCTGCAAGGGACTGACCTTTGAATTGGTAGGCTGAGGCACGCAGACGGCCTTCCCCAATGTGGGTGGGCCTCACCCAATCCACTGAGGGCCTTGAAGAGACCAAAAAGGTAGAGGAGGGAGAGTTTTCTCCCTCTCTGTCTGCCTCTCTCTCTCTGCCTGGCTGCGGAGCTAGACCCGCCTGTCCTCTCCTGCCCCCAGATCGGGGTTTATATACACCACCGGGCCTCCTGACATGCACTGAAACCGTACCCCTGGCTTTCCTGTGCCCCCAGCTTGCGGGTGACAAGGTGGCAGATTGTGGGACTTCTCAGTGCCCTTAATTATGCGGGACAATTCCTCACAATATGTTTCTTTATATATGTTTCACATAGATTACATATATGCTTATGTATAAATATGTATATATATTACATATACATATATGCATAAATATGTATATATATTATAAATACACACACATAAATGAAAACATATACTTATGTACATGCGTACATATATATACATCTGTATTTTGTTTACATATATATATGTTATATATACTACAAATACACTATTGATTCTGTTTCTCTGGAGAACTCTAATCCATCTACCGGAAATAATTACCCTGTTTTACATTATTTCTAAAAACCTGTTTTAATGTTTATTTTTTGAGAGAGAGAGAGAGAGAGAAAGACAGAGCACGAGCAGGGGAGGGGCAGAGAGAGAGGGAGGCACAGAATCCTGGGCCCAAGTAGGACGCTTAACCGACTAAGCCACCCAGGCGCCCCTGTTTTATGTTATTTTTTAAATTATTATTTTAAAGAGATAGCGTGAGCAGGGGAGGGGCAGAGAGGGAGGCAGAGAGAGACAGAGAATCCCAAGGAGGCTCCTTGCCTCACCCAGCACAGGGCCCGACAGGGGGCTCGATCCCACAACCCTGGGATCGTGACCTGAGCTGAAATCAGCAGTCAGATGCTCAACTGACTGAGACACCCAGGCGCCCCTTTTAATCCCACATATGCTAATGGTTCTGTTTCTCTAGAGAACCCTAATACACCCACCAAAAGCAATTAGCCTGCTTTGTTATTTCTGAGTTCACATAAAATATGTATATAAGATGCAGTAACAAACTATTTTTAATTAATATGAAGAATGGAACTTTTTTTTCCTGTAACACACACAGATGATGTTCACGTTTTAGAAAACACTATCGTTTTGAAAATAGTTTCTGAATACATCTCACAGATCTGCCGACATAATGACACCGATTTGTCAGTCCATAAAGGGATTATTTAAAGCGCAGAGTATTAATCGTTTTTTCAACGTTTATTTATTTTTGGGACAGAGAGAGACAGAGCATGAACGGGGGAGGGGCAGAGAGAGAGGGAGGCACAGAATCGGAAACAGGCTCCAGGCTCTGAGCCATCAGCCCAGAGCCCGACGCGGGGCTCGAACTCACGGACCGCGAGATCGTGACCTGGCTGAAGTCGGACGCTTAACCGACTGCGCCACCCAGGCGCCCCGTATTAATCGTTTTTAAAACCCTCACTCTCGAAGGATGTCTTGGCTCAGATGCTACGAGACGGGCCATCCTTCTTGAGCAAAGGGATGGAGATTTCCGGCTCAGAAGGAGGAGGCCTGGGCAGAAGGGTCCCTCCTCGTGGGCACGCTTCCCTGGTTCATGGGACGAGTTTCTTCCGCTCTTTTCACCTTCTGGGATTTTTTGCTAGTGGTGTTGCCTCAGCCAGTGACGCACCATTTCTGTCTTTTCCCCTCAGACATCCTGTGATTGAAATGCTGTCGTCCTTCGAGGCCCAAATGCAGAGTGGGTGCCCTGAGCGCTGGGGGTGAGGTGCCCTGGGGGCGCAGCAGGGCGGGAAGCCTCGTGCTCCTGTCTCTCCAAGGGCCCCACGCCTCACCCTGTGTCTCTTCTGTATCCAGCAAACACGGCGATCCTTGAAAACCTCAGATCACATCACTGCCCTGCTCAAAGCCACCCAGCTCCCCCCTCCTCCCTCCCTGCGAGGTACATTCCAGATGCTGCAGGATGCAAACACACCCCCACCTCCTGGGCTCGTCCCTCCCCGCAGCCTCTGCCCACCTGGGCTCCTCTGGGTCTTGAATAACCGACGGCTCCAGGGGGCCGGCCGGCCACCCCTGGGAGCAGAATCGAGGTGGTCGTGGGGACTCCTTCTCCTCTCTCACATCCCCGCCCTCGCTAAGGCGTCCCTTCGAGGGGAACGTAGTCTCCACACGACGCTGGCTGTGCCCCTGCCTGACCCCGGAAGTACGCCCCCCGGGGAGCTGTCGGTCCTTATTCTGAGCCCCAGGGGAGAGACAGGCTGAGCCAACAGGCACCCCATCCCTTGTTCACGGCGCGGTCTACAGAGGCAGCGTGGGCCTTGAACTTCAGTAGTGTGGTCCACACTTCATGCTCAAGTTTTGTGCTCTCGTGCATGTAAATCTGGGGGTCTTAATGCCCCCGCTGATGTCTCTGCTGCAGCCCACGGTGGGGGGGGGGGCAAGGGGGGCGCAGGGAGAGACGCAATCTGAACACCGCTCAGAACAGGCCGCTGTGGGTGCAGGCCTAGAGGCCGAGCAGGTGCCCGTCAGATGAGCCAGAGAGGAAAGCCCGCGGGCCCCATCCTGGGAGACACACGTGTGGGGGACGTGTCCCAGCCTCTCCACATGCAGCCCCGTTCGCTACCGCAAAAACTACTGGGCTGACTCGTGTGCCGCCAGTCAGAAACCGGAGAAAACAGCTCTGCTCCAGCCACGGAAGAGATCGCTGCTACGCGGAGGGGATAATGAACGGACGGCAGCCGAGTGCATCAGCACGGCAGAATCTCACTCTGAAACCCCGAAGCCATCGTCCGGGACCACCTGCGTCCAGTCCCCCCCGGCCACGTGTCGGGCCATACAAGAGCAAAACACAGTGTTCAGGGCCATGTGCACATGTAGTGAAATAACGAAGAAAAGAAGGAAAACTAGGTAGCACGTGGGGGCCGGTCCAATTCTTTATACGATAGCTGTGCTTTGTTGCACTGCTGGTTTGTTGTTTGTTGTCGTTGTTCTTGGGGGGTTTTTTGACACAGAGAGAGAGAGCGAGATTGAGCACGAGCAGGGGAGAGGGGCAGAGGGAGAGAGAGAGTCCCAAGCAGGCTCCATGCTTGGTGCAGAGCCTGACGTGGGGCTCGATCCCACCACCGTGGGATTGTGACCTGAGCCAAAATCGAGAGTCAGATGCTCCACTGATGGGGCCACCCAGGCGGCCCTGCTTTACTTTTTAACATGGAATTTTGTATCATTTCATTTGAAAAGGAGGGGCCTTCCACGGAGAACGGAATGTGCATGCAATGCTTAGGAGCTCAGAAAGAGAGAGAGAATTGTGGACGAAACGGGCACCTGGCCCCTCTCGTCTTTAATCCCTCCGATCCGATTAAAGAGTGAGCTTCACGTCCTCTCCCGCCCGGGCTCCAGGTGTGGCATGTGCAGAGGTGGGCAGGAGCCAGAGGATAAAGCTGCCCCTTGGGGAGGGTGGTGTGCATGAGTGTGTGTGCATGTGTCTGCATTTTTGTGCGTGCACTGACATCTCCATTCGTGCATGTGTGTGTGTGTGTGTGTGAGAGAGACAGAAAAGAGACAGCCCCGAAGCTTTCCCTTGGCAGGTCCCACTCTCGATGCAGGATCTGAAGACAAAGGGGGGCTTTATTTTACGGACCCCGACAGCTGACGGGAGGGCTGCTGCTGGGGACTGGGGACCACACACAGCCGCCCGCTGCACGGAGAGTGAGGACTGTTTCTTCCTGCAGCGGCTCAAGGGTCTCTGGTCTCCGGGGAGACGGCTGAGTGGGGCCTGGCATGTGGGCCTGCTGGCCTGGCTCGGCTGGGGCCAGGCGTCCTCGCTCCCCCCCGGGATGAGCCTCACAGACAGCACCCCTCTCCCCCTCACAACAACTCCAGGTGCTGGAGGCTGGACGAGGCGGGAATCCGGTGCTGGGGGTGCGGGGGTGGGGGGGCGTGAGCTGAGGCCGCACGCGACGGCACGAGGCAGCCAGCACTGACCCGGACAATCCAGACGAGAACGTCGTCCCCTTCCGTTCTCCCTGGAGGTCAAGGGGAAAGTGTGAGCAGGTGCCGCCATGGCGTTAACACCACTCCAACTCTGGCCAGCTGCCATGTTCGAAGGCCCCGGCCACTGGGGGTGGGGGGGTGACTGTGTGTAGCTGCTTCTGTGGCACTTAACTTGCCAATTATCTTTCCTCGTTAGCGCCCGACTGTGGTTGTCCACTTGAGGCAACGACACCGTTTTCTTTTCAAACGAATGATGTGAGGACACGCCCGGCTGCCCTGCCCCGTGTTCCAGGTCGTGCGCACACGCTCTCTTGCTTCATTTCCCCGACTGCCCCACGAGGCAGAGGCACAGGCCACGGGCACACTGAGCAAAGCGACGCGCCTCCTTCCTCGGCGGGATGGGACCCTGGGGGGGGTCTGCTCTCGGTTCCTCCCAAGCAGCACTCGGTGCTCGCGCTCGTGGAGGTGGGAAGAGAGAGACCGTTTCCAGAAAAATGGCAGGCATGTAACACTTGGTGTGGTGAGATGAGCTGTGTGCACCAAGAAGACACGTCCGAAGACCCGGAGCCGAGCCCCCGGGACGTGTGCGTGTGAACGGATGTGGAAACGGGGCCTTTGCAGGCGGGATCGTGCAGATGGGGAAGTGCTGCTGGAGCAGGTGGGCCCCGGGGCCCGACGGCAGAAAGGACGACGCAGACACGGGGGGGAGACAGCCACACAGCCACGGGGCAGAGGCCGCAGTGATCCGTCTCCACATCAAGTGACGGCAGCCGAAGCAGGAGGAGGCAAGGAAGGATCCTCCCCTGGTCGCTTCAGAGGGTGCACAGCCCCGCCCACACTTGATCCTAGACTTCCGGCCCCCGGGACTGTGAGACGATGAGTTTCTGCTGTCTCGAGCCCCCGGTTTATGCCACTCTGTCAGAACAGCCCTGGGGACGTCGGACTTCGGCTCAGGTCATGATCTCACGGTTCGTGAGTTCGAGCCCCACATCGGGCTCTGTGCTGACAGCTCAGAGCCTGGAGCCTGCCTCGGGTTCTGTGTCTCCCTCTCTCTGCCCCTCCCCTGCTCATGCTCTTTCTCTCTCTCTCTCAAAAATAAAAACATTTAAAAAAATTTTTTTTTAAAGAACAGCCCTGGGGAGCCACACTGGGAACAGCAACCTTGCCACGGTGCCCGACCGAATATGACTCGGGAGCCCCGTGGGGCACAGCTTGGCTCGGGGCCCCCTTCCAGGACCGCCTCGCCATCTCCAGGGCCGCGGTGCAGTTGTCCCCTACTGGGCCAGGCACACACCCTAGCGTGTAGCCCCCACTGCTGGGTGACCCCACTGCTGTGGTTTGCAGGCTTGACCCGTGGATTTTGTCACCGTTTCTGTAGGACGAAGCTCTCAGTTCCGAGGCCACCACCAAGCCAGTCCCCTGGCAAAGGAGAGGCCCCCAAAACCTACACGGAGGTGCACCCGGCTGATAGCTGACGGCTCCCAGGGCAGAACCCCGGTGTGGAGCCCAGCACCCTGCCTGGCGTTTTAATAAAAAGGTCTCAGTTCTGACAACTCGTGAGTTGGAGGGCAGCTCCAAGTCTTGGAGACCTTACTTGGGAAGTAAGAGCGACCCAGGCAGGCTTATCTGTGAGCAAAAACCGATTTCAGAGTGCAGGGAGGCCGACGGCTCAGAAAGCGAAACGGGCAGAGAATCCGTAACATGCATCTGCTCGTTTACGTAGATGCGTTTCCCCTCCCTGTAGGGAGTCTCCTGGGCTTTCCTTCGGGAAGCCACACTCCCCCGGGCTTTATCCGTGTGGTTCGGGAGAGTGGATTCCCACCCCTCTCCACGGTGGCATGTGACCAGTCCTGGGCAACGGGTGCTTTGGTAACGAGCATGCGTCTGTAATCCTGCTGATTGGCCCGTGAGATTGACTCTAAGACTTGCGATGGACCTTTTGCAAAAGAGAAACCCTATTTTCACAGGACGCACAGCTGGTAGGGCGAATGGGGACCAAGGGCTCCTGCAACCCTGTGGGAAAAGATGGTCTGAGAGTGCAGCCAACACAGATAAAACCAGATCTGAAAGATGGAGAGAGTCTGAATTGTGACAACATGTCAGTTGCTGGATTCAGCCGTACCTGAAATCCATGTCTGGGCTTTTTGCTTCTTTAAACCAACGAAGTCTGTCGCTCACAGCTTTATGACAGCAACATAATTCTCCAGTTTGGTACCTTTGTAGCATGTCAGATTCCTTCTCACCGAGGACAAGAAAGGAAGACTGAGGAGTCTGCCTCTTGGGTGAGCGTCCCTCCAGAAAGGAAGAGCCAATTTGGGCTAATGAGTGTGAGACACAATGGCTGTACCTCATTGGAGTGATAAAAATCGCTGTAATGTGAATTCCCGGCCCGAGACAGAGAAACTCACCCAGGTGTTACGTTCTACCCTGTGACCCTCTGTTTGAAGGTTCTGAAGACAGTGGCACAGATGGTCTATTTTTCATGCTGATGGACTTTTCCAGAAAAGGTGCTTTTGTTTCACTCGGAATGGCCATAATGGACCAGCTGCTTATTCAGCACTTTCTGGTATCGATTCTCTCACATCAAGGGCCAGAAGCTCAGACCGTGCCTGGCCCAGGCAGGTGACATAAATGCATTTACCCAGCCTGGCAGAAGGCGCCCGCATGTCTCCGCGGAGAGGCAGGAACCGTGACAAATCAGAAAGACACCCTTCCAAGGGAGGCAGCTCCCGCTTATGCCCCAGGGACCTGAATCCCGTCTTGACCTATTTTCTGACGATGTCCTCAGAGTTTAGGTTTCTTTAATGTAGAATCTCCTGATTTTCCAACGTTGGGGGCAGTGGTTTGACAGGGGTAGCCCCCAAATTCACACCACCTAGAACCTCAGAACGTGACCTCGTTTGGAAGCAGGGCCACTGCAGATGTAATTGGGGCGAGGATGGGGTTGAGCTCATACGGGATTGGGGCGGGCCCTAAGCCCAGCGAAAGTGTCCTTATCACAGACTGGAAAGAACACACAGAGACATACGAGGTGGCGGGGGGGGGGGGGCATAGGAAGACTGTGGCAGAGATGGGAGTGATTTGCTCACAAGCCAAGAACGCCAGAGCCCCCAGGTGCTGGAAAAGGCAGGGAGCATCTTCCCCTACAGTGTTCAGAAGGGACATGACCCCTGCCCACACCTCTGGCCTTCAGAACAGTGAGAAAATGAGTTCCACCTGTTTTTAATTTTTTTTTTTTTTAACATTTATTCAGTTTTTGAGAGAGTGAGCCCAAGTAGGGGAGGGGCAGAGAGAGAGGGAGACACAGAATCCGCAGCAGGCTCCAGGCTCTGAGCTGTCAGCCCAGAGCCCGACGCAGGGCTCGAACTCACGAACCACCAGATCACGACCTGAGCCGAAGTCGGGCATTTAACCGACTGAGCCACCCAGGCGCCCCTACTCTTTCGTTTTTTTTAACGTTTATTTATTTTTGAGAGACAGAGAGAGCACAAGTTGGGGAGGGGCAGAGAGAGAGAGGGAGACACAGAATCCGCAGCAGGCTCCAGGCTCTGAGCTGTCAGCACAGAGGCCGACGCAGGGCTCGAACTCACGAACTGTGAGATCGTGACCTGAGCTGAAGTCGGAGGCTTAACCCACTGAGCCACCCAGGCGCCCCATGAATTCCATGTTTTAACCCACAGAGTCTGCAATCATTTGTTGCAAAGCACCCAAAAACCGATCTACTGGGTGAATGTTTTAAAATACTCCAGCTGAGCCTCACGTAGGCTCAGGACCTAGACCCACTGCAACCCTCAGAGATGGCCACCTCCATGATCGGATATGCCGGCTCCCAGACCTGCAGGAGGAAACAGCGTCCTTCAAGAACCTCTGCCCTTAAAGGAGATGTTTTGTAGTTGACAGAGGAGAGGACACCTAGACGTGATGCTCCAGGAAACGCCCCCTTGTTGCCGGGCATTTTCCATCTTGGGAGGAGTTAAGGCACGGATGAGAGGGGTTCGTCTACTCGGGGGCCTGTGAGCGGACGGGTCTTTTCTTGTCGATGTGGGAAGCTCCCCGCTGCGAGGTCTTTCTGCAAACCCCCCAGGCTGGGTGGTATGGGCTCAGTGGACCGGACGCTTCTCCCTTCAACCCACTTGGCACACAGGGCAGGCCAGGGAGCCCCTGGCTTCTGCCCCGGGTGTTTCCTGACTCCCCAGGGTGGGTGGGACGCCTGGGGACCCGTTCAGCACTCACCCGTGGGCAGCCCAGGAGCAGTCAGGGAGTGACACCACGCTTGGCAGTGGGGGACAGGACAGATGGATGGACTGTCCCCCTTCGCCCCAGCAGACAGTCCTGAGATGCATTTCACAAGATTCCTCCGAAGGCCCCGCAGAATCCAGGGCCAGGTGCCTGTGCTGGCAGCCACCGACTCAGAACCTTCTCTCTCACCTGCTCTTCCCCCTCTCACACCCGCCCCACTCCTGCTCTCAGATCGCACCAGGGGCTCTCCCCCAGACAGACGCGGTGGCCCAGGACCAGCACTGGATCTTTGGTGTGTCACAAAAGAAAACGCACAATCAACTTTAAAGAGTGTGTGGGGGGTGGGAGGGGGGGCAGGGGGGAGCGCCTGGGTGGCTCGGTCACTGAGGCTTCCAGCTCTTGGTTTTGGCTCAGCCCGTGATCTCACGGGTTCATGAGTTCGAGTCCCCTGTGGGGCTCTGTGCGGACGGCGTGGAACCTGCTTGGGATTCTGCCTCTCCTCTCTCTGCCCCTCCCCTGCTCACACACTCTTTCAAAAGAAATAAACTCGTAAAAAATCCACAATCTGTCAATCCCTCTTGTGCTAAAAGAAAACAAAAGCAAAAAAAACTATACACTTGTCCCAGACCTCACTGGCAACGGGAGAATGTAGCAGCCCAGGTTACAGGGAAGGATCCCGTGTGCGTCCCGTGCGTTAAAGCCAAGAACAAATGCGCCTTATCTTAACCCTACTACGCTGCGAGTGGCTCGAGATAATTTTGTCGACTCTGAACCTACGAGGTTTGGGAAAAACGACTCCAGTGACTACGTCCCACACAAACATTTTGATGGATTCCAACTGTATTTTTCGTCACCGCACGGATTCCTTTACTTTTTAAAAACTGAGCTGCGACTGGCAGGTAACGTTGCGAGTTTAAGGTGCACAACGTGTGGATTCGACACAGGTACAGACAGCAGCGTGATCGCCCTGTAGGATCAGCTCACACCTCATCACCTCACCTAAGTATCAGTTCTTTTGTGTGGAGGGAACAATTAGGGTCCGGTCTCTCACCAACTTTGAAGTTTATAATACAGCATGGTTGACTATAATCCCTACGCTGCTCGCCATCTCTCCAGGATTTATCTGCTAGTTCCCAGTTTGTAGCCTTAAACAACATGGTTTTTCCTAGTGGAGGCTTTCAAAAACTCTTAGTGGTTTCTGAAAATAAACTGTAGTTCCGCTTTCAGCCACTAGATGGCAGGACAAACAAGAACTGGCAGATACTAATGGGCTTACTGGCTTGACTGGAAGGGGCAGGGGTCCCTCTGGTCTACACGGTGGGTAAGTGGCTCTCCCTGCATTAACTGCTTCACCGCAGGGGACCACGCTACGCTGCCACCTTATACTGTCTTCACCACAGACCTTACACTTCCAGAAGCGTTATCGCTCGCTTACACGTTCGCTGTGCATCTCCCTCAATAAAACATCAGCTCCAGAAGAGCCGGGACTTTGTTCTGTTCGCAGCTGCACCCCCCAAATAGATCCAGGTGGCTCAGGGGCATTTGTTGAATGGATGACTGACAGGAGTGACAGATGCATGTGACGTGTGGTCCACAGCATGGGCCAAGTCTCCTCTGACTCTCCTGTTTCCAAAGGCATCACAACTCACTGTGAAAGACAACCTGCATGTAATATGGTGTCCAGGATGTTGGCAAACTGCTGAACTCCGCGGTTTGGTTTATGTCTTTGAAACATCTGAGCTCTGAAGAGCAGTAAGCAAGAAGTCCTCGGAGTCCTACTGGCTTGGTTTGAGTCCAAAATTAAAAACGGCAAGCATAAATCCACTTGGAGGCTTCTGTGATCATGCCTGAAGGGTGTCTGTCCCCTCCAACTCCAGGATTCACAAATGACTCACGTAGCAAGCAGTAGGGCTGTGCATTCTGGTGAATTAAGGTTTATTTAGATAAAACACCCATTTGCAATGAGTCGAAGCAGTCAGAAGATTTTGCTGGAGTGCCGTGCAGGTTCTAACCCATGGACCGAGAGAGCAGGCAGATACGAACAGCGGGGCCGGGATTCTTGCAGAGCATGGGGCTCGTGGCCCCTCGCCCCATCTTCCAAGCCAGCAATGACATGATTCTGCCCTCCACTTCCGTCCTCCCTACTGACTCTGAATGTCCTGCCTCCTTCCTTCATTCGGAAGGACCCCTGTGATTCCAAGTCTCCCCAGGTAACCCAAGATAATCTCTCAGTCTCAAAATCCTCAACTTAACCACACCTGCAAAGTCTGCTTTGCCGTGTAAGGGAACATACTCCCAGGTCCCGGGGACTGGGAGGTGGACGTCTTTGGGGGTGGTGGGTGGGCATTATCTGTCTACAGCAGTGCCGATCTGAATGTTAGCCTCGGGGGTGACATTCTGCCAGACTGGACACCGATGGCACCATCGGGGAATCCAGGAGACTGTGAGCAAGAGAGGCAACGAGGGGAGCCCACGCAGGCTGGCCCCAGTTTGACTGGAGACGAGAATGGCTCCCATGACGCGGTTATTTCACCGCGGTTCCCAGCCACCCCAGTGATAACCACACCTGCAAACAGTGCGACAGGCGTCAAAGATGCAAGTCGGCAGGTGCGGCCCTGCCGACCCCGTAATTCAAGGAAGCGTACAGGGGGCTGGAAGGTCCTGGCAGCCCAGGATGGGGGCCCACCGGGTCCAAGGAGCTCAGTAGTTTATGGTTTCAGGCAGAAGGGGCCTTGTCAACACTCAAGGGTCTACGTGGCAAATACCACCGTCGGACGTCTAACAGGTACGTCGTGATGATGAGACATCTCAATAAAACCAAAAACAAAACAAAAAACATCTGGGGCGCCCGGGGGGCTCAGTTGGTTGAGCTTCCGACTCTTAGGCTCAAGTGGTGACCCCAGGGTCATGAGATCGAGCCCCGTGTCGGGCTCCACGCCGACAGTGAGGAGCCTGCTTGGGATTCTCTCTCTGCCCTTCCCCCCTGCTTGCATGCTAATAAAAATGTGGAAATACGAATTGTGAAAATGTGAAGCCCCTCTGCCCCCTCCCCCCAAATAAATCTAACACTGAGGAGTGCACCTTATTATTCACAAGCAGCCTCTGGTGCCTGCCTCGCTTCCTTGTCCTCCGGGCGAGCCTGGCTCCGGCTGTGGGTTCAGCCCCCCAGGGAGGCGGTGTGGAGGCACAGGCTCTGCCACCAGCACGTTTCTGCTTCCGACGTGTCGTTCAGTGACGGCCCCACAGCTCCTCTGCCCGATTCCCCTGGTGGACTTTAACTCGCGGTGCGCGCACGATGAGCAGCCTCGAAGATGGGCCTCCTGCCGGGCAGGGATGGCATTCCAGTCGGAGCCGCGCAGGTAACAAAGGTCTGTTTAAGACGCCGTGATGGCAGAGTAACTGCTTCACCTTCAGCTGATACAAATGGCGGCTGTAATTTTCTTCACTTCGGGAACATACCACTTTCGTGTTGAGGACGTAGAAAAATTCAAAGTCCTGGACCAAAACGGAGAAGGAAACAGGTGGGCGTGAGCAGACTCGTTTTCCGGCCCGTGAGCTGTGCGCGGCCTCCGGACGACCTGACGGGGTGGGGTTGATACGGGAGCAACTGCACTCTTCCTAATTCGGTTTCTGAAAACCACCGCGAGTTTGCTCGTGTCCACGTTTGCTCCAAGGGAATTTATGCAGTAATGTGAAGAATACAAATTCATGCCTGGATCTGTCGAGAAATCTCTCATTTTGTGGGCTATTAGCGCCACTGGATGTGGGGGAATTGCCTCTAGCATTGGAGCGCGCGCGCGCAAGGGACTCTGACGCCTTGTGAACTTCGCCTGTGACGACACGCCGGAGCCTCGAGGCTTTGACCTTCTGGAATGTGGCTTGCCGGCCAGCCACCGTGGCCCCCAAAGATGCCCACGTGCGAGCAGCTGGAGCCTGTGAACACGGCCACACGGCCACGAACCAGCCGCCTCTAGAGGGGACGTCATGGGCCGCTGTGATCCCGAGAACCCTTACAAGCGGGAGGAGGGGGCAGAAACAGCAGCCAGGGGATGCTCCATGGCCCGCCGGGCAGACGGACGGAGGGCCCGGCCGAGGGCGCAGACAGACGGCCGGCCGCCTGGAGCTGGAGAAGGCAAGAGAACCATCCCCAGAGCCTCCAGAAGGAAATGCAGCCCCTGGGGACCTGTCGGGATGTCCAGGCTGTGGGGCCGTCAGACAACACGACTCTGCACCCATTTCCCGGGGCCGCGTCGGCAACAACAGAAACGCCTCCTCTCTCAGTCCGGGAGCGAGAGCGAGCCCCTCGGGGGCCCGTGCACGCGTAAGTCCCGTCTCTGCCTGTCGTGGCGCGGCCCCCTCCCACGAGCCCGAGCCCAGCGTCCAGCTGCACTGGGTGGGAGGCCCACCCTCCTCCACAGTGGCTTCTTCACTTGAGACCACCTGCAAAGACCCGATTTGCAAAAAGGTCACGTTCACAGGTTCTGGGTGGACCTGACTTCTGGGGGGACACCATTCACCCGAGGCTGTGGCTGTTTCTTTCTCCACCAGGACAGGTCCCAAGAGGTGGACCTACCACGAGGGTCTGGCTCTGTCATGCACACGTGTGGGGTACATCACGCCTTTCTGCCTTAGGCTTTCGCTCAGAGTGGGGACACACAGGAGGTGCCCCCCCACATACCGGGACCCCTCTTGGCAGGCTTGCACCCCACCATATGGGAGGTGCTCAAAACATTCCCGCCTTAACCCTTCGGGAAGGGAGGGAGGGAGGAGCGAAGGGAGGGAGGGAGGAAGGAAGGGAGGGAAGGAGGGAAGGGAGGAGGGAAGGGAGGAGGGAAGGGAGGAAGGAAGGGAGGAGGGAAGGGAGGGAGGAGGGAAGGGAGGGAAGGAGGAGGGAAGGGACAAAAGGGAGGGAGGGAGGAAGGACAGAACTGAGGGCCAACCTGGCCCCACAGCCCTTGCTACCAGCCCTCTCCTCTGGGTCCCTTCCAGGCAAGTGGGCACCTAGTGCACCTGCATGCCCAGTGCTCCGTGGCCGAGCTCACCGCTCTCCAGAAGGCGGCCACGTCACTAGGCAGGGGCCCGGGCACACACAGTCTCTCCCTCTGGGAAGCACACCTCCACCTGCACCCCCCTGACCTTGGGGCCTGGGAGTGGTGGGGTCAGATCCCTTCACCAGGACACTCACAAACTCAGGCGTCAAGCCTCACCTACCCCTGGATGACTCCAAACACCGATCTCCAGCCCCCACACGGGGTCATCGGTCAGGCAGAAAGCCCTTTCAGAAGTGTCTAGGGACGTCTCCAGGCTTGTGCTCCGCAGAAGTTACTAAGGACTGAGATACTGACCTATTTTCAAGAACAAGTGCCGGGCTCAGCTCGGACTGGGCCTGGGGGGCAGGCAGGGAGGGGGAGGCTGTTCCAGCAACGGGTCCCAGACGCCTGTCCCCACTCAGCCCTGACCGCAGGGGTCCTGCAGGTCGAGGGGCCAATCGTGCCTTCCTCACAAACCCCACACGGTCCGCGGCCTCCTCTGCTCCTTACCTGAAGTGTTTTGCTGGGTCCCAAGGCCTCTGGAAAACCCACACGGCAGAGGAGAAAAAAATGGGGTCCCGCCAGGTCCCCCCCACCCCCCGAGCCTGTGACCCGGGTCTCACCTCCGTGTGGAGCTAGTTAGGACGAGGCAGACAGACGTAAACCCCCCCAGCACCACGGAGCTGCTCTTGAGGCCAATTCGGAGATTAGTAAATGCTGACTCTCCAGTTATGCGGCCTTTTGTCAACGTGACTGCTTTCCTCCTTTGCCTTCTATTTTGTGCTTTCCATTTGTTATATGCTCTGTTTCAACCAGACACTATTTATACATCATTTCCTCCCAAACTAGGCCCGGTTTCCGAAAGAGCGAGCTGATACGATGCACGTTTTTAAGCGTCTACTCACATGACGTCATTCGACTCAAAGTGCCCATAACATACTCGGCCTGTTTCAATAACAGTGAATCACTCAGGGGCACACGGCGATTCCGGATCATGACAGGAGTCCGTTCCTCTTTAATGAGATGGGCTCGTCCTGCGCCACATGGAACGATCCGGTAGCTCCGAGGAGCATCCACGCTGTCTCACCGAGAACCCGGGAGCCATGGCGGCTTCCTGCAGGCCCGGGTGGTGTCACATACAGAGTGGAACGCCTTCCCCACCTACCGACAAGGGAGGTCCTGGTCAGGACGCCCCAGCGGGAGCCCCCCAGCCCCCAGAGAAACAGCCAGACGGAGGGACAGCATAGACAAGCCCGGCAGGTCCGTATGAAACCAGAACGAGGTTGTTCCCACAAGCTCGTGTGGGAAAGCTGTGTGTCATGAATCTGCCCGGGATGCCATACAGAAGGGCCTCGTCCTGTCCACCTACAATGAAGAGGAAGCCAGAGGAGCATCCCCAAAGGGAACACGAATGTTTGCTCTCCGAGGCCGACACACAAGCTAAAGCCACGTAAGAGTCTTCAGGGTGGACAGGGTTCTAGAAACCTCCCACGACAGCACACGGGTTTTGTATATTTACTTGATTACTGCTTAGCGCCACAGGGTGAACCCAACCCGCTCATCGTCTTCCTGTATTCAGCTGAAAGACTAGAAGATTCCTCTGTCAGTCCGCCCAGGAACTTGGGAGACCTTCCTGGATGATGCCTGGACAGATGAGGGGGGACGGGAGGCCCCGGTCCTTCGTTTCTGCCTCCAAACGCCCGGGGCGAGAGCTCTGCGGCACGCTCAAGTCGGGGGATGGCAAGTCCCCATCGCCTGACTCCCCTTCTCCCTTTCCTCGCCAAGTCCTTATGGAGAACACGTGCTGTTGACAGCGGGGTTAGTGGTTCTCCGTGTATCCTGAAGATGTACGTTACATCTCTGGTGGAAACGGTTTCTTTTTTTACTCATGTCTGTTTATTTTGAGAGAGAACAAGCAGTGCAAGTGGGGGGGGGGGCAGAGAGGGGACCCCAAGCAGGCTGGGTGCTGTGAGCGTGGAGCCCGACGCAGGCCTCGATCTCCTCAACCGTGGGATCATGAGGTTCGCGAGATCACGACCTGAGCTGAAGTCAGACGCTTAACCCCTAGGCGCCCCTAGTGGAAACGATTTCCGAGAACAGTGGTTTTCAACCCAAACTGACAACATCAGTCCACTGAGAAACAGTCACCTGTCTTCAACCTGCCTGAACTCCCATGAGTCAGAGAATTTTCTATGTTCCTGTAGTTTTTCTATACTTTGTCTTAAAAAAACAAAGCAAAACAAAAAGAAAAACCCACAAAACCCATTAAAACAGTGAGGGGGTTTTGTGTTTTGTTTTCCCTGAATCTGCAATCTGCATATTTCTCCGAATATGCAGAGCAGGATTAGGAGACGCTATCTTGGAAGAATCAAAGAGCTGTGGCGGGAACGGGTATTTTACTGTGACTTGTCACCTCGTGACTCAGGAGACGACAGTGTACGAATCCCCGTGGCCTCCGATGCGAGTAAGCGAAGGCCGTGCACAAACCACGCAAAGAAGTAGTTACTGGGTCCCACGTTTGGGGGCTTTTTATAATAAGGTTATGCCAGAGGTACAGCAACAAAGAAAGAGTAGTTTATTTAACAAAATTAGAACCCTCACAGCCACGTTACACAACGACACAGACCGCCCAACGGTTCAAGCACGCTCGGGACATTTAACACTGCCGGCGGCCTTGAATCTCGAGTTCCGCTCGGAGTGAGGCTCCCCGACCGTCTTGGTGACCAGTCTTCGCCCTCGACGGCGCCCAGAATGGGATGACACGTCAGGACAGACGACGCAAGGTTCACACCCCCTCAGGGCACCTGCTCGCCTGAGACGGGTCACATGGCCTTCGATGTTTCTCGACGCACGTTCTTTCGTGAGAAAACCATCATCAACGGTTTAAAAGTAAGTTTCTGAAGCCGCGGATAAAACACATTTGCCACGGAAGAACCCGGCACTGGCGAGCTCGGCGGCTTACGAGCAAAACCGCGGACGTGACCTTCACACCAAGTCCTTGCGGCACCTGCCCACGTTCTTGTCTCCCGAAAAGCCCTCCCGTTCAAGGTTGAGCGGACGCTTCTCAAGCACGAGGAAGCAAAGCGAGAGGATACGGTCTGCGGGCAGGAGGCCACAGCGTCTGCTCCCAGTGCCAGGACACGGACCAGACACGCGGTCTTGGGCCCTGGTCGGCTCCGCCGCGGGTCCCCGTCCACGGGGCTCGGCTTCTGCCCCCGGAGGGAAACCACAGAAAGGCACTTACCCAGCTCATCTGGGAGAAGGGAAGGGAAGAAGGGGCCGCCCCTGCACCGCGACCACGAGTCCCCAGGTCCGGCCGGCGCGGTGCACGGCCCCCCTCCGTCCTGTGCACGCGGCCTCGGGGCCGTCAGGTCCTCCTGCCGGCGGGCGCACCGATGGCCCGGGACCGCTGACGGTCGTACCTCACAGACACGACGAGGAACAGCAGGAGGGTGGCTCCCTGGATAGCAGCCAGGAGGAAGAAGTAATAGTTCAGATGGCAGCCGTTAATGTTCCCTGGGGAAGACGAGAGAGGCGTGTGAGCTGCGCTTGGGTACTTCCGAAGGTTTCATCTATCACCTTCGGTCCCGAGCAAGGTCAGGGTGATTTTCACCTGCAGCTGTTAAGAAATAAGCGGCTACGGGGCGCCTGGGTGGCTCGGTCGGTTAAGCGTCCGACTTCGGCTCAGGTCATGATCTCACGGTCTGTGAGTTCGAGCCCCGCGTCGGGCTCTGTGCTGACCGCTCAGAGCCTGGAGCCTGTTTCAGATTCTGTGTCTCCCTCTCTCTCTGCCCCTCCCCTGTTCATGCTCTCTCTCTGTCTCAAAAATAAATAAACGTTAAAAAAAAAAATTTTTTTTAATAAAAAAAGAAATAAGCGGCTAAAAGTCAAAGAGCCCCGTGTCTCCGAAACTCAAGATACACAGCGCTCTGAAGCTGGCTGTGTGTCTCCACCACGGGTGGGGTGGGGGGGTCCCTGGCGTGACCCCTGCTCCTCAAACGTCTCACCCCGGAGGACAAAGGAGGAGGACCAGGGGGCTGCAGCGACACGACCTGTTTCTGTCCACACCCCCAGGGGAATCCGGGCGGTGGGCCGAAGAGAAGCGTGCGACAAGGCGAGCGACGGGAGTGCCGACTGGACGCAGCAGAGAAAGTCTTTGTTTACTTCGAGTTGCCCCCGCCCGGAAAAAGCAGGGAAGTGAACAAAGGACCCCCTGCGTCCCTGCCCACACCCCTCCCCCGACCCGAAGCAGATACGAGGCCGCACCCCGCTGCGTCCCTGCCCCCGGAAGCAGATACGTGACCACACGGTGTTGTCTTCCAGTCTTTTCCTGCAGCACTTGCCCCTCAAGGTCCGTGGCCGTGTCCCCCTGCCAACGGCTGGCCTAGCGCGGAGCCGCCGTCCTGCGGAACAGCAGGAAGGCGACTAAAGAGAGACCATCTCCATGCGGAGTCCTGCGGGTGGTGTTCCCTGCAACTCGGGTCTGGAATCTGGACGTTTCTCAACACCGCACACAACACCAGAACGCAGCCTGGACGCCGCGGCCAGTTAGGGCTCAGGATTTACCACATGGTTCGGTAGCTCAGGGACACCGAACTCACTCCAGAGCGCGTGTGCCCTTCACAAGCCAGAGTGCACGGTGACATACACTCTACGTACCATAGGAAGACAGAAGCGTGTCTTTAAATGTCTTCCCGCAAATGTGCAGGTCTCAGCATCCTCAAGGTGATACAGGAGCGAACTTGACCCCGTACCTAACATACCAAATGCTCAACTCGGCCCCAAGCACTAAGCGCAGCATTTCCCATGCAATATTCCCTTTAGTTCCCAATAAATCCCGAGGAGGCGGAAGAGGTTCCAGCCGCAGACCGTGGAGCTCAACCAACAAAGGTCAAATCCAAATGGCCTGACAATCTGGGCTGTTTCCTCATCTGCAGGAGGGGGCCCACAAGACCTCACGGGCAGCGTCGTCATTTGGAGGAAACGAGCAGGTAACGGCCCTGACACAGTGCCCAGCCCACCCGTCTGCCACCATCCTGCCCTCAGTCTCCAGGTGGGTCCAGGACCATCCACCCCACGGACTGGCGGTCTCTCCACGGGAGAAGCGAGTGTTTAAAGCAACGCTGACCCAACCGCTCAGCACGGAGAAGCAGGAAGGACGCGTGGACAACATACAGCGACGTTTCTACACAAACATCCACGCACAACACGTTGCCCTGGGCTCCCTACATGGACCGACCCTGTCACCACGGCCCAAAGGCGTCCCACCCCTTCCGCCTTCTGTCACCTACTGAAAACGCTCCCTGACACAACTCTCGACAGATGAGCAAACACTGCACTTGGTCCCACAGCAGCTCTGACTTCTTGCGAAACGGGGGCTTTGTTCCTCTGAAGGGCTTTGTGAAGCTGGTTATCCTAGTACATCCCTCTGTCTGAAAACATGCTCATCTGCACCAACGTTTCTGGAAGCCTGTATCGATAAACGCAGCTAACAATACATCGAATGTACGTTTGTACGTGTGCTCACACACTTCTAGAGAACTCTCGTGCACACAGGCTGCGGGAGACCGTGATCTCGCATGTGGGCTGGTTTGGGAAGGGATGTGGGGACACCTGAGCTTCGGCAGGCCACCTCTCAGCGGACAGGCGAGAACAGCGCTTGAGCCCTCACGGCGGGCCGGGCTCCATTCGGGCACTGGGAGAGAGCCGCACGCCCTTGGCGGAGCCCAGGGTCTGTGGCCACCACCGTGGTGTCAGCATTCAGCGCTAAGAGACGAGGTCGTTGTCAGGACACCGGTGACGTCACTCTGCAGGCCGATTTTGAAACGCGAATCTCCCCAAAGTGAAGAGCCATTTACAACTTTGAAGCTTAGAGCGGGCACGCCCAGGGACTATACGCTGTGTTCCCTGGCAGGTGGGCCTGTGGGGGTGACAGAGGGCGTTCAGAGATGGCGTCACCCCGTAGAAGCAATCGCCCCGTGCTTTCTTGGGCCTCTTTACCGACTGCAGGACGATGCTCATACAGACAAACTCTGGGAGGTTGTACTTGGGAGGACAGACGCTTGGGCCACGGAGAACTGACCTTACACATGCCCCAGACACATGTGTGAGAACCAGCATTTGACTCACGACAGCCTCCAACTGGAAACCTCGCTAGCACCCAGCAGGAGAGAACAGGTCAGTGAACTGGACAGACTCTTCCCCCGGCTACTCCTCAAATAATAAAGAACCAGCCATGGGAGGATCCACACACAAGAGCGTGGAAGGGAGCGGCCACAGCAGAGCACAGAACAAAGTGGGTCCACGGTGCCGGACATCACAGCGCTCCACACCTAGCGGGGTGGGGAGTGGGCTGGCCGCAGGGAAGCCTCCCGAAACGTCCTGCATTCTGATCTGGGTGGAAAACGTCTCAAACTGTGCACTTCAGACTGATGCACCTCGCCGTATGAATCACTCTGGGCCCGATGAGGATGAAAACCAAGCACGCCCGTGGGACAGGTAGGGAAGGGGGGGGGGGGCTCTCCCTTCACACCGCAGTCCTGTGACTGCAGGGGAAGCCACTTCGTGGGCCGATCATGACACACTAAGCCAGCCCTAATGCTGCTTCAGCAGCAGCCTGAACACAGAAGCTGAAGGGAAGGAGTGGAACAACAGAGAGCCAGGAACAGCACGGACGGAGCCCAGGATTACACCTGGGCTATTAAAACCAGGTTTGATTTTGGAGGGCGGCTACGTGTCCCATTCTCTGCCCAAATCCCCAGGTGGGAGGGAGCAGAGAGGGAGCTGCCTGGACCACTGCACAGTTCCTACATCCGCGGCCTCACCTCGCCTTGCCTCGCCACCCGGGCTGCGGGGGCCGCAAGCACAGCTCACCAAAACTCTCCTCACTGGCGTGGCAGTAAGGAGCGGGGAGCGGCGTGGGGCCGTCCCAGGCTACACGCTCTGAAAACAACACCAACAGACAAGACCCGGTCCAAGCCTGTGCGTGTGCCATGTGCGAGGACTGGAGACGAGCCTCGCAGGGCAGGGCTGGAAGCGACCCTGTCAGAAATAAGGGGTGAACCAAGTCTGAGATACTCAATTAGTGACTAAATACTAAATTAGCCCAGAAGGGATCAAATCTCTGGGAAGCAATGAGATTGACCAAAACCAATCAATCCTTCAGGATATGCTGAAAACTAAGAGAAAGACATAGAATCCACATTGAGGAATCACAGAGACCCGGTCTCTGCAGCAGGGCTCTCTCTGAAGGAGGGCTGTCCTGCGTGCACAAGAACAGATCACGGTCACCAGGACCCATGAGATTTCTCGGATGCCGTGTGCACCTGCTGTCCCTCCAGGGGCCCCGTGTGCAGAAACCAAGTCCTAGACCTGCCCGCTCTCTTCAGGACGACCAGGTCTGTGCCTGCCATGGAGACGCTCCAGCAGCTGGAATGCACTGCAGCCCACACCCCAGGGCCCACACTGACGGCCTAGGTTTCTGGACGTCACATTGGGACTCCACAGGCCTACACTCACCCCTTAGGATGGGAATTTAACTCAGCGCAGGGCTTTTGGAATTCTGTAATTTCTGGAAAAGTCCCCACGCTTTCCTCAGAGTTTTAAGGGGATTTAAGACCTGAAGGTGGCTAAGAGGGCTGACCTGAGTTAATGCTGCAAGATTACATAAGAATGTAATGAAGTAATAAAGTTGTTTTCAGAAGCAAAACGGTAACATAAAAAGAAAGAAACTTCCTTCATCTCCTGCGTCCATTTAAAAGCCACCATAAATCTGGAAACAGCAAAACTCTGGTCTTTTCTGAGTGACTCTGTTTAGCACCCAAGATGCCACCTACTGGTGTGAGCTGTAAAATCCCATTATGACAGGTCACAAGGAAAGAAAAACAACTATTTACCTACCTGTTTTTTTAATATCAGAAAATGTAAAGCTACTGTCAGGAAAAGAAAGGAAAATACAAACCAAGATTCAATAAAGGGAATTATGTGCTAGAGTGTTTATCTGCCTCATGAAGACTGTGGTCCACAAGGGGGTCCAAGACGTCTCCGGAAGGCAGCAGCCCCAGAGACTGGCCCCTGGGGCAGACAGACGCTCACAGGGGCCTCAGGAAACTGGTCAGGATGAAGGAGATCAGGTGTTTGCGGGGGGGAGGGCGGCTCACGCCAATCCAGGAACTGCACACGGCCGCCCCTGGGGCAGCCCACCTCCCCTAACGTGACCTTGGCGCTCAGACGCCTGGCCTCCTGTCGCGTAAGCACCGGGTTCTGCCAGTGGCCGTTTTCAAACCGCCAGCGGGGCCCTCACCGAAGTCTGTGTGGTTGCTCATCCAGCCAATGGCTTTGATGGACACCAGCTCCAACAGTCCAGAGCCCACGAACGAGCCGACGCCAGAGAAGAAGAAGAAGAAGCCCATGATGGCGCTCTGCATGGACTTGGGGGCCGCCGAGTAGGCAAACTCTAGACCTGTAAAAACAAGGGGGTTGCTTCTGTGAGAGGCGCGGGCCGACGGTGCCCTGCCTCAAACGGCAGGGTGAGCACGGGCCCCACGTGGGGACTCAGCTCCCTGCCCTACTCTGAGGACCGTAGTTAACACAAGGTCAAGAGGTCAGGGGCCCCTTCTCTTCACCATGACAGTCCTTCCAGTCACGGGGCAAAATGTCAAGTCCTTGCTTTCAAACTGAAGGTAACCTCTGACTTCTCAGTGCTTGGATTTCGGGACGGATCCGTATGGAAAGAAAGAGGTTAAAGAATCAAACTTCTAGATTTTCAACCGAGAGGGGTCTGAAAACAACGTATGTACACTAAAATGGGATTCTGTGTTAAGACTTCTATCTTAACGGCAATATATCTTAAAATAGTTTCAACAGAGACATCTATAAATTCCGGTTTTTATAATAACTAGACGTGGAGATGTGCAGTGTAGACAACGGTTTGATTTATATCTTTCACAGATCATGAGCCAATTCTGAGGGAGTTGCTGAGAGGTGAGGAGGGGGAACCACCGCCCACATCCCCCGACAACACACCCAGCTCTGTCGATAATTTTCTCACCCTCCCCCTCCCTCCCAGAAGCCGGACACAGGCCTGCACACAACACACTCGTCCACACCCCGCAGAACCTCACTCCCAGGACAAGAGAGGCTCATGCAGACACGTTTAGCAATCAGGTTTGCCTCCTTCACGAAGCCGACCCAGCACACCCAGACACCCAGAGCTCTGGCAGCTGCCCACGGCCGGGGGCCTGGGGGCCGCAGGGTAACCGCAGAGCTGTGCTCAGGAAGTGCCCGACCCGGGACTTCCTCCTTCCCCACAGCAGGGGACAAATGCATGGGAATGTCTTTGGGAAGCCTGCTTTTATACCCAGGAAGGAAGGAGAACCTCACTTCTACAGGATTACCGTACTTACCAACTCACATTCTGAACCCTAACTGTTGCCAGGAGATACAGAGGCAATCTGCTGTCCCCGCGTCACCCCCCCAACACAGGGACACGCCCTCCTGCCTTCAAACCAGACCCCAACCCCGACCTCAGAGAAGCCTCACCTGCTATACTTGCAAAGATCTCACTGACGCCAATCAGCACGTACTGTGGGACCTGCCACCATATGGGCAGGTCGGCAGCGTAATACACGACTCTTCCGATGGTCTGATTAATGGTTTTCTCTTTAACAAGGTCCAGCCTTTTGCTTTCCAAAATTCCTGGAATTAAGTAGGAAATAAGTAGGTTAATAGAACCTCTATTCGTTAACATTTGCAATTAAACTAAAAAACTACAGGTCTGTTACGATTATTGATTATTTTGAAAATCACATGAAGGAGCAAGGCCCAGGAACACAGCTTTCCCCGGAGGTCCCCAATCTAGAGAACCTCCCGGCTCCCAGCTTCCTAGTTACTCAAACACTGATCGAACCATACACGACTCATGTGGGCTTTTCACAGCGCCTCACACAGGAGACTCAACACGTGGGGTTTAATCCTCAAACGTCCAGATGGCTCACCTGTACCCCTTCTGTTTCTAACAGGAGGAGCCAAGCCACGCTAAATAGCGCTGTGACAGAGTAAGAATGCGTCCGCTTGTCAGAAGGCAGTGAGGCTGGAGACGTTTCCTCGTCCTGGTACCCGACTCGGGCTGCTGTGCTGACTTATCATCGTTACTCCTGCAACCTGCTACTGACAGTGACGCCAGGTTCCTTGTGACCCCAGCGAGCAGACCGCCTTCAGCCGCCCCGTGACCCCGCTCAGCTACTGGTCTTTAGTCAAGTGCAACAAAGAGACACTGGAAAACAAGCAGGAGTACAGACAGCCACTCGCTGTAACACGCATGCATGCACACGCGCGCGCGCACGTGCACACACACACACACACACACACACACACACACACGGAGCGAGGCTTACAAAGACCAGCCGTAGCACCAAGTTCTTAGGTGGAAGAGGCCACCACTTTTGTTTCTAAAGAACTCTGTGAATAAAATCATGGACCCTAGGCTTTGAAAAGCATGCCAACGCGTACGTATTTAAAACCAGAGAGTGGGGAGGGTCCAGGCTACCAGTGAGGGGGTGGAAGACACATTCTGGAAGCTGTCCCCAAGCTATGTGTCCAGTGAAACGTCCAGAGAGAGAACGCGGGGAAGGAGCAAGGGAAGGGGACGCCTCCGGCTCACTGCCATCAGAGACACCTGCGTCCCTTCCCTGGCCGCGTGTCCAGGGGACCCCAGCCCCCACACCACGTCCTCTCACGGGACATGCAGGTGCAGAGCCGTCTGGCTAGTGCTCCCGCCTGCTGGGGACAGGGCATCTGAGGCGTGCGGTGCCTTATCCACAAGTGACAGCTGTCCTGCAGCAGGGCTGCGGGCAGCAGTGTTAGCCCGGCTGGAGCATCTTCCAACCACGGGACAGAGTGTGACCCGCTTCCTGTGGGTTGGCCGAGGCTCCCCTCAGACTGCCAGGTCACGGCACGGGACACCAGCGTGCAGCTGGGTCTGTAGGGAAGGACCCTTCCAACCAGTCCTGGGGGTGAAAACTGAAGCGGGAAAAAACTCTCTTCTTCACAGGGAAGGCCGCACAGTTAAGGGGACGTGTGTGCCTGAGCGTCGGGGGGCAGGGACACCAGCAGGGACATCAGAGGAGAGATGTGACGCGCCGTGGGACAAGACCTCTGTGGTCTCAGCAAGACAACACGGACAAGACACAGACTGCGGGAGAGGAAGCCGGGACAAGGGGCAGTGGCCAGGGGGACCCAGGTGACAGGCCCGGGAGGGGACATGAGAAAACAGATGAGGGTGCTCCTGTGGGGGCCGTGGGGCCAACCCCACAGCAGACAAGAGGACGCTGCCAGTGGAGGCTGGGGGGCTCCACCAACGACAGAGGCCTGGGCACAGGCCGTCATCAGTGTTAACAGTGGGAAATAACGAGGAAGCACAGACCTAACGGGAAGGAACGCGCTGGAACAGCCAGCGTGGCAAACTCTTCAGTGAAGGACGTGACTCTGCACAGGTCCAGACGAGCAGCCGCGGCAGGGGCCGGATGAGGGCCACTTCCCAGGGTGAGGGGAAGGACCAGCCACGACACAGCCGGCAGGCAGGAGTGAGGGGAGAGGGGACGCCCAACAACACGGCAGAAGAAAGATTTGAGAAACACACACCTGGAGTAACAAATGGGCGCCATTTACGGCGTGTTCCTTGAGCCAACGGGCAGCCCTGTTCTTGCGGCTTCACAGACACAATGGCATCTGTGATTCACAGAACTGGACAGAATCCCCTCCAAGCTCTTTAACCACGAGCAGCGCTAAGTCTGGTGCCCCCCCCCCCCGCCCCCCGTGCCCAGGTCTCAGGGGCCCCGCGTGCTCTGCCTCGCTACCAAAGGGCCATCCTCCCTTGGTGACGCAGTCAACCCCTGGAGAAGAGCGAGAACAGCATCATCAGCTCGAAACACAGGGACGACCAGACAGACACACACCCCTCCAGGTCCCTGACACAACGAGTAGACAAAAAGTAAGGCTTCGTGTGGGGCAAGGGCTGCAATCCGGAGACCCGCAGGCAAGGCCTGGGCACCATCGACATGACACACAGCTCAGGACTCACTGAACGGAGGGGCCACAAAGGTCAGTGCTCGGGCGGCAGTGCGGGAGGCCCACACAGAGTTTCAGGGAGGGTGTGGGCAGGATGCACAGACTACCGCATTCCGGGACCGCACGCTCATCCGTGTGGCCCCAGGCCCCTTGAAGGCACTGAGTTTAGGGCCCCTGCTCTAAAGCATCTGATGAACACAGCTGATGGCACAGCAGAGGAACAATCGTATTCAGCACCCTACAGACGTCTTAGAAGTGCTACCAGGACAAGAGAGGAGGGCCCGAAGTCCCCAGTGCAGGAGTCATAAAGCCATGATCTCTCCCAAATCCACAATAAAAGTAGGCATCCTTAAGCTACGGTTAAACATCAATACCAGGGGAACAATTCTCTGAAATTACTCTTGGGTCATACAGGAAATACAGTCCCATTTCCACACCCTTAGGAAACAACAGACATTACAACAAATCCAAGCACAGGAAACCTGACAAAGCAGCAGCAACAGGCAAATTCATACCATTCCGCAGGTTTCACTGTTAAACAGGAAAGAGTGAGTGAAAGTAAGTGAAGGATCTAACACACAAGAGAGAGAAACAGAACAAACTCGAGGTAATAGAAATGCGTCCCTTAATTGTTCTCTGTTATTAGAAAACACGGAGAAAGCGAAATTGATAAATTCAAGAGATGTGTCTACGGAACAATATAAAACACATACAGTTCTGGCCAACCTAATTTGAAGAAGAAAGAGCACAGAATACACGAAACTGTAAATGAGGAAGGAGGCCCAGCAGGCTTATTTAGAAGACTATATTTACCTCCAGCCTAGAACTCAGTAAAATGAACAGCTTACTCGGGACATTAGAGAAAAAAAAAGCTTAAGGGATTGCGGAGAAAACACAACCTGCACAAAACTGAGAAGAGGTGAAAAAGTCACCCCACATCTCCTCAGAGTGAGGGGCTCACAGGATTCTCCAGGCAAAGACCTGGACTCCCAAGGAGGAGACGATCACCGTCCCTGTGGAAATATTCTCCTGCGCACAGGGCCTAGGGGTGCTTCCGGGAGGCCAGGCAAGGTCAACCGCGGTGGGGGCGAGCGGGCATCAACAGGACAGCAGACTCCAAGCAGTCAAGGCCAGCACCCTCCCACCCTCTCAACACACAGGTGTTTCAGAAATGCAGGAACGAACATCAGGAAGTTAACAGAAATAAAAAACGTGAACATCCCAGGGCGTGGGGGCGGGGGGCACACACGTAACCCTCTTGGAAACCAAAACATGGTACCTGAGGAAAAGCCAACTTTCATTCCTGCCAACGATACTCAGTAAACGTGAAACACAGCTTACAAATTTGGCATCATCGTGAGTGTGTACCTCAAACTCAAGTTCTAAGCTTCCCACTGAGCTGCCCAGCGGACGCCCCCTACCAGCCTGGCAGGAAGCCCAGCCAACACCGCCCAACAGACACAGGGAGGGAGGGTCACCGCGAAGGCAGGAGAAGAAACCATGTGATCTGAAGGCAACACGTGACCATTTGAGAAGAATTCACTGAAACTCAGGATTTAAAAAACCTCCGTGTGAGCAAGCGGAAATACCTCGTGCAGCGAGGAACAAGCCTAACAGGACCTAAAGGGAAGACGTGTTTAAAACTGCAAGACTCCGGGGTGCCTGGGGGGTTAGGTCGGTCGAGTGTCCGACTTTTCTCAGGTCGTGATCTCGCGGTTCATGAGTTCGGGCCCCGCGTCGGGCTCTGCGCTCACAGCTGGGAGCCTGGAGCCTGCTTCAGATTCTGGGTCTCCCTCTCTCTCTGCTCCTCGAGGCCCTGCTTGCTCTCTGTCTCTGTCTCTCTCAAAAATAATAATAATAAAAAAAGAAACCTGCAAGATACCATAAATAAAGTTAACGGAAAATGATTCAATTGGAAAGAATATGCCTAAAATGAGAGTCTGGATTTCCACATCAGGATGAACAGGAAGAGCCCAGTAGAAAACGCCACAGAGCATACACGGCACACAAATATCGGGGCGGGTTATTTGGGGGAAAATCACCACCACCGCCACCATACGCACTGAAGTGAAGACATAGCGTGTTTAAGCCCTTCAGGTAAGAGACTTCCAGAAAAGGTGCTCAGTATGGACAGGGGTGCTGATGGAACGGAGCAGGCAGCGAGCCACGAGCAGGCACGTGGATGGACAGGTGTGTGCGCACAGACTGGAATCCGCCAGCGTGTGCAGCAAGAGAGGCTGGCTTAAAAAACGACAGGACATTCAACAACGGAATATCACGTAGTTGTTAAAAGCCATAACTTAAGTGTGTAGCCGCCACAGAAAAACGGTATGTGTAGAGTAAACAAGGAGAGTAGATTATAAATGTGGCTGGTTCGTTTCGTTTCTATTTATTAAAAAAAAACAAAAAACAAAAAAAACCCACAATTTACCTGTAACAGAAAAAGTTCTAGGAAGACATGACGTGGTGGTCACTGAATGGTGAGGTTCTGGATGCACTGAGGTCGCCCCTGCTTCCTCTGTGTGTCTGTAATGACCACAGATTGACTATGTGACACTAATTTCTAAAGACCCGCTGTGGACCAGGGGTTCTTAACTAATGAAAGCTATAACCCAAAAAAGGCTCTCAGCTGGTTCTGCCCCAATTTCAGGATGCTCTCGGGCCCTGAAGTCTGCGCAAGGACCCCTGCCCACACCCGCGGGACAGAGTCCCACGACACAGTCACGAGGGACAGAGGGGCCGGCAGGCGGATGGAGGGCACCACCAGCCCGGGACAATGGCAGAGCCACTCACCACCTTCCCGGAAGAGAATTCTGTCAGGTTATCAAAAGCCTTCAAAGGGTGCCATGATTACGCTTCTGAGTATTTGGAAAGGAAAGAAATTGCACCGTAGCGGTGACCATGGCAGTGAAAACAAGAGCCCTGACACCCAACACTAGAGAACTGTACGTGAGCGTCGGACACGGGAGGATCTTCATGATACTTCAGGGCTTTGTAAAGCGCGTGACAAAGGAAACGAAACACGCCTACCACACGGCACACAGATAATTTTGCCCAGGCACCTGCAAAGTGGTAATTGCAGATTTCCTTAGGCGGTGGAATGATGTGTCCTTAAATGTGTGTGTGTGTGTGTGTGTGTGTGTGTGTGTGTGTGTGTGCACGTGCGTGTGTAACGGCTCATCTGTATTTTGGGGGTTTTCTCCTTACATGTAACATGCACAGCTTTTATTATACTCTGTGGTTTTTCTGACGCTTCTGTTTTCTCATCAGGCTCAAATCAGCTTGCACAACAGGATTTCATGTTTGCAAAAACACAAAGGAGGTGCATGTGCACAGACACACAAAGGAGATCAGGCCAGTTCACACGATCCCAGGAGAGAGGCTCTCTAGGGAAATTACAGCTGATTTTTATTTTCTTGTCTATGCTTCCAAGATTTCCTCTCTTCCCGTGAGCACGTATCGCTTCAGTAATTTAAGAACACACACACAATTTTTAAGAAGAAAAGGAAATCTAACCAACGAACACACTTCCTTTTTTCTTATGCACACTTGAGAAAACCCCTCGGGCCTGCCTGATTCTTCTCATCTCAGGGACACTAAAGAAAACACTATTACCAGCAGGCATGGTACTAAATGGAAGCTATTGATTGGTTACGGGAGAAGGTAGTAAGTTCAAAGGCAAAACAGTTTCCTTTCGATTGAAATTTTGGCTTGCTATGATAGTTTCAGGTCTCTACTCAAAACGTATTAATGTTCCAATTAAGTAATACTCGCCAGAGCTGGCAGTGACGCTGTGTGAAGCTCGGGCCCCTGTTTACGATGCAGTTAATAAACTGCTGGATTCAAGCACAAGACATTTAAAACCTCTGAACCAGTGACATCGAGGCCCCTCCCCAATATCTGGCCACCAAGCACAGAAGAAAGCCTTTTCAAGCCTATTAAGAACAAGCACAGCGGGTGTGTTCCATTTCTGAGAAATCAATTCCTACGCGGAGTCTCAGGGCCGTTTGGCCACACGAGCGCCCGCAGGGCGCGAGCAGCCACTCAGGGCACGGCCTGTCCGCCCCACTGGCGCTGGTGACGGGCGGAACCGCCAGGCCGACCAGGCACTCTCAGCGGTCACCGTCTGCCTGCTGCCTCCCACACGGACACGTACAGAGACCACCGGAATGCCCTCCCCGGTTCTCAGGGTGCCCCCCAGAAGCTGTCCAGCCGGAAATCAGACCAAAGCATAAGACGGTATTAAAGGAGCCCGAATTTAGAATCTGCTAGGAAATGAAAACCGAGGACACTGCGCTGCCCAGAGGGACAGAACAAGCTGCCTTCCCCAGCACGTGACCAGCGTGGCCATGGTACAGAGAGGGCTCCCCGATGCAGGGACAGAGGGGAGCTGCCCAGGCCAAAGCTGAGCCCACAGCAGGTGCTCAGGGGAGGCGGGACACACAGACACCAACTCCAGGCGGCTCTGTTCCTCCAGACGGCCCCAACGATCTCTGATCCTGCTCAATGAGACCTGCAATTAGAGCCCCACTGTAATTTAGTTTTTATTTGCTTTTGCTTATTTCCCTATGTGCCCCAGGACTGGAAGGGAAACAGAATTATAAAGAAAGCACACAGTAAAAACTTCATTCAGACACAACCTCACTTTAATTATCTATTTGATCAAGAGAAAACGTAATTGTCTTCTAAAATGTCCCGGTCGCTGCAATATAGATCTCTTAAGCCTAGGGACTCATTTCTTTAAATCTATTAAGTACTATATCAATATGTTCACTCTGGGGACAGTGCAGGGAGGCTGCTAGAAAACACTGCCGGAGAATATTAAATTCCGTCTCGGCAGGGCTTCACGTTAAATTCCTCATAACACTGGGTGATATATAGTTGGTTCAAGAACATCAGCTTTTCTGTTCTCGTTATGTAACTACGCTATCTTACGATTCCATAATTTTCAAATATTGATGAAGGAAGAACTCCAGAGCAAGTTGAGGAAGTCAGTGATACCTCAGTTTCATCAGCAGAAGATATTCCAATCTACGGTTCAGAAGAGAAGAATCACGAAAACACGAGGGAGGCCCCAACGGAAAACTCCCCCCTCAGGGCTGGGATACTTGAGGCATCAGCTCTCAACCGTTTCTTTCTAGGGGGTGCAGGCTGGTCACGAACCTGTGTTTGATAAAACCTTTCTTGTCATGAAATGCACAATTTTACATAAAAACGCAAAGGGTCCGGGGCAGACTGAAGCCGACTAGTGGACCTAACGTTAAGAACTAAGGGTTGAGAATCCCCATCTTTGAGAATTACATCAACATTCATCCATTCGGCAATCGACAGTTGTCCAAAATCTCAATCAGCAGGAAGACAACAAGTCTCCTTTGATCCAAGCCAAAAGTCACCTTCCAGAGTACGTGGTTTTGGCTCTAGAAGGAAAATGGCGGAGCCGCGGGAAGAACATCTTACACGTCACATAACGGAAACTAGAAAACCACCACCACCCACGTTCACAATGTTCTGTTTTCTGGTGCACACGCGGCAGGACCGGGGGCCGGTCACCGTGCTTGGAGTCACCCACGGCTGCCGAAGCCGGTTTCGGGCTCTCCGAACGAGACACATACGCCATCTCACCTGCAGCGAAAGCAGAGCACATCACAAAGAACATTCCAACGGCAATCCTTTTTAGGGATGATGGGAGTAGGCCATTTCTTCGCAGAATGGGATCAACCAGTTTATCCTTCAAGGGAATTAACAGCAGGATGAGAACCGCGTCGAACATGGTCAGCCAGGCCGCCGGGAACTGGAAACACACAGACAAGGTTAGTTCTTGGGAGGAACACGCAACCACATAACTAATGTCCAACGGGGACAACTGTCTTTCCAGAACAATCCACTCCTACCAAGTGGAACTGCCTAAGGAAAAAGTCCAGGTTCAAGACACTAGAACTGAAAAAGACCTCTTTCTAAATGCCTCTGCGTCTGCGCTTCTGTGCTTTAAGGGAGGCAAGTGCGGTGAGGATGCTGGTTCAGTGACGTTAGTCAACAACAATCAGTAAGCGACTCAGCTGACCAAGACCCGTCTCTAAAATGAGCAGAAGCCGCTTCCAGCAAGAATGCTCCTGGTTCCCGCAAGGGCCTGCAGGAGGACCCCGTGTGTCACACGAGCTCCAGGGAGACAATTTCCACATCGCCCCCGTTGTTCTCACCGTGTGAGGAGTGGCCGTGAGGCTGGAAATTGCCGGAATCTTCAGGTGAAGACTCTGCAGAACATACGTTGTCTGCATCTGGGTGAGAAAGCAGTACGGTTGGTGTGCGAAGGCTCGAGCACGCGCCCGCCCCCACCCCGCTCTGGGAGCAGACGCGCAACGCTCAGTTTGCAAACAGCCCGGTTATTTGGTCCCCACGCACGTCGCGTGCAGAGAACTTCGAGAAAGAAGGAACAGAGAAATGAGACTCAAAGGGGGGCCTGGAAAACAAGGAGTGCAGCCGCTCCTGGCTCCTCTTGTCGAAGGGTTTTCACGACCCTGAACCAGGCGGAAGGGACTCCGGCACCGACAGTGGGACGCCAAGACCCCGGAGACGCGCAGGAGGGCCACCGAGGCACCCGGGAGCTTCAGGGACGGGCCGGGGGAGGGGGGGCCCCTGGCGGCACTCACTTGGAAGTACACGGTCCAGTAGGGTATCAAAGCCAAGAAGACGGGGACGATCTTCACAAGGGCCTTCACGTCGTCCACCGTGTCTTCCGTAAACGGCCCTCCGCGAGACCTCTTACATGAATCAAACAGACTGTGTTTAGAAGGGTGCTGAAGGGCTCCAACGCCTTCACTTTGGGAGACAAAATGAAGGAGTTAGTTTTCTTCCACCCCCGGAAATGGGCTGTCTGGCAACAATTTCAGTCTGGAGGCAGGGAGGCAGCTGGCTGCACCGATGAGGCTTCCTTCAGACCCTCGCTTACTGACTCATGCCGGACGCGGTTCCTACACCAGCGGCCGCACCGCACGGGGGCGGCCGCGGTGGGCACCGGGTCTCGTCTGGCCTCCAGCTCCGCTCACCCACAACAAGGAGGGCCCACGGCTCCCTCTGCTCCGGCTGCCACCCCAGCTACGTCGCTGCACCAGCGTTTAGGAAAAAAAGCTGCGCGGGATGGTGTGGATTCTGAATCGCGCTGCTTTTCAAACGCGAAGACCTCGCGACCATAATACTGAGGTTGTTAACAAAGCCGTTTACTTAACCGCAGCCACCGACGCGGCCGTGAGGAAGGGATCTGTTCCGAGGGGGGGGGGGGGGGGGAGGCTGGGGGCGTGACGGTAACACGGCAAGGTCACGTGGCAGCAGGGGGCACTGAGCGCCTGCCCGATAACCTTGACCACGAGCCACGACCACCAAGACGCTCCTGCTGGCCCCACTGCAGAGGAGGCAGCCGGGCCGGAAGGGTAAGGACCCCCTGCTGTGGTGACAAAGCCGGGGGCCAGGACGCCACCCGTCCACTCTCTGGCCACAGGCATCACCCTCACGCTCAGGCCTTTGGGTCCTGGCTTGGGCACTAGCAACAGAGCTCGCCCGCTTACTCTAGGCCACTGTCACTAGTCAGAAGATGGGCAGGTCCCAGCGGGCAGCTCTCAAACTCTCCAGCGGATATGGATGCTCCTAGGTCCTTAGGGGTGAAACAGAAAAATTTGTTTTGTCGGCCAACTACTTTCTAAAGCCAGAAACACTAGGACATAATTAATTATCTTCCAATTCTGCAACTCGGATATAAACGGCTTTCTAGTTGTCTGCTTTGTAGCTTAAACTATCCAACTTAAGTTACCACTATTTTAAATCATTTTTGTCTCATGATTGTTTTTTTTATAACATTGACATTTCTTAACCTGAACGTTCAAGGGGGGGGGCAAAAAACTGAAAACTAACTTAATATTTTAGCTACGTTTTGGACAGGAAAGGTAGGTTCCGTTCAACAAACATTTACTGAGCGCCTGCATGTCTGGGTCCATTCTAGCTGGGAGCCAGGGTCACAGAGATGGCACCCGAGCCGCACGCAGCTTATCTAGTAGGGAAAAGAATCGGGAAAACCACGCTCAGGGAGAAATGCTAAATTCCCAAGATAGTATCAGACTCTCTTTTGAAAATATTCACTAAGCTTCTCCAATTTTATTTTTTGGCCAGAAGACGTCCAGTCCTAGGTACCTATTACAGACACGGTCGGTGACTTACCACATCATCTACCCATGTGTTTCTCTAAAATCCTGTCAGTGTCGAAGGACAAACCCATTTTTATACATCGAATCATATTCCCATGTTACTGGTCACACAACTTGCATTACCAACTGTTCTGAATACCGCTAAGTCAAATGCACCTAACGCTGTCCCTAACTCACGCATGTTGTTAGCGTGTTATTGTGCAACACACGAGGGTCCGACAGGAAGCCACAGACACGAATGCCCGGGAACACAGACAGAACCCAGAAAGGGCCCCAGCGTCACGAGGCCGGTGCTCCCCCAGAACTGTCTGCAGAGGCTGCTGTGTGCGCGCAGGTGCGTTCTCCCAGGAAGAGGGTCTAGTGACTCTCAGATTCTCAACCCAAGGTGTGCGTCTCAGAAAAGGATTAGAACTATCCCCACTCAGCCTGACGAGCACATACACATCAATCTTCTCACGTGACATCGACGTGGGGTCATCTCCAAAACACAGACCAGCCCAGATCAAAAAGAACCTGGAGCCGCCAGAGCAGATCAGCACCTCGGCAAAACCCCAGGTGAGGCTGCTCATCCCCCTCCCGACCACGCAGTTCACGGTAACCGGGCTCTCAGCACGGGCCGGGCCACGCTAACAGCCATGCACACACCAGCTTCTCAGGCTCCACGATGACCCTGCAAGATGAGCCCCTGTCCCCTGTACGAAGAGGGAATGCGGGCGTGGCAAGGTCATTAGCCTGGCCAAGGTCACAGAGCCCGGACCCGTGCGTCAGGAGAACATAACTTGAGAACTGTCGGGTCCACCAGCTTCTCTGCCAGACAGTCCTTTCGACCTTAACTGTGCCAGTCGCCCAAAACCGAACCCACAGGGAAATCCGATTCTGAAGTAAGAGTCCAGACCTTTCTCATCATGCCATTTGTGCAGGACACCCCAGAACGTCCACGAGGCCGTGACGTCCTCCTGCAGGAATGTCTACCAGGTACCACATGCACCGACACCCCAAGCCTTCAAGAGGATGGGTCTGCTCACGAGTACTCAACCCAAGGACCGAACGTGTGGGATGAGAGCCCCTGCTTGCGCCTGATGAAGGCAAGGCCGACACACAGCACCAGGAAGACGGCACTGCCACCATCTGCGGTCAGGAATTAGGGGTCTGGGCGCCGCACGGACCCGTCAGAATCCCAGGACGGGCGGGGAGAGCTGAGGGGCCACGGCAGCCCCGGGCGGAGGGGCAGGGCCACGAGAGCTATTTTGGAACAGCTTCAAACCCACCGCATGCGACAAAATACCACACGTTCGTATGGCTCAGGGCACCAGCCACGAGAAGGTGGGTGTGGGGGTTGGCGCACGGAACCTTCCAGAGTTCAGTGCCACCCAGCAAGGAGTGTGCCGCACAAAGCCCTGTGTGGCTGAGGGGTCGGCCTCTGGCTCAGGCTCAGGGACCGCCCGCCCACCCATCAGGAGTGCCTATCAGAATTCTCCTTGAGGGGGTCCACTACCAAGGGTCCCGGAGACTTTTAGGGGTGACAAATATTCTAGGTCCTATGTCGAATGAGGCCGTCCTAACTCCAGAACCACACAGTATGAGGGGTACACTGTACTGCGGGCAGATCACGCTTGAATAATAAACCCCGAAACTGCTGAGCTCTCTTCTTGGGCTAAGTTCCGGACTTTTCTGTGCTAACACGCATCGAGGGTGACCCACCATCTGTCCCAGCTTGCCCGGGACTTCCCCAGGACGTGGGACTTTCAGCACTAAAATCGGGAAGTCCCATGCAGAGGGGACGATGCATCTCCCCTACTGCCTCGCAAAATTCCGCTCTTGTGTCGTCCTGTCCCAGAGCGGCCGCAGGGACCAGTGGATGACGGGGCCCACACTGACCCACTCAGCAGCCGGTTCAGAAGACAGGCACAACAGCTTACTGTTTCGGAAGTACAATACAAGTTAGCGATTGCTGGATGTTTCATTCAAATGAATTTCAAAGCTTTTTAAAGCCAAAAGGGAAACATAGGGAGTACGTAGAACGTCTTTTCTCTACTCTCTGCCAATGTCTATCTCTGTCACTTTTACACAAGTAAGAGGTCCATCCGAACCAGTGGTGACAGGAAACTCAGGGTGGAAGTTAAACACTAAAAGCATGAGTCCCGGAATCAGGCTGCCGGTCTGCCTGGAAGATGGAGACGGCAGGGGCGCCTGGGTGGCTCAGTCGGTTAAGCATCCGACTTAGGCTCAGGTCATGATCTCGCAGTCTGGGAGATCGAGGCCCGCGTCGGGCTCTGCGCTGACAGCTCGGAGCCCGGAGCCTGCTTTGGATTCTGTGTCTCCCTCTCTCTCTGTGCCCCTCCCCTGCTTGCGCTCTGTCTCTGACTCTCAAAAATGAATAAACGTTACAAAAATAAAAACAAGAGAATAAACGTTAAAAAAAAATGGAGACGGCAGCGCCTTACAACGTCCTCGCGTGCGCGTGAGACACTGAAGCCGCCAGCCCAGAGCCCTGCACACGGTAATGTGCGTCAGACACAAACCAGTATTGTATCCACAGCGCTGGGAGCGTCGTGTCTCAGCCGGCACTCACCCACTGTGACCGTGCTCTCCGATCCGCTTCTGGGGACGGCACGAATACACCAGTATCCTGAACACATGCGTGAAGGCACTGCCATCGGGCGGCTTGGTGATGAAGACGCTCTGGCCACAGAGGAAGACCAGGAAAGCCACCCCGATGCAGACCGCTGGGATGAGGTAGCCGGTCACGAAGCCCACGTTCTGCTGAATGTAGGCAATGCCTCCCAGCGAAATGATCGCTCCCAGATTAATGCTCCAATAAAACCAATTAAAAAATCTTCTTGTGGCTTCTGGACCTCGGTCTTTAACCTAAAACAATGGGGAGGAAACAGACTTTAAAACGTGATCATCATCAAGGAAGAGAAACCTGTGTAAGTGACCACGGTCACTGTCACTGTGGCAGCTTATAAGAAACGCAGCCCCACCAAACGGTGCCCACAGATACATTCGGGGTGCCTGACAAAGGAGCACCCTGTAACTTTAATTACTGCACTTTCTGGGGGTGCTTCTCTTAATCATGCTGAAATCCAAGAAATCCAAGAGAGTTTCTCAAAGTACTGGCTGGGACCACCTGCTCGGGAAACACTGGAATGCTCCCTACAAGTGCCCATTCACAAGACTCGCATTCCAGACCCACCCAGTCACCATCTCAGGGGTTGGGGCCCAGGAATTGGCATTTTAAACATTTTTCCAGGCGACCTGTATTCACAGGTAAGTTTTAGAACCACCGTTGTACAACTCCACACCTTGGTAAATCTGGGGCAAAAAGGAAATCCCAGACTGAACCTAAAACTACATGCTGTTTTCAGATTAGGAAGGCAATCCAGGGAATCGGGAAATTCTGATAAGGGAGAGACTCCTGGGGGGCTCACGAACCCCTCATCTCCTGAACTCAGACATGAGCCCCAGGTTGCACTCTGAGAAGACCACATAATGGGCCCCACAGTGCTGGTGATGTTCCACATGGGGACAGGCCCCTCACACCTTCCCACCTTACCTTGATTTCCACATCCACACGGACACCTTCTCTACACCAGCCAGTGATCTCACACAGTTTTCATTACCTTTTCTAAATATTTTTTAACGTTAATTCATTTTTGAGAGGCCGAGAAAGACAGAGTGCAAGCAGGGGTGGGTCAGAGAGAGAGGGAGACACAGAATCCGAAGCAGGCTCCAGGCTCTCACCTGTCAGCACAGAGCCCAACACAGGGCCTGAACTCACAAGCCGTGAGATTATGACCTGAGCCAAAGTCGGACGCTTAACCGACTGAGCCACCCAGGCGCCCCATCTCACACAATTTTTAAATAAGCTTCCTAGCTGTGGTTCATGCTGGATTGCATACAAGGACTGCCCTAGGAGCCTCTGTTGTCTCCTCCTTAAGTTATGAAAAGTTATGAAAGGCTCCTTTAGGGCTTCATAACTCCTTAAGTTATGAAAAGACTAATTTCTGTTCCAGTAACAGACCTTTGCCCTGTTTGTTCCACAGGGCAGGCCACGCTACCCAAGAACACAGAAGGTTCTCAATGGGGGCCCAGACCACCAAGCACCAGATACAAAAAAGCACCTTGGTAGCAGTCATATAACCTGATGTGATATTTTCACCTCTATGCTTTAAGATTAAAGTACAGATAGGAAATAGCCAAATCTGTGACTGCAAAGAAAAAACATATTCTAATCCGAAATGATTAAGGACGCCTACTGTCCTGGCAAGAAACTTGCTTCAAGTAATTACATGGGAACCACCACCCCAAACTGAAAATCTGAGTTTTAAATAACCCGCACGTTGTCAGGAGCTTCAACTTGTCCCCCACCCCCGTCAGAAGCGGACAGAGGTCCTAGACCAAAGGCCGGCATGAACGCAGGCTGAAGGATTTATCCTGGGAATTTCTCGTATTCCAAGACAGTTCTTCTGTATCAGTAAACTGGACACGAGTGTCCACCCTATCCCAGACACAGACCGCAGGAAACACCAATTGTAAGCAGAGAAATGGTTACAGAGAAAACACAACGAAGGATAGAAATAGCATGAGGGGTGGTAGGGGTGGGGGGCGGCCAGCCTAGGGGGGAAGAGAACCACGCAATTAATGCAGACAGCGTTCGAATCAGTTCAAGCACGTCGGGCCCTTTTCGTCACCTACGGCAGCACCGCACACATCGTCCTGTATGAACCTGGCAGTGAACCTGTTCGAACTTCCAAGTGTACTTCACCAATGTTACTTTAAAAAAAATTTTTTTTTACATTTATTTATTTATTTTCGGAGAGACGGAGACAGAGCTTGAGCAGGGGAGGGGCAGAGAGAGACAGAGACACAGAATCCAAAGCAGGCTCCAGGCTCTGAGCTGTCAGCACAGAGCCCGACTCGGGGCTCGAGCTCACAAGCCGTGAGATCAGGACCTGAGGGCTCGAGCTCACAAGCTGTGAGATCAGGACCTGAGCTGAAGTGACCTGAGCTGAAGTCGGACGCCCAACCAACCGAGCCACCCAGGCGCCCCAGCCAATGTTACTTTAGAAATCTAAGCCTGTTACTAAGGCCCTAAATAACCACATACCAGTGTGGGTTTTTTTTGTTTGTTTTTTTTTTTTCCCACAAATGGGAAGCTGGCTCCTGTAAGCTGCAAATCACATGCTTCTGTGCCCTGAGCTGGCAAGCCCACAGCCAGCCGCTTCTCACTAGTCACATCACATCGTCATCTGCTCCGGGGCTCATGCCCTTCCCCACCGCGGGTAAACAAGTTTCTCATGTGACCGGTCCAAAGGAGCTACGGCAGTCAATTCAGAAAAGTCCAGCCAAAAGAACAGAACCATGTACAGTAAGTCAAACAGCTGGCAGATTTGGAAAAATTCCTTAAAATGCACAAGACTGCAACTTTTTCCCCCTCCAGGAAAAAAAAAAGTATCATTTCCTCTCTTTATCTGTACAGTAAGTTTTTCTTCTTTCAGTTCACTATTTGAAAGGACGGTTGTGACCTCTGAAAAAGGTTAGACACTGGGGAGAAATAAGGGGCTGGCAGGACTTCCACCGAAACGGATCGCCTCGGAGTCCTCAGTGGCCCATCCACTGTCTCAGGGCCGCAGAGGCCCCTCAAAGCTACACTGCCGGACCCCACTCATCTCTCGCTCAGAATGCTCCCTCGAGACCCTGCTGGGGGGTGGGAGGGGAAGGGGACGGTGATAGAGAAGCTTATATTACCTTAAGAACACAAGCAGACGTCCTGGACACAAGAAGAGCCGGGAGGCGACGAGCAACCCACCCTGGAGAGCAGCCCGACCGACCGGCTTCACGCCCAGACCTCCCTCCACCCGGCACGGAGCGAGCCTGTGGCAGAAGAGCAGCAACGCTTTCCTCCTGATACAGTCCGCATACGAAACAATTCCCCATTTGGAAACGTCCATCTCGGTGGTTGGTGGCCTACCCGCACTTGAGCAACCACGGCCACCATCCAATTCCACATGCCATCACGCCACCAAGACACTGTTCCTTTCCAGGCACCTCCCACCCTGTCGCCACTGGCCCCCAGCTACCGCTGTTCTGGGAGTCTTCCTGGTCTGTCCTTTGTGGGCATCTGCGTAGAAATGGAACAAAAAGGACACGTCGCGTCCCACGTCTGGGTCCTTCACTTGACACAGTGTTGTCAACATCCATCACGTCATAGCACCCATCAGCGCATCATTTCCACAGCTGGGTGATATTCCATTGCACGGAGGGACCACATCCACCTTATCTGTGCATTGGTTCAAGGACACCTCACCATTTTACTGAAATGTTTTAATCTTACAGAAAAGCTGAAGGAACAGTAAAACATACGCTTTGTGTACCCTTCACTTAGATCCTTAGTTCTCTTTTTCTGCACCTGTAAATGACATACTCCCCAGGCTGAATGATTTAAAAATAAGTTGCAGCAGGGTGGCAGTTCACCCCACATGAACCCAGAAATAAAGCCATTCTTCTACATGACCACAGACCATTATCGCACTAAGAAACTTAACGTCGGGGCACCTGCGTGGCTCAGTCGGTTAAGCGTCCGACTTCGGCTCAGGTCGTGATCTCATGGTTTGCGAGTTCGACCCCCACCTCGGGCTCCACGCTGACAGCTCAGAGCCCTCATCGGATTCTGTGCCTCCCCTCCCTCCCTCACTCGCACTCTGTCTCTCTCTCAAAAATAAACGTTAAAAACATTAAAAAGAAACAATGTCAATGCGATTGTATCTAATATGTGGTCTATAATCCAAGTACCCCAACTGCCCCCCAAAATGGCTTAAAACACACCGAGGATCCCATCATGACACAAACATCGCATTTGGTTCTCAAGTGTAACGTCCTTGAATCTAGAGTGGTCAGTCCTATTCTTTTCAGCATAGGGTCATATTTGAAGAGATTAGGCCAGTCATCTGGTCGAAGAGAGCACTTTTTTTTTTTTTAATGTCCACGTGATTAAGCATGGAGGGTTCCTTCTTTGTCATGCATTCTAAATAACCTTTACAAGACCATTCACTCCTTATGAATGTTAATTGCTAGTCTATTATCCACTGGAAAGAACTGACTTTTAAGTCAGACAGCCTGGGCCCAAACCCAGCTCCCACTCCCTTGCTATGGTTCTGCGCAGGCCAAACGTTCTCAGCCTGTTTCTAGGAAGACGGGTAACTCCAGTATATAGATCGTCAAGAGGCTCAGATCAGGCAGCGTAACAAGAACAGTGAGGGCCATGGCAGGGGATCACGCGGCTGTGCGGCCCATGCTGTGCCTTCACTGACGGCCCCCAAGCCCCAACGCCACAAGCCGGGCCTCGAGACCCAACTCTGCACGCTTTGCGCTTCTGCCGCGTTTCTGCCGCAGAATGCCCACGACCCTGGCTTGACCACTTGCTACGACGAAAAGAAACCATCCTTTGCCCATCCACCTCCTTACTGGAAAGGAGAGTCAATGACTTCACGTACGCAAAGCACGTTTCACGGGGCAGAGAAGGAAGCATTCAGGACGTCAGGCATCCGTCATTCCCAACATCATTAGAAGGTGCCACCTTCCTGTAATGGGTGGCCTGACACAGGTACGCTTACAGCTCAGGTTCAAAGGACGGGCTCTCCCATCCTGGCTCAGTCATGTGCTGGCTGTGTGACTCTGGGCACACGATTTTTAACCTCCCCAGCCTCAGTTTCCTCGTCTGTGAAACGAACATGACAACAGGGGCGGCGTCACATGGACTCATACACTCCCTGGCATAAGGGCCTGGGGCAGAGCAAGCCCTCGCTAAAAATCACATGGTCATTCAGCACAAAAACCCACGCGTCGTCTTTCCTGTTGCTCACAGATGACCCGCCAGCAATTCCGGCCCACTCCACCTCGACCTATCCTGAATCCACTCTGCCCACCTGAGTCCACATCCCCGTCTCTAATCCGGCCAGCGTCATCTGTCTCTACCTGGTCCACGTGTGGGCACCACTTCCCTCACTAGTCTGCACTCCAGACGTCACAAACGTTTTCTGGGAAGGGGCAGAGCGTAAATATCTTAGGTTTTACGAGACCTCCAGTCTCTGTTACGACTCCACAATCTTGCGACTGCATCGTGAAAGCAGCCACACCACAGCTACTGTGTGACCAGCCAACAGGTAGGGCTGTTCCAATAAAGCTTTTTGTACGGAGACTGACATGTTAAGTGTCACAGAATTTTCACTTGTCGCAAAACACTCTTTTCTCCCCCCCCCTCCCCCCCCACTTAAAAACTTAAGAACCGTTCTTATTCTTAGCTGGTGGGCCCTCCCAAAAAAGGAAATAGACCAGCTTTGGCTGTCAGGTCACAGCTGCCAGGCACACCTGCTCTAGAGGCCCCCCCTTTCAGAAACACACATCCGATCATGTTATTTCCTCACTCAAACCCCACAATGGCTTCCTACTGTGTTCTATTTCTTTTAGTTTTATTTAAATAATCTCTGCTCCCAACATGGGGCTTGAACTCACAACCCCAAGATCAAGAGTCACACTCCTCCAACTGAGCCAGCAAAGCACCCCTCAAAGTCTTTTAAAAACTTCCCAGGACCTGGCCCCTTCTTACCACCTCTCTCCTCACTTCTGTTTTGGGTTTTGTTTTTTTTTAATGTATGTGGCATACAACCTTACCTAATTCTGAGTGTGCACAATATGTGCTGACTTAATACATCTCATTTAAGTGTTGCAGCATGACTGTCATTTTAACAGCTAGGGCAACAAGGGCATCCCCTCTCTTGCTGGCCCCAGGCCCTTTGCACCTGTTGTTGGCTTGTCCCCTAAAGCTCTTCTGACAGCTGCTACCTTTGATAGCCTTCAAGACTCCACTCCCAGAAAGGAAGTGACTTCCACCTACAGCCACCTGGCCATCACTCCCAAGAGGCCCCTTCCCAGAAGGGAAGGCCGCTCCACGTGCGGGCCCCCTGGACATCCCCTAGGAGTGCTCACCCCTCCCCAGGGCGCATCGCGGCCAGTCCCTCGGGCCCAGGCTGCCCGCGGCCCAGCCCCGGCGCACATCTGGGCGCACCTGGCGCGCCCGCGCTGCGCTCACCTGGTCGGCGCCGAAGGGCGTGACGTTGGCCTTGACGGCGCCCACGCCCAGGCCGACGAGGGCCAGCGCGGTCAGCGCGGCGGGCGCGCAGTAGCGGGCGGGCGCGTCCGGGCAGGGCGGCGCCGAGCAGTTGCGGACGCGCGTGGGGCGCGGGGCCCCGCAGAAGGCGGGGCGCGTGGCGGGCGCCGCCAGCAGCGGGAAGGCCAGCATGCCCAGCAGGTAGAGCGCCAGGCTGAGCAGGATGGCGCGCGCGCGGCCGAGCTGCGCGTCGGCCAGCCAGCCGCCGAAGGGCGACACCAGGTAGGCGAGGCCCATGAAGAGCAGCAGCGCCTGGCTGGCCTGCGCGCCCTCCCAGCCGAACGGCTCGCCGTTCAGGAACAGCACCAGGTTGGCCGTGACGCCGTAGAAGGCGGCGCGCTCCAGCAGCTCCGTCAGCAGCACGGCCGCGCACGCCGCGCGCCGGCCCTCGAACGCCTCCCGTCGCGCGCCCAGCAGCGGCGCCCGCTCGCCGCCCGAGCCCTCCATGCGCTCGCCGCCCCGCGTCCCGGCCAACGCGCAGCAGCTGCCGTGCAGCCGCCGCCGCCGCCCTTCTCGCGAGACCCACCCAGCCGCGCCTCGGCCCGCCCCCCGAAGCCCCCATTGGTCCCTGCCGCTACCTGGCTTCTCGCGAGACCCGCCCCTCGGCGCCCCCATTGGCCGCCGCTGGCGACTTCCGGTTCCGCCCGGAAGCCCGGCCGGGCAGTGGATCAGCTTCTGCCGGGAGTGGCGCCCCGGGCCCAGGGCGTTGCCATCTACGGGGTTTTAAAAGCGGAATTGTTCCTGTCACTCCGAGGTCTCCGACCTCCGCCTAAGAAAGCGTAGACACACCCCCATATGGCGGCTCCGGGTTCTGCCGGTCTTCCAGGCTGATTTGCAAAGCTGGCGCCTGCCTGCGGGCTCTTTCCTGCCCCGGCACGGGCTTCCCGTGCAGGTGCAGCGCTGACGATTGGGGCCGCCTCTGCACGGTAGGTCGGTGAGCGGCACCCCTAGCCTCTGCTGTCCTTCGGGGGCCGGTTCCACCCCCGTCCCCCAGAGTGGCAAGCACCCTGTGTGCAGACGGTCCCCAGATGGCCCCCAGGAAACATCTCCCCATGAAGAGGCGCTACCCCAGCACAAGTCAGGCGCCGAGTTTGCTTCCTTGTCTGTTGGCTGGCATCCCGTTTTCCCTCAACACTCAGCTCAAGCGTCCATCCTTGCAAGCATTTCTTCACCATCCCATCTGAAGTGCATCCCACCCCATCCCATTGCCTTGTTTTAGTTTCTGCATAGCACCTGTCATGTTTTTTCTCCTGTATTTCTTTGTCCTCCCTGGCTTGTACTGGTCCCCACAAGTATAAGTTCCATGGTGGCAGGGATCTCATGTGTCTTATTCTTCACCACGCCCACAGCACCTGCAATAGTGACCACTGGCATATGGTGGAGGGGAAGAGCGTCCTCCAGAAACTGCCCCGGCATGGCTTGAGATATTGGGACCCACAGCTGGATGATGGCCGTTCGTGTGAGACCATTGCCTCTTCCTTCCTCCCTCTTTGAGGCCAGCCAAGAGAAGGATGGAACCGTTACCTGGGGAGTGGGCTTTCCGGTAGGTCATCTGGCTGAGAAATGCCTCCCACAGTGCTGGTGCTGGCACAGCAGGCAGGAGATAAATACTTACTACCCTTTAAAGAGAGAATCATTGAAAGACAGTATAGGACCTTCCCATCCAATCCATTAATGCTAACTGTTCTCAATCATTGTCACATTCCTGGTCCTCCCAGAATAGGTCGCATCCCTTTGCATACGTCTTTAGAGTACTCGCTGCGTGTTGTTTTCACAATACTCTTTTAATTTACGATTACATATTTCGCAAAACGATTTAATGTCAGTCTTCAAACCAGGGAGGGCTGTGATTTTGTTTGTCCGTTACTGTATTTCTAGAATCTACCACAACCCCCACCACGATAACTATGTATGGAATTGGATGATTGAATGCATGTTTGAAGTTTCAATGGTGCCCAAATAATATTTTATATTCATTGTTTTCCTGGTGTTTTTTGTTTGCTTTTTTGAGACCCCTGTGATTTCTACAGCATGTTAGTATCCAAATTTAACTAAAAGGCAAACCACTTAAGATTCCTCTCCAGGATCACACACGTAGTAGGCAGTAGCGCTCAGTCTTATTTATTTTTTTTTTTTAAGTTTATTCATTTGTTTTGAGAGAGAGAGCACGGGAGGGGCAAGAGAGAGAGAGGGAGAGAATCCCAAGCACTGAGAGTGTGGAGCCAGACACAGGGCTTGAGCCCACAAACCATGAGATCATGACCTGAGCTGAAATCAAGAGTCGGGCGCCCAACCAGCTGAGCCCTCCAGACGCCCCGGTGGAGCTCAGTCTTACATACGAGGCTTTTACCTAATTCCTAGTACAGTGCAGTGTTTCTTCCGTCCTCTGGCTGGTACGTGAGACAGAACCTTCAAGTATTTGTTCAAGAGACTGATACAATCGCCACTCTCGGGCAAAGTGCAGGGTAAACATGGGATAAAAATTAAGCCATTCGACGCGGTTCACGAGATGAGTTCTCGTGAAACTCCGCCCGATACAGATGTGCCATTTTGGATGACAGCAGACTAACCCAAATGGATGGTCTCCACTGAGAAGTGTAAAGCTAAGTGAACAAAGTGGGGGCAGGAGCTGGAGTTCAGGATGCACACTGAGGAAGTGTGGCACTTCCTGGTCCTGGGGAGGTCTGGTCTGCACTGCAGTCTCTGACATCTTGAGGTTGCAAAACAGTCCAACTGGAAGAAGCGTTCCGGTTTGTTTGCAGTGATTTTTCACGCGCAGCCCCGGCCCCGTGATTTGCTTCGGTGGAGAGAACGGCGGAGCGTCCCTGGGCCGGGTCTGGGCCTAAACCTTAGGAAGTTCTGGCAGCTTCTCCGATCACAGCCGCCACACTTCAAGCACCCAACGGCCTCGTGTGTTTGATGCTTCCGTGGTGAGCAGAATGGTGTGGATTACCCCACCACTGCAGAAAGTTCTGTCAGTCAGTGCCGCCCCATACGGATGTGCAGCGGGCACGACCGGTTACTGCCTGTCCAACACGCCCACCCGCCTGTCCTGCAAACAGAATCCTGGTTCCGCTTGGCTGTCTGTTCTCCATTTGTCCTCCCCCAGCCCGCTCCCCACCAGCTAACCGTGTCGCTCAGGAGAAGCTAACTTCATCTTTGTTTCTGGATCCGACTAGTCAAAACCAATGCTAGTCTGTCATGCCTCTTCTGAAACCCAGACTCTACCCCGTCGAGACGCGACGTTCCCCCAGGGCCCAGCAGAGGACAAATGTCGTAAATTGGCCCGGTCAGGCTGAAAGAAAGGACTCTTGTACCAGGCCTGCAAGAGAGACGCTCTTCCAAGGGGGATATGGATTAGGAAGCCTGAGGCCCTCGTTGCTGCTGGCAGCTGTCTCACACTCCCGAGACGAACCAGCTGGGGATGTGGACAGCACGGTAGAGAATCAGGGAGAAGTTAGGTAGTGAAAGATCACAAATCGTACACTGTTTAGGCCACGTGCTGGGTGTTCTGTTACTTGTAGCCAAGGCCCATCCGTCATGATTCTGTTAAAAAGTAAGAACATAAAAGGAGAGGGGGCGCCTGGGTGGCTCAGTCGGTTGAGCGTCCGACTTCGGCTCAGGTCATGATCTCACAGTCTGTGGGTTCGAGCCCCGCGTCCGGCTCTGTGCTGACAGCTCAGAGCCTGGAGCCTGTTTCAGATTCTGTGTCTTCCTCTCTCTCTGACCCTCCCCCGTTCATGCTCTGTCTCTCTCTCTCTCAAAAATAAATAAACGTTAAAAAAAAAAAAATTAAAAAAAAAAAAAACATAAAAGGAGAGGGCAACCTGATTGTCGTCTCACATTGGGCCAGTTTGTGCTTCGAGCTCCTGCCTGGCCCCTGCAGCCTATGCGTTCTGAGCCCCTGTGCTAAGCCCCAGTGATTGTAACACTAAATAATTGATACAAGTTGACGGCTCACCACTGTGTGGAGTAGACTCGTAATACGTGCCTGTTCCTGGAAGTGACTGTGAGTCTCTCCTTTGAACCGAAAATAAATGAGTAAATGACCTGAGTCGCACAGCTGGCGCCTGGGGGATAAGTATGGCGTCTGTCATTTTACAGAGTACAGCTTTGTCACAGCCTCTTCGCCTCAAGGGCCCTGTGGGAAAGCGAGCCTTAACTGCCAGGGCGCTGGGGGCGTGGACTGGGGTGCACCACTGGCTGTCAGACACGGGACCCTTCCCTGCTCCAGCACTGCCCTGTCCCCTGGGAGGAGGTGCGATCTGATGGAGTGAATTCAGAAGCCATCAGAGACTGAGCACATTTCAGGGGCGGTCGAACCTCTCTGACCTTTTCGTCATATCTCTGCGGCTCATTTCATCTCTGCGTGGCTCACCCCTTGCTTCCAGACAGTCGTACCTGTTTACTCACAGTTTCGGCTTCCTCAAAACGCCGGTTCACAGCCAGCCGTCACGGATGTTCTGTGCCGTCCATCGTCACCAGTCAACCGTAGTCCGCAAGGTGCGACGGCTCAGTGTCAGCGCTTGCGGCCCATGCTTCTGCTTTTCTGCTCCCCGGTTCCATCCTGGGGACCACGACAGGCCCTGCTGGTCTCTGTGCACCAGACCGTGGTGGGAGGCGTTCGCAACGTTACAGTCAGGCCATCCTGTCAATCTTTGGACTCTCCTCCGGGACAGACTTGTCGTAAGTTCTGTTTATTTCAGGGAGTCCCTGTTGTAACAGTTCGGTCTGGCTGCAGAGAATCTAGGCAGAAGCAGAAAAGATAAGCAGTAGAGGCACAGTCAACCCCCGGGGTGGAGTCAGGCCTTCCATTCTTTGGCCCACAACAAAGCCAAACTCACCTGCCTGCGCTGCGTGAAGTAATTCAGCCCTCGGAATGACTCGTGTTTTCTTTCTACCGGGGAGGGGAGAGGGCGTGGCCAGGAAGTCGGGTTTGTTGGCTTTGCCTTTTTTTAAGCACTCGTTTTGCCTGACCCTTGTGCGTAACGACCTCTGCTTCTTGGGGTTATGTTCTCATGTGCTTTAAAAAACCCCGGGCCATCTGCAACAGCCAGGCATTCACCGGCAGAGAGGGAAGGTAGGAGAGGGGGAAAGTGAAAGACCAGGAACTTCCCCTTCCTCCCTTTTGAAGACGTGCCAGGTGTGGGACCACACCTAACCACCCTGTCGTAACCACCACTCTAGAACTCCTCACGAGTGTCTTAATCCCTATTGCAGTCATAAAATAGGTAATCGGTACCTCCAAGTGTATTTATTTGGTTTTTAGATTAGGGATCGCAGAAAAGGTCAGTGCAGAGGAACACGCGGGAAAGACCATCAAAACACACGCATAAAATAATTCAGCAAATGGTAATAAAGGCATTTCCAACCCATGGAGAAAAGCACGGAGTGTTCAATGAATTCTGTCGGAATAAGCAACTATTACATGTGGGAAAAACAGTTTTCACACTCCGAACCAGCATCAATTCCAGATGGTTAAAATATTGTCATGGAGAAATAAAAGAAAAAGCATTAATTAAAAATGTTGGCAAACGGAAACTCTTAGGGCAGAGAATGTTTTCCTAAGCCTAACAGTAAAGCCACAGGCCATAACAGAAGACTGTTAAGTATCTGACTACATAAAGACTTAAAACTTCCTTGCGTAAAAGAGGGTAATTGCTGTTGACAGCAAACAAACTTAAAAAGTACTTGAAATACGTATGACAAACTTAGTGTCTTCATTTTACCAGTTCTTGGGAGTCTTATGGGATGTATTGGGTAAACATCCAGTAAATAAAACGCGCAAAGTGAGTGTCCGGGCGTTCTGGAGGACGGGCTGCCCCGTGGCCCTGCTTAGCATCTATTCTGAGGACAGCACCTTCTTTCTTGGGTTAACCTGTGCCCCCTGTGGTGCAGGCAGGACTGGCCTCCCCTGGGCGGGGTGCGGTCATGTGACCTAAGCCTGTCCACTCTGTTGAGCTACGTGATTGGCTCAAAGATGGGATAGTGACCCAAGTTGGTCTAATCCGGGCTAAGCCGTGAAAGACATTTCTGGGACTAGGTTCTGCCCATCGCTTAAAGTAGGTTTTTTCCTGGACATGCAATTGTGACCCCATAATTTCTCTTTCTGATTAAGCAAGTGTGACTTTTGTCCCTTGCAATGGAAAAGTTCCAGCTAATAATACAAGCAATAGGCACACATGCATGCACCTTACACATGCACATATGCATTACACAGGCTTACACAAGCATTGCACACGCACACATTACACACGCATACACATTACACACATGCACACACATTTTTTTTTAAATGCCCTTCAAAGGGGAAAAAAAGTTAACACTAATAATTTAAAAACGCAGAAAGACGGGACATGTCACTTGAACTGAAAGGCAGTTTGGGGGAAGTGAAGTGTGTGTGCCCATAAATGGCCAATGGGGAGATACATTTGGCGCAATGTTTCTAGAGGGCAGTGGGTGTTCATTTCAAAACCACATTCGCCGACACTCTGTGCGTAGTGCCATTTCCAGGAATTTAGAATGCACAGAGACTTAGCTATAAAACGTTTGTCGCAATGTTGCCTAGATTAGCAGGATTGGGAGCAGCAAAGATGTACAGGAGGAAGGCATTGATTGTAGCGCATGGGGACCCTGGGATGCTGTCCTTCCTCAAAGGATACAGGGTTCTGAGGTGGAAACCATTTAGGACACACTGTATTTGTTTTCTCTTGTTACTAAACAAATCACCACAACCGTAGCGACGTCAGCACCACCAGCCCACGCTTGTGCAAGTCAGGAGCCTGGGCGTGGCTGACTGGTTCTCAGCTCAGGGTCTCGCACAGCAGAAGTGAGGTCTCATCTGGAGCTCTTTCTGGTTCCTGTGGCCGTGGCAGGATCTAGTGCGTTGAGGCGGGCGGTAAAGGTGCCAGTTTCCTGCCAGCTGTCAGGTGGGGGCGTGGGGGTGGCCTCCGCCCCAAGGGCCTGCCTCTGCTCCGTGCTCGTGGCCGCCGTGGGCCCCAAGGGCAGCAGCAGAGAATCTCCCCGACCTCGCGTCCCTCTCACACCAGAGCCTTGTTGACGTCAGGAAATGCCCAGCACCTTTAAAGGGACAGTTACTGGATGAGACTCGCCCCGCATAATCTCCCCATTTTAAGGGCGACTGATTGGGAACTTAACCTACAAATTCTCCTCACCCCACCACCTGGTTGGGCGTTTGATTGAATAACTGGAAGGTGACACGCATCAGGAGGCTGGAAATCTTGGGGCCATGTTAGCACTGTGCCTACCGCGATTATGAAGTAAAAGTAAAAAAGAGCAAATAACAACAAAACAACAACAAAAACCCAACCCGTGTAAAGCATTTTTACTTTTTGTAACGCAATGACAAGCACAAACCAAAGCGATGAAAGTCAACAAAATACCGTGTCCGTATAGCGAGTCAAAGGGACCGCGGCATCCGTTCTGTCTGCTACTCTGGGAGACATCCTACCTTCTCGAGTCTCCGTTCCTTCATCTGTAAAGGGCTGAGAACAGTAGTGCCTACCGTTCAGGGTGGGGGGAGGCCTGGTGGGGGAGTAAACTGCCCAGTGCCTGCGACCCTGGCGGCCGCAGGGGGGTGGGGGGTGCGACTGTTTTCGTGATTAGATTCACAGACTCTGGAGAAACCTGAGACCCAAGTGCTCATAGTGGTTACCTCAGGGCGGTGGGATTCGGTGTGATTTTTAAGTTCTGTTTTGTGTATCTGTATGTGCTAAACATATGTGGGCGTTTAATACAAATACATGAAAAAATTTAAAGAATAAATACGGCTCTCAGCATACAACAGGTTGTTACTAGCAGCAGGTGAAATATCTTCCCTTTCATCAGCCTCTGACGTGCACAGAATTGGACCTTTGTCTCTTGTGTTACGAGACCCATGGGGCCATAGAGCAGCAACGGTGCGTTCACGCGGACCATCTCGCGTGGCAACGATGAGAATCTTGGGGATGAGCTTCCTTGTGCTGCAGAGTTAAGAACCCACCACGCCCCACCTTCAGAACAGCAGTGGGAAGAAAGGGCTGCTTGCTTTTTGCTGAAGGCTCGAAGGGAAGATCGTCTGGTTCTGGTTGACTCCCCATTCCCCCCCCCCCCCCCCCCCCAGTTCGCCAAGCAACACTAGAAGAAAGCAGTTACTTTAGACCTGCGGCTTTCTTTTGCATTTGATCATGTCAAGTGCTGTCCGGAAAGCCAGAAAAAGGAAACCTAACCAGGGCACTTAAACCACAGTTGTACATGTGTCTTCTGTTTTTAGGAAGATCCCCGCCCCCCACCCCGCACGCCACATTTGGAGTTCTCGCTACTGTGGTGGGGGGACAAAGACGGTGCAGAGACTGGAACCTGATAGAAACAGAGAAGGAGCGTACCTCGTTTGTTAATGTCATGAAGCAAAGAGAGAGAGAGAGATGTCAAGGGTTGATTTTTATCATGAGCCATTTCTAAAGTCAGTATCTCGCCCTGAAAATGCGATCACTTTTACACGGGGCAAATAACATAGTTTCGTTTTTCCTGGTGCCGTGAACTGGAGAAATAGTCTAAGCAAACACCATGATGAAAGAAAAAATAGATTTTGCTTTACATATATTTTAAGACCCTTGTGTTAGAAGCATCTGGAGAAGCATAAGAGATGCTTACGACCTTTTCTGTTCTAGTCGTGCCCCCCCCCCACTAATTATTTCTGTGTCATCCCGTGATGTCACTTCTGCCTTTGACCCCTTTTCACTGCCTTCTTGGGAGAATCACAAAAGACTTCACCAAAATGAACTAATTAGCTATGATACTGTTTACGGTCCTTCCTTTGTCTCCTAAATGGGCACACGGAAGCAATGAACGAACAAAGAAATGGGCCCCCAAAGATCTGTCAGACTCTCCTGCCCTACAGAACAGGTGTATGCCAGAAAAATCCAACGACGGTGAATTTCATCCCAGCAAATCCTATAGCAGCACTGACTTCCACTAGAAAATCAGGAGAGGCACCTGGGTGGCTCGGTCGGTTGAGCGTCCGACTTCGGCTCGGATCACGATCTCGCGGTCCGTGACTTCGAGGCCCGCATCGGGCTCTGTGCTGACAGCTCGGAGCCTGGAGCCTGCCTCCGATTCTGTGTCTCCCTCTCTCTCTGCCCCTTCCCTGCTCATGCTCTGTCTCTCTCTGTCTCAAAAATAAACATTAAAAAAAAATTTTTTTAAATCAGGAATGCATCATCGTGGGAACAAAATTTCACAGCAGTGCAAATTCAATCATTTCACTTAATTCAACAAACATCTACTCGGTGCCTACCCTACCCCTTCCCAAGCAAGGGGGAGGTTGGAGCCGTGACTAAGCTCAGACTCAGGGGTAGGAGGATTGGGAAGGGTCCCAGCACGGCGGTCAGGGTGTTCACACAAGCCATCATCTTTGATATGGGCCTGTTAGTGGGTGGAGTGCCTTGCCCTGGAAAAGATCTGTCCACATACAAGCCCCTGGAACCTGTTATTGCTAAGTGACTGCCATTTGATTCAGGGTGATGATGTGCCCAGCAGTCACGCTACGTTTCCCAGCTGCCCTGGATAGAAGATGTGGCCAGGTACACAGTAAGATAAAGGCCTCAGGGCTGGGTGACACTCCAGGAGGAGCTCTTAAAAGTAAAAGTGTCATTTTGCTGTGCCCTTTTGCCCCTGCTCCCTGCTGCCTGGAATGTGAATGTGATGGGTGGGGCTTCAGCACTCAAGCTTCACCTTGTGGCCCTGCTGGGAACAGAGGCCAAACACTGGGATGCTGGAGTTAGAAAGAAACCTGAGTCCCTAGTGACTGTGGAGCCAAGAAATAAGCTTCAGATTCTTCTTAAAACAGGAATTGAAATGGAGATCATGAAGGAATTGAAGTGAGTCATCAGCCACCATGGTGAACTGAAGAGCCCCAGCCCCGTGTGTTAAATTAAACAAAGGCCACTAGACCCACAGGGCTCTGATGCCTTGGTGCTGATGTGAATAAGCCCGGAGGGAGCCTGTAAAGGCCTCAAGGTTAAGGTTACCGAATCGAAATGTAAGAACAACCAATCGGAGACAGCCAACTAGGCTTCAGGCTGTAGCCAATTAACCATCTGGCTTTGCGTCAGCATTTTCTGTGTTCAGGTCTCTCCCGGAGCTCCTGTCCCGCCCCAACCTCTTCCAGTTTAGTACTTCTCCACTGGAATCAACTTGTGCTCAAATGAACTGAGAAAAGCTCAATATAGCCCAATTTATCTTTAACACATCTAAAGGGGTCGGTTGCCTCTTAGATCTGGTCAGTTGTGGAAATGATGGCTTCCTATCTGGTTTCTCAAGCATCATCATAGATCCCTGGTGCTGATACCCATCAGGCAGACGCTGGCCACCCGGGTGCGGATGGCAGTCCTTCCGTGGCCGCCTCTGGCTCCTGAGGGAGGGAATCTACAGTCACCCCTGCTGCTGGCCCCTGTGGAAAGAGACCCAGCGCCTCATACATCCCATGGGAGCAACCGGCAACTACCCCTGGTCCCAGGGGGCTGGAGGTGGGGGGCGTGACCAACCCTGGTCCCTGTGGGAGGGGACCCCAGATCCGCTCTGCTGCTGGTCCCCAAGGGAGCAGACCTACAGCCACACCTGGTCCCTGTAAGAGCGGACCCACGGTTTCCCCTGAACCCCTGAGAGTCCAGCCGTGGTCTCTTCTGGTTCCCCTGGGGGGGGGGCCGAGGAACCCGGGGTGCCGGTCCCGCGGGAGCGGTGTCGCGCTCCCTCCCTCCCGCCCCCCCACCCCGCGCGCGCCTGGGACCCCAGCGCCGAACCGGCCCGGCGGCGAGCGCGGGCGAGGCCTCGGGAGCGGCAGGCGGGACCGACCGAGCGAGCGCCACCGCCCGCCCCCGGGGTCCGGGTCCGCGTCCCCGGCCCCGCCCCCGCCCTGGGCCTGGTCGGCGGCGGCGGGCGGTCGATGGCCGGGCGGCGGCGGCATGCGGCTCCTGTTCCTGGCCGTGTTGCGGCGGCACACGGGCAACGCCGTCACGGCCGAGCGCGTCCGGTAGGTGCCGGCGCGGGGCGATCCTGGGCCCCCGGCCCCCCCAGACCGCGCGCGCAAACGGACGGGCTCGGCGCGCGTGGGGCCTGTGCGCGCGCGGGGCCTGGACCGCGGCTCCCGGCTCCCGGGCCCGCGGCACGCGCCGCCCCCACGGGCCGCTGGGGGAGGGGGGTCCGGGTGGGGGGGTCCCCACGCGGGACCCGGCGTGCCTGGCTTCCGCGTCCCCGGAGCGCCCAGGTCTGGGGACTGCGCGGCGCCTACATTGCGGTGGGCAGAAGGCAGCGAGGAAGCGCAGGGCCGCACGCGGTGACAGGCGCAGCGTTATCTGATGGGGCAGGGACCGCTCTGTGCACGGGAGCCCTTTGGGCAGGATGCTCCGGGAGGCCTCGCGGCCGGAGTGGCGTTGGCGCGGAATCCTGGGTGCAGGAGGGTCCGCCGAAGCCCGGGCTTCGGGAGGGTTTGCAGCCCAGGGCGCGGCACACGTGCGGGCCTGCCCTCCTCGTTGGGTGGGCGCCGGGGGAGGGGGGGGGGGAGGGGGGAGCGGGGGCGTCATTGCTCGGGGCCCTGCCGCCCGCGGGGGCCTCCCGGCGCCCCACCCCCACCCCACCCCCGCGCTGTCTGGGCGCATCTTCCTCTTCCAGGGTGCTTACCTGCTCCACACTCACTTCTGCAATTATCTTGTCCTTTGTTTCCCTGGGGACTTGTTCTCTCCTCCTCACTGGCCTGTGAGCCTCCCCGGGGGGGGGGGGGGGCGGGCGCAGATTGCTGCCTGGGCTGAATGGAAACTTCTTCTTTTTTTGAACCGGCTTGCTTCATGAAATTTCTTAATTTACTTCCCCTCTGCGGGTCAGCTTCCCCATCATTAAAATGAGCCATCGGGGCAAAGCCCGCCCTTTAACGTCCCTTTCCACTGAAACATGGTACAGGTCTTCTAAAGATGGAGAGCAGCAGGACTCTCTCTCATGAGGGGTAGAGGGTACATCAGTTTTCTGAGCTTGGCGATTAGGATTTCGCGGTGAGGATGGGCATCATTCGGGTTTATCTGCCGTCGGATGGCAGTGACCCTGCTTCACTCATGGGCACCCACAGTGAGGAGGGCAGGGTGGCCTCTGCTCTCGTGGAGCACGTGCCAGCAGGGGAGAGACTCTAGGGGAGTGAAGAGAAGTAAAGGAGGCAGCTCCAGATGGTGATTAGTGCCGTGGGCTTAGGGGAGGCTCTCTGAGATGGTGACATTTAAGCGGAGACCTCTGTGACCGAGCGAGGCAGTCCCTGAGATCTGGGAGGACAGCTGGGGAGGCGGGTAATAGCACTAGCACGGGTCCCGAGGCCAGCTTGACATGCCTGAGAGACAGAAAGAAGGCCAGGCTCTCTGGAAGACACGAGTCAGGGGGCGAGTGCCGGGAAAGGGTGTCAGCGAGAGAGGCCAGGTCCCACAGGGAGCCAGAGAAAGCATGTCTTTCTTTACCGTTTGGCTCTGGATGTGAACTGTCCATGTGAACCTCAGGATTCCAAAGGCCCCCAGGCGCTCCCAGCCAGGGGGCCGTTAGCAGAAGGAGGCAGGCATGTCCAGTGAGCCCGCTGGCCTTTAGCTGGGGCGCGGGGCCCCTGAGTGACTCTGCTCTCTTCCCAGCTGTGCTTCATGAAGCATGACAACAATTGTTCTTTGTGCTTTGGTCTGTTCAGGGCCAGCTTTGTCTGCCCTTCGCCCTGGAGGGATTGCAGAAAAAGAAAAATCAGAGGTTGCCAAAGGCGTCTTGTGTCGTGTAAAAACGGAGGTTCCTTGAGGAGAATGCCAGGTGTCCTGGAAGGGGAGGGGACGGAGGTCCCTATGATGACAGAGGTTCTTGTGGAGCCAGAGCCAAAGACCCCTCTGACCCTCAAGTGACCCTGGACAGTGGGGGAGGGAGACCCCCAAATGCGTAAGATTGGGGTTCCCTTCAGTCTAGCAGAGGAGGGGTCTGAGTTAGATAAGATTGGAGCTTTACAGAGAAAAACGGGGCCCCTTCTGGTGCATCCGTTTGTAGTTGTAAGTTAACCCCCTGTCCGTAAGTAGGGACGCTGAATTGTCATGAGTACATCCATAGGCAGGTAGAGGTGAGGTGTCCCGAGAGCAGGGAGGTGGGCGATCCATCCCAGGCTAGGGGAAACACACAGACCGGTGGAAAACACAAACTCTGGGGAGGGGTTCCTGCCTTCACTTGCACGTGCAACGTAGGTCTGGTCACCTGAGCTTTGCTGCTCAGAGTTCTTATCCACAAAGAGGGGCTACTGATAGGACCTGCCTTATAGGTTCCTTAGGAGGTTTAAATGCGAGTTCGTACATTTTCAGCATTTACAACAGGGCCTGGTGCTCAGTACGCATTTCATAAATGTGAGCGATTCATGATACCATGGGCCCTAACTGGCCAGGGGGGGAAGGCTGGACGTACAGGGAGGACGGTGTCCTAGGCAAAGGGGCAGCGGGCAGGACCATGGGGGAGAGCGCATCCCCTTCAGATCCGAGTTGTGCGGCCTTAGCAATGCCCGATATGCTAGATGAGTGATTCTTAGTGGGATCAGGGGCCAGAAGGATGTGCAGAGGAGGAAGGAGCAGTTTTGTCCCCCGGGGGGCATTGGGCATTGTCTGGAGACCTTTTTGGTTGTTACACTGGGTGTGAGAGACCCCTGGCATCCAGTGGGTAGAGGCCAGGGTGCTGCTGAACAGCCTACGATGCCCGGGGTGGTCCCCACAGTGGAGAATGATCCGGCCCCAAATGTCAGTAGTGCTGAGAGAAAACCCACTCTGGCTGAGGTGGGCGGATAAGGCTGGAGAGGTAGGCGGGGCCCCGTCACACCGGCCCTACGGTTTTGGGCCACCAACAGAATTAGGCCACCAAAAGCTGTCTGACTTCCGTGCTGTAGAAGGTCCTTCGGACTGCCTTCTGGAGGGGGGATGAGGATGGGCAGAGGAGGTTAAGTGTGGGTTTGCCACATTTCAGGAGTAAAATAAACAGGGCTTGGCTGTGGAATGTGGAGCGTGTCGACGACAAAGCTAGAATAATCGAGTGAGAGGTCTGGTGCCCTTTATCCGGGGGAAAACGAGGCACGGAGCAGGGCCGCCCCGTCTCACAAGCAGGGGAGAACTTCCCGAGGGATCATGGACAAGAGCGGGTTTTGTGGAGCCTTAGAACCGCACGGCGGAGACAGGCCTGGCCGGCTGGGAGGTCAGGGCTCCTGGGTCCCGTGAGCCAGCTGAACACTGTCAGAGGGGCCCGACTGGTGTGTGCTAGGTCTCCTCGAAAGTGATGCATTTCCTGGCTACTGAGGTTCAGGTTTGGGACGTGGGCCAGGCCAACAGGAGGTCTCCATTTTATGGGGTCCCGACAGATGAAGAGTTTTCGAAGGTGCAAGCTTGGAAGACGCTGTTTGGGGGGAATAGTTTGTCTGGGGATCAGTCACTAGACAGGGACACTCTTACTGTCTGTGTGGCCCTTCAGGTACCCCCCCGTGTGCTGTGCATGTGAGCTCACCTTGTGTTCTTTAAAGAAAAAAATTTTTAACATTTATTTATTTATTGAGAGAGCACGAGCAGGGGAGGGGCAGAGAGAGAGAGGGAGACACAGAACCCGAAGCAGGCTCCAGGCTCCGTGCTGTCAGCACAGAGCCTGATGCGGGGCTCGAACCCACGGACCGTGAGATCGTGACCTGAGCCGAAGTCAGATGCTTCACCGACTGAGCCACCCAGGCACCCCAAAAAATTTCATTTATCTTTAGAGACAGAACAAGTGGGAAAGAGGGGGGCGGGAGAGAGAGAGAGAGAGAGAGAGAGAGAGAGAGAGAGAGAGTCTCAAGCAGGCTTCACGCTCAGTGTGGAGCCCATTGGGGCTCGATCCCACGATGCTGGGATCATGAACTGAGCTGAAAACAAGAGTCAGATGCCCAGCACAGCCACCGAGGCGCCCCAGTTCATTCTGTGTTCTAACTCCGGGGCCGGCTATTAATTAGCATTTTAAATACCCTAATCTGGAGTTGTTTCCTAAGCACTGCAAATGTTAGATTTGTTCATTAGCGTAAAGCATCTCAGAAATAATTACCAGTGTCGAGGGTCTGTGGCTTACTGGAGGGGTTCTGGGGGCCCCTGTGTGAACACGTAGTCAGGGAGTCAGCCCCTGGCCCCACTGTGGCACAGATTCAGCCGCAAGGTTGGCTGGTCTGGCTGTCCGAGCGGTGGGCAGAGGGGACCTGTGGTTTCCCCACCCACCTCTAATCCCCTGAAGCTGTAAACGTTTCCCAGAAGAACCTGACAACAATCTTGACAAGCCTCTAAATCAGGCGGATGGGTTCAGATTAGCCCTTAACAAAAAAGGTCACAATTAGGAGTGCTCTGGTAAGTTAAAAACAGGGTCGGAAACCTAGGGAACAAAGTTCATTTCACTGGTGGTGGAGAAATAAATTGCGTGAGTAATGGATGTAAGATATATATGTGTGTATATATATATATATTTTTTTTTTTTTTTTTTCACACAGTTGTTTTCGTGAAATCATGGGGGATCCATAGTCTCAAAAGTGGGAGGCTGGTCCTCAGAACCCTTGAAATAGTCTTCTCGATCAAGGCCGGACAAAGTTATGGCCGAGGGCCAAGCAAGGCAGGGCCTGTCCTATGAGTACAATCTGGAGGACGTGGCAGCTCCCAGGGGTGGTGCTGGCCGCTGCTTGCCAACGGCGGTGGCTGTCCGAGCAGCTGGACCGCGACCAGCTGCCCACAAGCCCCAAGGTGTGTACCCTCCGGTCATTTCCAGGAAAGGACTTCTGACCCCCGCTGTGAACCAAGCTCTTGTCGGGGCACTGGGGGCCGTGCCTGGAGCTTTGACTGCAGGGCTCCCAAGGGCACAGGGAAGGGCAAGGCTGAGGCTGTTCCAGCCCGAGAAGGGCGTTCTGAGGCTCAGCGACACCCACGGACGATCGTGCCGGCGTCCCAATGAGCTCGAGTGTCGCCCACGGGGCGCTGGACTTTGCACGGAGGCTGTCGCTGGCTTCTCCTCTTTCTCCTTCCCGAACAGGGTGTGCAAGACTGGGCACCGCTGTAGATAACAGAGGCAAACAGAAGCCTGTATGGAGATGCGCTGGCAGGAAGGGAGTGTCCCCAGGGTGGCGTGGACCCAATCCGGACTCCTCCCCGCTGTGGTAGTCCTGGGTTCCACGGTGGCCGCCCAGCGTTTGGGAGGAAGGAAAAGTGAGAACGGAGTGCTCACAGGACCACAGGCCGCTGCGGAGGCCACCGGGGTTGGGGGGGGGGGAGGGGACGAGGGAGAGCAGGGGTCTGAGAGCGATGGGAAGGGCTGGGAGAGGACAGGGCTGGTTCCGTGGACTTGTGTGTATGGCAGAGTGGGGCCAGGCACTGCGGGGGGTACACACTGCGAGCACATCCTGTGTGCCGTCCCGCCAGGGGCTGCGAGACCACAGAAACACCCCTGGCCCAGGGCAGGACACACACGTCCCAGCCAGGCCGCGAGAGGCAGACACCCAGGCTGGGACCCAGGCGGCCCTGGCTTCCGGGGCGGAAAGCGCAGGGGAGCCAAGGGAGAGGCACGCTCCAGTGAGGATGGCGGGGAGCTGTGCCCTGCGCTGCGAAGGGTCCCTGCAATGAAGAGCAAGGGGGCTGGGAGCTGGCGCCCGGGGCCACGGCCCTCCCACCCCATCTCACCCTGCAGCCCTGGCCAAGCCTAAGCGGGTGGCTGGAGCCTTTCGGGATACACCGAGTGTGGTACAAAAGGCCAGGGGAGAGGAGAGGCCAAGGTATTGACAAGAAAATCACTGAAATGATGGGAAAAGGAATCTTTGCCGGGAGTGGGAGGCGGGGCGGCTTGGAGGTGAGGGGCTGTGAGGTCAGAGGTCTTTGTGGTTTTCGCTATTGAGGAGCCTGGGGGAAAGATAAGATTGTGGTCGGAGACTGGATGGCTTCACACAGGGCTTGATGTGGCAAGCAGGTGAACGTGAACGGTAAAGGCTCTATGCTCCTTGTCCGTAGCGGCATCAGAGATTTCCAGCTTTAAGTAACTGAAAGCCAGCTCAAACTGCCTGGACAAGGCCGGGGACTGAGCGGCTCATCCTGTCAAGGGTCTGGAGGTGGGGCAGGCTTCAGGCTGGGTTTTGCAGCTCGGACAGTAAGGACAGGAGTCCACTCTTGCCTTGGTCCACTTCCCATTCCTGCTGGATTTTCCTTGCTGGTCCCTCCACTTCCAGCCCAGCAAGAAGGAGAGTCTGAGTCTCCACAAGTCCCCCCCCAGGTCCCAGGGCTACATGTCCAGGGCGGGGGCTTGGGCAGCTGGATGTTCCGATGGGCACAAGCCAGCAAGAACACGCCTGGGCCTGGGGTGGGGTGCCCCCTACTCAGGTGGGTGACAGGGACATTCGGGGTTGTACGAGGGGGAACATGGGATGCCTCTGCTGTGGAGGCCACCAGTATGGGTGTGAAAGCTTCACTGATTTTTATCAAGGAAAGTGGAAAGCAGACCCCCAGGAACTTTTGAACACATTGGAGGAGCAAGAAATACCTCTGGGAACATTAAAAATCAGAAAATTCGGGGGCACCTGGGTGGCCCAGTCAGTTAAGCAGCCAACTTCCGCTCAGGTCATGATCTCGCGGTTCGTGAGTTCGAGCCCCGCGTCGGGCTCCGTGCTGACAGCTCGGAGCCTGGAGCCTGCTTGGGATGCTGTGTCTCCCTCTCTCCCTCTGCCCCTCCCCTGCCCACACTCTGTCTCTCTTTCTCTCTAAAAAAATACAAAATCAGAAAGTTTTCCACAGATACTGAAACACCTTTTTTCTCCTGGTAAATTGGGCAGTACTGGGACACCTGCCTCCCTGGTCCCTGAAACCCTGCGAATGAGTGCGCCATTTTACATGTTCCAGTGGCCACATTAAACAAAGCGAAAAGAAATGCATAAAATTAATTGTAATGTATTCCTTTGAACTCAGCATGTGAAAAGATCATGTCAACATTTCATCACTCCAGAAATTTTTAATGAGCTGTGTACGTATTTTACACTTAGCTCATCTCTATTCAGGTGCTTAACACACCTCTTCAGGCACTTAGCACGTCACTTTGGGCATTTAGCGCATGTCTATTCGGGCACTTAACACATCTCTGATGGGGTTTTGGAGCCTTTGGGGGGGGGGGGTGGTTCAGAGCCAAAGGCCAAGAAGGAACTCTTGACATCTTGGTGCAAAAATATGATTTTATTAAAGCTCAGGGACAGGTCCCGTGGGCAGAAAGAGCTGCCTTTGTAAGTGTGACAGTTTATATACTGTGGAGTGGGGGGGAGGTGAAGTCAAGAGGAAGTTTCTTAAAGGGATTTCCATCTGCTGAAGACCCACAGATCACTGGAGGCCTGGCTGTGGTCAAGCTAAGGCTGTTTTCCCTCTAGCAAAGCATTAGCCTGAAGACAGTAGGGAGTTCCCAGACGTGAGGCTATTGATAAGATTGCCCTTTTCTTGTAATTTACTAAGATATTTGTAAACTGATGGAGACTCTGGTCCTGTGATCTCTGTCAGTTTAACCATTTGTTTTCTGTCCTTTCCTGTGTTCTTGGGCAGCCAGCAGTGCCTGAGGAATGTCACACACATCCCACTTGTGTGGGTGGGGAGGGGGGGTGCGGGGGAGGGGAAGGTGTTGTTAGCTCCTGCTTGGCCCTCAACTTGCCTTAGGCTCCCTCATCATCCCTATTCAGGCACTTAGTGCATCTGTTTGGGCACTTAGCACATCTCTGTTCAGGCACTTAGCATATCTCCATTCAGGCACTTAGCACATCTCTGTTCAGACACTTAGCACATCTCTATTCAAGCACTTAGCATATCTCTATTGAGGCACTTAGCACATCTCTGTTCGGACACTTAGCACATCTCTATTCAGACACTTAGCATATCTCCATTCAGGCACTTAGCACATCTCTGTTCAGGCTAGCTCATCACATCTCGTGGTTTTCCACCCCATTTATTTATTTACTTACTTACTTACCTCACGAGTCCAATCTCAGCAGGCCCTTCCTGACCTGGTCATTTTGCCTGTTTTCTCATGGGACTTTGCACCCTTTCAAAAACGACTGGCTCCACAACAGTAACCTCTTGACTACCAGATTCCAACTAGAATCCCAGTCAAAAAGGAGATAACTCTACAGCTTACAAAACACACCGACAGCATATTGTTCCAAGTAATACCCTGTCCTGCAAATGTATTATCAGCTCACGCAATCCACCGAAGTTTCCCTGGGGCAATGTCTCCTCTGGTTTGCCATCCAAGACTAGGGCCTGAGCCCTCGTGCAAGGCCTTCGCACATCTCCACGAGCGCCCTCATCCCAAGACCAGCACGATGTCTTTGACACATCACAAATTCTTGAAATGCTGTGCAGAGAGCACCGTTCTGCCCCAAGCCAGCCGACTTTCCCCCGCAAGAAACAGCGCATCCCCGTGTCTCCCCGAGCTGCCACTGAGGCGGCCGCCCGGCCAGGTGGTGCTGTGTCCTGTGAGGAGCACTGGGCCTGGCCAGGTGCCCCCACTCCTTATTTGCATAAGTTCAACACACAAATGATCACGCTTCTCTACCCACTGAGTTAAAGAGGATGGCTTTCAGGCAGGTCGAAGCAGGTAGGATCCCATCGAATCTGGAGTCAGGTGTGTGTGCATAGTTCCGTCTCTTCCTAGAACTGCCGAGTAAATGCTTAAAACCTCTTAATTTGTTGGCGATGCTTTCTCTCTCCAAAAAGCCTTCAGTCGAGTTCAGGTTCAAGTTTAGTTGAACCAAATGATCACTCACAGAAGGAATCGGGACAGAGCAATTTAAAGACATCAAAAGCCAACCAGAAACAAGGGCAAACTCTCAGGCATAGAGAATTAGGGAGATTATATATATACGTAGGAATATTTATAAGATTGTGAAGTTGGCGTTAAAATGCCATTTAAAAATATGTTTAATAGATCAAGAACAACCCATTATCTGTACCTAACCACCTCCATTCCATATGTCCTATCCTATCAATTCCACATAAGCCAGAAATGGCTCAGCAATGGATCCTCCAAGTGGAATTCAAACTATTTCTTTTCCACTCATCAACACATTTGTTTTTTTTTTAAATTTTTTCAACGTTTATTTATTTTGGGGACAGAGAGAGACAGAGCATGAACGGGGGAGGGGCAGAGAGAGAGGGAGACACAGAATCGGAAACAGGCTCCAGGCTCCGAGCCATCAGCCCAGAGCCCGACGCGGGGCTCGAACTCACGGACCGCGAGATCGTGACCTGAGCTGAAGTCGGACACTTAACTGACGGCGCCACCCAGGCGCCCCATCCACTCATCAACACATTTGTTTTTGGTGTCTTCTTTCTTAGAGCTTTAAGGAAATGGAACGACAGTTATTCGCCCATGCTCAGAAGCACACTGCATTCTTATTTTTGTGTAGTACCCATTTTTAGGCTGAGGTGAGCTGATTCTGCTCGCAGGTGGCCCTCAGCTCTGCCAGAGGAGTGGAGGTGGGGCGAGGGGAGGAGGGGCGGTGCTACTGGCTGACGATGACTGATCAGCGTTAAGGGCGGAAACGGTAAGATCGAGGTACTCGCGTTGCACGGTCAACAGCTTAAGCAAACTTACATGTCAGGATCTCAGTTTGTCTTTATTTGCTCAGTGACAGCTGCAACATTGTGCATTTAATCACAGCACAAGAAGAGAACACGGGGAGAGCCATGATCATTCCCAGAGTGGGCGGGAGCAAGAAGCATGAACCTGCTGTTTGTGCAGAATTCCTTAGTTTGCATGTGGCTCCCACATTGCAAACAGCTTGGCCATTTGATGACCACTTTGCTTGAAGATTCTACTTCCCTCGTTCTTTTATTCTTTTCCTTGTTCTTTTCCTTACACTATTGCTCCTAAACGCAAGCCAATTAATTCATCCGGTGTTTAGCTGAAGAAATAACAAGCCATTTTATTGTTGCAGTAAAAACAAACAGAAAAAAGGCTTTGTTGGACTTGAACTTTGTACTACAGTGACTTCTGGATGATTTAAGATGCTCGAGTGTAATTTTAAGTGTGTTTGATCGTCACCTACGGGCTGGCTTTGTAATCAAAGCTGACGTGCAACGTGACTCCCTTATCTGCGGCTCAGAAGGATCATGAGAGAGAGAGAGAAAGAGAGAGAGAGGCTCAGCGTGATGGAGAGACAGATGTGTAATGCGGTCAGGGGCTGTCGGATGTCACTGAGAAGAGCTGGCATCAGGAAATGGCCTGTCGTGGCCATGGGGACGTAGAATGCATGCTGCGTCGGGTGCCCTGCAGGTGGAAGGCAGGTCTGGAGCTCGGGGGGCGGGGGGGGGGGGGTAGGGGGGTGGGGGTGTGGCTGGCATGCACTGGCAGGGCATACAGGCTGTTGAGGGCGCTGTGTGCTAGGCCAAGGCATTTGGACTTCATCCCGGAGACCCATTCAGCCGTTATTTCATTCAGGTGGCGAGACAGATGCGGGCCCCCTTCTCACAGCTGAGCTGGTGACCCTGAGCCCTTTGAGGGTTTCAGTCAAGAGAGACCTGGGTCGGTTCATTCTAAGCACTCATGCACACGTGCCTGCAACAATGGTAAAACATAGTATCTACCCGTGGTAAAAGTATCCAGTGTCTCCTCTGGAGACACAATCCTCCCGATTTGTCACTCACCCTACAGATATTCTGGGCACACACACTACATATATACAAAGTATTCTTCCTCCGGCTCTTTTCATTAACCACGGATCCCGTATCCCATGTATCCGGGCAGTTGATTCCAAAGTAGAGCTGACTCTGGAACAACATGGGGTTTGCACTGCACCGGTCCACTTACATCCAGAGTTGGGTTTTTTTTTTTTTCCCCAAATACAGTACAGGACTGTAACTGTATTTCCTCTTCTTTATGATTTTCTGAATAACATCTTCTTTTCCCTAGTTTATTGTAAGAATACGGTATATCCTACACGTAACATACAAGTTCTGGGTTAATCGACATGTGTGTGTGTGTTGCTAGTAAGACTTCCAGCAAGCAACAGGCTGTCAGGGAAGTTTTGGAGGAGTCAACGTTATACATGGATTTTCAACTGTGTGGAGTGGGAGTGACACCCCAAAGTCCCATGTTGCTCAAGGGTTCCACTGTGCTTTGCAGAGGTCTACTGCACGAGGGCAGGGGAGCTTTAATGGCAGGAGAGCTTGTCTTGTGCGTGCCATCATGTAACCGGTCCCCTCTGCCGCACACTGAGGTCACTTCCAGGCTTTTCGGTAGGTGAAACACAGCCGAGGAGCCTCTTCATGGATGCGTGTGTTTGCACCCACATCCAAGTGTGTTTTTGGAATTAATTCCTGGAAGTGGAGGTGTTGGGTCACCGAGTGTGTGCATTTTAAATGTGCTAGCTGTTGCTTCGTTGCCCACCAAAGAGGCTGTACCAGTTCACCTGCTCAGAGGAGTGTTTATTTCACAAAGCCTTAGGCAGACTTTTGATCTTTACAGATATTCTTTGTTAAAAAGACGACTAAAGTTGGCCACCATTTCCTGTATCTAAGAACCCCAGTTGAATTTCTGTTTCTATGCCCTGCGATTTAGGTCCATGCCTATTTTGGTATCGAGTTGTTACCTGTTTTTTTTCTTCTTATTGATCTATGAGAGCTCTTTATTTATGAAGCAGATTCGCTTCTTTCCTTTTATAAGTGTTATAAGTAGGGTTTTTTTCCAGTTTTCTGTTTGTCTTTTGATTTTGCTCATGCTGTTGCCGTTCAGAAAGTTTTTTTAAAATCAGATTTATATTCTAGATTTATGTTACAAGGAACTGAACTAGGATGAGAAGAAAGACACGTGTGAAAGATATTTTTGAGGTAGAATGGAAAGGCCATGAAATGTCTTTTGAAGTCTCTGTTAAGAACTGAATTTTGGGGCGCCTGGGTGGCGCAGTCGGTTAAGCGTCCGACTTCAGCCAGGTCACGATCTCGCGTGATCTCGCGTGAGTTCGAGCCCCGCGTCGGGCTCTGGGCGGATGGCTCGGAGCCTGGAGCCTGTTTCCGATTCTGTGTCTCCCTCTCTCTCTGCCCCTCCCCCGTTCATGCTCTGTCTCTCTCTGTCCCAAAAATAAATAAAACGTTGAAAAAAAAAATTTTTAAAAAAAAAAAAGAACTGAATTTTAGGGGCTCCTGGGTGGTTCAGTCAGTTGGGCAGCTGACTCTTGGTTTGGCTCAGGTCATGATCTCACGGTTCATGAGTCTGAGCCTCACGTCAGACTCTGTGCTGGCAGTGCAGAGCCTGCTTGGGATTGTCTCTCTCTCTCTCTCTCTCTCTCTGCCCACCTCCTGCTTGTGCGCGCTCTCTCTCTCTCTCTCTCTCTCTCTCTCTCTCTCTGTCTCAAAATAAATAAATAAAGAAACTTTAAAAAAATAGCTGAATTTTAGATGCCTAAAAGCTGACTTTGGGTATCATCCATAATTAAGGGACAGGAGAAAAAAGTGGAATCAAGGACATAAAACACAGAGCTTTCTGGCACAGCAAATGCCACTGAAAAATGCGCGTCTTTTGTCTCAGGGCTGCGGAGACTTCCTGAATTAGCCCTTCAATCCGCTGGCCTTGGTCCTGACCACAGTCCCAGGGACCGGACCCTGGTGGGTGAATGGTTGTCGTCAGTGGCTATGAGCCTTGTCCTGTATTTTGGGAGGATTGCCCCTTACAGGACAATTCAGAAAATACGTTTTCTTAACTTTTTGACTTAAATAACCTTTGGAGTCAAGATCTCAGTCGTAGCGGCCGCCTGGGGTATATTTATCTTTTACCTCCTTTTTTTTTTCTCCCTCTGTTTGTATTTGTCGATAAAGGGACCACCTGGAGGCTGCAGGCCACGTGTGTATTCTGAAAGATGCCTCCGACTTGGAAAGCTCGTCCGAAATCGCCAAGCTCATCGAGGCCGAGAGCCTGGAGGCAGCACTGGCCCTTCATCTGTACAGAGGAGGCAGACTTCTGCAAGGTAACTGTCTTTCTCGTCAAAGTTGACACACCAAAAGCCATGAGAACCAGACGCACGCACAACCCCAGACTAAACAGCTGAAACGGCTTATCCTGTTTATCCGGTTCAAAACTGGGAGGGACACAATCGTCTTTCTGCTCTGGCCTTCTTTGTGAGTAAGCTTCTAAAATGACATAACCGTGCCAGTTGGGGACCGATGGGTGTTGAAGGTCTTCTGCTGTACTGACAGCTACTATCCTCAACGCCTTCGATGTACATCTTGTAACTCAAAGTATAACTTTCAGAAGTTAAACATACGCGTCTTTTGCAAACACAGAATGGGCACACATGAAAAACTGCATCCAACACTAAGCTCCTAAAGCCCACTTAAATACCATTCCATTCGAGGAACTGGGTGTTAAATAGGTGATGTAACGCAGAACATCAGAATTAGTTTGCTATTCATGTCCAGTGGGCAGCGAACAAAGCTTTGGGGCTGTCTTTTCTACGGGTGCGTTAGGCAGGGCTCTCCAGAGAGACAAGACCCAGGGGACGTGGAGAGACACATTTAAGACGAGATTTATCATGGCGAGTGGCTTGTGTGAGTGCGGAGGCCCCGAGGTCTCATGGTCTGCCGTCGGCAGGCTGGAAACACCAGAACAGCCAGTACTGCATTTCAGTCTGAGTCTGGAGGTCTGAGAATCGGAGGGGCGGCTGGCGTAAGTGGCTGGTTGAGCCTGAAAGCCCTAGAACCAGGCACTGGGATGTCCGGGCACAGGGGAAGGAAGAGGGCCGTCTCAGCTCAACAGAGAGAGTGAATTTGCTCTTCCTCCTCCTTCTTGTTCTATCTGGGCTTCCGGCAGATTGGGTAGGACCTGCTTGCATCAGACTGGAATGCTGATTGATCCCACCCAGAAACTCCCTCACAGACATACCCAGAAATAAAGCTTACCAGCTGTCCGGGCACCGACAGGGCACAAACCTTCACCGCTGCACAGAAATGATGTATTTCTCTCTCCTTGGCCCAAAGCCGCATAGTATTTAGTGTAGCTTCACAGAGTACGAGCTCTTAATTGGTAAATAGTGAAGGTGAACAACAGTACCCTCTCTGAGATCATTCCACGCGGGACCTTCAGACGCTGCTTCCCGGGGTCATTGAAAGCACGTGCACACAGTCCCTCTTTTGGGTGTAGCTACAGTTTGGGATATTTCTTGTTAACACTCACGAGGCCAGCTTGACGTCAGCGAGAGCACAGAGACCGCCAAGTGAAGGCAGAACAGATCATTTCGTCGTAGCCACACAACGCATGCCTTTTTCCAAACGTGAATTAACTGACATGGCACCGGTGACACATTTCGGGAGCTTGTGTGTCACTTGAGGGCCCCAATTATCCACGGGAGTGCAGCTTTAGTCGGAAAAACGCGCCAAGCTTCTGAGAGTTTCGGAAGTGTCATGGCCAACGGTGACGACCTGCTTCTGAACACAGCGTCCAAAGTCACTTCCTGTTCTCGGGCTCTCCCCCCCTGCCTCCCGTGCCCACCGCAGGGAGCTGGGTCCTGTCTGGATGCTCATGTCCTACCTGGGCGCATTCTACCATGTACTCTTTGTAGGGGCTCCTGGTGGCTCAGTTAAGTGTCCAACTCTTGATTTCGGCTCAGGTCCTGATCTCACGGTTCGCAAGATCGGGCCCCCCGTCGGGCTCTGCCCTGATGGTGCAGAGCCTGCTTGGGATTCTCTCCCTCCCTCTCTCTCTCTCTCTCTCTCTCTCATAATAAATAAATAAACATTTAAAAAAAAAACCCAGTATACTCTATAAAATTGAAGCTGCTACATGCACGTGTTAAAACCTCCCTTCGGTGTAGTGCGAACGTCACGGAATGATACAGCACAAAAAGCAAACCTTTCTCCCAATTCTTATTCCACCTGTCGAATTTCTTATCCCCCGAGGCAACTACTTATCATTTTCTTGTGTGCTTTCCGGGAACTGTGTTAGAAGTCCTGTACCAGTTCTCTGTTAGTACCTAACAAACTACCCCCAAAGGTGAGCAGCATGCAGCGATACACGTATTATCGGAATCGCTTCTGTGGGTCTGGAATCCAGAATCAGCTGCGTCGGGGGATTCTGTCTCAGGGGCTCTGGCAAGGCTGCAGTCGAGACTCCTTACCACATGCCAAGGCCGGGGCCGCGTCATCTGGAGGCCTGACCAGTCCCGCGTGAGCCATTTCATTTGCAAGGTGGCACCGTCGCACGGCTGTTGACAAGAGCCCTCAGTCCCTCGCCACGCGGGCCTCTGCCGAGGTTTCTGGGGTGTCCTCAAGACGGTCAGCTTCTCCAAGAGAGGGCACATGGGAAAGCTGGTTTCTCTGTTATGAGCCAGTCTTCGAAGCCATATGGTGTGAGGTCTATAGCCTCTGCTGGCTACACGGGTCTTCAAGGTGGGCAGGGGCCCCGCCGAGCGTGACCGCCAGGCTGTCTTGGAGGCTGGCTGCCACGTAAGCCCGTGCCCATATTTGTATGATCTCCTCCACAAAAGCATGAATGGGAGCGTGCTACAAATACTGAGCATCTTGCTTTTCACCATCTAACAGCGCCTCTGGGAGGTTTTTCCACAGCGGCACGAGCCACATTGTAACCAGGCTTCAATCAGCGGGCACGCGAGTTGTCGCCAGTTATTTTCTCCTACCGTCATTGCAGCAAATATGTCTACACGGACGTCTCAGCTTCTAACCCTATGAGAATACACCTGTGCTTCCGCATTTTTGCCACCCTGCCTGGAACCGTCAGCATGAATTGTTTTCTGCCAGCAGAGAAGATGTTCCCGAGGGCATTTCTCCCAGACGGCTCTTTTCTGCTGAACAAGTATTACGACGGTGGATTCTGTTGCAAGTGTCCCGGGACACAGAGTCTGTGGTTGATCTCAAAATAGGAAAAGGAACAGTGTGACTTGCGTCGTGGAGGCCAAGATAAAGTTCACGGCTCTTCAAGCTCCTGGGGAACCTTTACGAGGTTGTCACTGACTGTTGTAGGTGCTGTGCACTCACAAGGCTTCAGGCCCTGAGGCAGGTGATTCTGTTGGCCTTCAGCTGTATTATTGTCTATAAAATTATGTCTGTTTTTTAAATGTCCTGCACACACACGCATGGAGCGTGTTTTGTGTCCACAAGTGGGTGACTCAGCATCTGCACGACACATCTCAGAGACCTTTCCAGATCAGTAGGGCTACTTCTGCCTCGCTCTTTTTCCTGGCTGTGTGGTATACCTCTGGAAGGATGCATCGTGTTTATTAAAAGTCTCTCCAGGTCTCGCTCTCACAAGTCACGCCACAGCAGCTCTGACCACATTTTTCACTTCACTCTGTGGGGACACTGGTGGTGTGAATTCTCTGAATAAACCAGCGGCCAGAGGACTGTGTATTCTTCGCTTGGATGGACACCAACAAGTCGCCCTCTAGAAAGGCTACTCCCGTCCGTGCTTAACCAGCAGATGGGAGGACCGATTCGCCCTCACTCTGGTCACGGCCCTGGGTTTTTCCCTGCAAACTTCAGTTGTTCTCAATTTTACCGTGCTTGGCCTTTCCTTCAGATAAATGGAGGAAATGCACAATGTTGCCCAAGGCTGTGCTTTACTCTCACGATTGGTAGGAGGAATGAAACCCTCCCGAAGCCCTTTGCACAAGGGAAAGGGATCTTACTGCTGGCGGTCCCAAATGTGGAGAAGTGAAACAGCGCCCCCCTTGGTAGATTTAGTTAGACTTTCGTGTGTTTATTCCCAGCTGCCGTGTTTATGGTAGCTACACGCCATTTATTCATTTATTCCCGAGGGTCATCTCTTTGAAAGTCAGCCCCTCCTCTGAGCAGCAAACCACAGAAAGCATTAGAACCGCTGTCGGCAAGTCGAGATGGCGCCACGCACCTGGTGACTTTCACTTACCGTGTCTGGGGGTTTCCTTGCACGGGACCGCGTGGCCACCCTGTGCTGTCTCTGTGCCCTGGGCCACGGACGCCGCCCCGTGCTGGTACCTGGCTGCATAGGATTCCATTCCGTGCTATGTTTCTGAAACAGTCTTCGTTAGATTAAACTATCTTTTAAAATATATAGCATTTAGGGGCCCCAGGGTGGCTCACTCGGTTAAGTGTCCGACTTCACTCAGTTCGTGAGTTCGAGCCCCGCGTCGGGCTCTATGCCGACAGCTCAGAGCCTGGAGCCTGCTTCCGATTCTGTGTCTCCCTCTCTCTCTGTCCCTCCCCTGCTCACGATGTCTCTCTCTCTCTCTCTCTCTCTCTATCTCTCTCTCTCTCTCTCTCCCAAAAATAAATAAAACATAAAAATTTTTGAATAAAAAAATAAAATATATGGCAATTATTGCTTTTTTAAAATTACATATAAGCAGGGTTTGGAAACTTCATAAAAACACAAAGAAGGAAATACAGCACTTCAAGTTTCACTACCCAGACATAACCACTGTTCTATGTGTTTGTTTTTATTTATTTTGTATTTTTTTTCAAAATTAAGTTTATAAAACAAGAGACACTCTTGCAACATAAACTTGCAACTTCTTTAAAAAAAAAAACATGAATTGTTGCCTGTGCCAAGAACTGTGGAAATTGCTATAAATGTCTGGTAATGTCCAGTCTCCCTCTCTCTGCAATTTGTGTATTTTAAAAACCACGATCAATGTTTATAGCAGCGCTTTCGACAATAGTCAAATCATGGAAAGAGCCGAAATGTCCATTGACTGATGAATGGATAAAGAAGATGTGGTTTATACACGATGGAATACTACTCGGCAATGAAAAAGAATGCAATCTTGCCATTTGCAACAACGTGGATGGAACTAGAGGGTATTATGCGAAGCGAAATTAGTCAGAGAAAGATATCATATGACTTCACTCATCCGTGGAATTTGAGAAACTCAACAGATGAACATACGGGAAGGGAAGGAAAAATAAGATGAAAACAGAGAGGGAGACAAACCCTAAGAGACAAATACAGAGAACAAACTGAGGGTTTATGGAGGGGAGGTGGGGGGGGGATGGGCTAGATGGGGGATGGGCATTAGGAGGGCACTTTTGGGATGGGCACTGGGTGTTGTAGGTAACAGATGAATCAGTGGGTTCTGCTCCTGAAGCCAAGACTAAATCGTATGTTAACGAACTTGAATTTAAATAAAATAAACAAATAAATAATAAAAGCTGATCCTATGACAGTTCCACAGTCTGGTTTACCTACCAACACAACAGGGACATTTCCCCGTCACTGAATGGTCTTCAACGGTGTGATTATGAGCGGCCACGTCTTACTTCCGTTTTTCCCCTCAACTGTGAACGATGTTGTGATGAGCCGGTCTCTGCAGGAACCTTGGGGACCCGTCTCTAGGATTTTCTCAGAGTGGCACAGCAGCCTCCCAGGCATGTGCATTTTTACAGCTGCCGCCGATGCATACTGCCCAACAGTCTCTCGTCACTCATCACTTGTGTATGTCTGGGCGCAGTCAATATATCTAAATAAAACCTTCACGGCATGGACAAATGGAAGTTCACTTTTCGCTTTAAAACCAGTATTTGCTGAGCGGATAATTAGGTAATCACGGTTGCTAAGACCAATAGTCAAGGGACGAGAAAAAGCACATTAACAGTATGAATATTTACTGCAGCTATATTCCGGGTGCAATGCAGTTATTAAAAAAAAACATATGAATTTCAATGCTTTATTTAAGCGACGGACCGATGACCAGATTAGCTTTCAAAGTAACACATTGTATTTGTTCTTCCCTCCTGGACACGTCTGTGAAAGACTTTTGACGTGTATACCCACCAGTCGTTCAAGTATATGGGAACAGAACTTCACAGCTACCCTTGTCTAAAATATAATAGAAACCTGCTCTTGTGCAGGACGCCCCCTGGGGTCTCCTTCATATGCCCTAAATGGCGCACCAAGCAAGTTTCCCAGGCGACCTGACATTGGCAGGAAGCTGCATGAGAAGCGTTTTGATGACGCCCTTTCTCTATTTCTCGTTGAGAATCTGCTCAGGCTTGAACCTTGTGAGGAAGCAGGTGGTGCTGTGTGGCTGATAAAGGAGCCGGGTTCAGGAACCTGTGGTGTTTCTTCCCAGCAGACTATTGGGAATGAGACATTTCTAGCAGAGCCACTGATCTGTGAAATATGACCACCACTTGGGTGGCTCTGAGTAAATGCACTTGGAAATAGTTTGTATCCCAGTTCTCAGGCTCAGCTCATTTCCACAAGTGCTGTTGGAAGATTGAACTTTTAGCAGGTATCTATTAGGAGCAAGGGGTACAAAACTAATAAGCCACAATTCCTGTTCTCCAGGATTTTCCAACCTACAAATCAATCCCAAAGCCTTACGTTGTAGGTTGATTTCCAACCTACAAATCAATCCCAAATCCCACCTGGCATCCAAGTGGGGTGGGTGACTTCTGAGGAACTTGGAGAAGACTTTAGTGAGAAGGGCATGGCTGAGGGAGGTTTTGAAGGGTCAGTAGGAGTTTGCAGACATTTATACACATCATGCTATAGCAGAGGACTTCTAGAATTTTGGGTGCATTGCTTTGTTTTCTTAACCGTAGAACAAGTGTTGAGAAAAAGATAGAAAAGTAAATGAAATATCCCACATTCCATTCTCCCAGGTGCTGACTTAATTCAGACAGCTTCCGGATTTATGTATTTCGAAACTTCTTCAGCGTAAAGCACACTGATACTGTGTCACATGGAGTCCATGCTGTACCCGTACGGCTTATGCAGGGAGCCATTTAATCTCCCGAGTACGTCAGCCAATTGTGACCTCCATTTCACAGACGAGATGGCCGAGGTTCAGAGAAACTCAGTGACTCACTCAGTTACGCGTTTTCTAAGTGGAGAACCTGGATTCTGAGCCAGGGTGGTCTGGTGTTAAAGTCTGATGTTTTTCCTACTAGATTAGGTTTGATATATGTGAGCGCTTGCCAGTTGGCTTAATTAACTAGCGGGGCTGATCATTTTCATTCCGGAACGTTCTCATAACTTTCGAGCAGCTTCTGTGATTACTCGGTGTAATATCTTTCAGGTGTCCACTGTTCTGTCTTTGGAGATTTCAAGGAACGAGACTTCCTCTGCGATTTTCTTTCCCCTCCCAAAGTGGCAGTTTTTGTCAGGGGGATGCCATCCATATTCGCCCCCTGTCGGCACTGTCACAATTCGCCACAAGCCCAGGGGCACAATACAACACACATATATGGTTCTCCAGCTCGCCAGGTCACAGAGCTGAAAGGGATCTCATGGGGCTAAAAGCAAGATGTTGGTGGGGGCTGTGTTTCTCTCTGGAGGCTTTGGTGGCAAATCTGTTTCCTTATTTTCCACCTTCTGGAGGGACACGCACTCCCATCCCAAGAGCCGGTGAGGGCCAGTCTGGTCCTCCTCACATGGCGGCCCTGGGAGCTCATTGGCCCGCCTCTTCCACCTGTAAGGCCCCCGTGATTACACTGGCCTGCCTCGGTAATCCAGGATAATGTCTCGCATTTTAGGGTTAGCTGACTGGCCCCCTCACTTCTAAATAGCTTAACCTGCCTCTCCCCTGAAACATTCTTAGGATCCAGGAATTAGGAATGGACATCTTTGGGGCCCATTATTCTTCCCACCTCATACCTCCCTCCCATCCCCAAAGATTGGTGTCTGTCCCACATGCTAAACCCATTCCCCCTTTCTCGGCATCCCCACACGTCCACACCCATGGCACGCAGTGACTTATCTCTAATGGGAGTGGTTTCCTACAACTATCTGTGGTTTTGGAAAAGGGCATACCTGTCCATGGTAAACAGCACCGACAACATAAAATGTTAGAGTGAAAAGTAAGTTTCCCTCCCATCCCAGATCTGTGGCCTTGTGGGTCCCTTGTCCAGAGGCAATGACAACCAGTATTTTGTGTATTCTTTCACAGAACTTATCCATATATACAAATGTGTATTTATATATGTATATGTATATGTGTATGTATATATGTAGATACATATACATATATATATATGCCAGTCTGCACTTGATTTTTCTCATGTGACAGTAGATTGTTTTGAGTCTTTTTGTGTCAGTGTAAACACACACACACAAAACATATGCGTCTCTTGTTTCTTTTTCTTTTTAATTTTTTTAATGTTTATTTACTTTTGAGAGAGAAACAGAGAGTGGGGGAGGGGCAGAGAGAGAGGGAGACACGGAATCCTAAGTGGACTCCAGGCTGCGAGCTGTCAGCACAGAGCCCGACGCGGGGCTCGAACTCATGGACCGCGAGATCATGACCTGAGCCAAAGTCGGACGCCCCACCGACTGAGCCACCCAGGCGTCCCTCTTTTTTTCTTTTTTTCTTCTTCTTCTTTTTCTTTTTTGCTAAAGGCTGGTCTTCACTGATGTGTCTGAGTTGCTTCCCTTCTTTGCTTTCCCCAGCCACCTCGTGGTGCCCGTGGGTGCGATTCTTGGGCTGAGTATCTAGAGGCTGAATCCTTAGCCGTCAGATTGCAGGGAAAGGGCCACCTTGCCAGAGAGGAAAAAAGACGGAATGTGCTAATTTGCACTGACAGAAAGAACTCTCAGGCGAAGAAGAGGGAAGGCGAGTCCCCCGTGACCGACACACTGAATCTCGGGCGGGATGGCTGGTTTGAGAAATCCCAGTAGGAACACTCCGGTTAGAGCTGGTCTGTTTGGTGGTTTGCCGGCCAGTGTCTCCTGCAATTTTTGGCCGACTCTGCAAGTCCCTCTGGGGAGTCGCTTCTGCTAAGCACGTCACGTGGCTTGATCTGTGCACACCCGATGCCTCACACGTCTGAGCTCATCCAACGTCCCCTGACTCAGCCTGTCAGCAGCCCAGAGTGCTTCACTCCGAACAGACTTGCTCCCTGGCGGGCCCCCTCTTCCTTTACATGTGCAGGGTCTCGGATGGCTCGGGTTCCTACAACAGCCCCGCATCATGCTCCCTGGAGCCATGGTGGCCCCGGGGCGCCCTACGTCTCCCTGGGCCCTCGCTAGCACGGCACCTGCTACTCTGATCCCCAGCCTGGCTGCACGTGGACTGCTCCTTCTCCGTCACAGACGCCGGATGAGCCCGTCTCCAATGAGCTCGGCTCTGATGGATGGGGGCCACAGCACTGGTTTTCACCTGTTAAAATTTAACGCTAATTGATTTAAAATAGTCCTGGCACCTGTGGTCTGACATGACCAATCCCCGTGTCATGTTTATAACAGGGATACCTATTCTGTTCCTCAGGCGAGCTGGATAAAATGAAACAAACAACAAAACGTGGTCCCCGGGTGTCCATTGCTTGGGGGTGGGCTGGCGAGGGCTGTTGGCAAAGCCACGCTCTGCCTCACTAACCGTCATAATTTTGCAGGTCACGGGATTCCCTTTGGAATCATCTTCGGTGGAACCGATTTAAATGAAGATGTTAACCATGGAGAGAAGAAGAAAGTGATGGGGAAAGTCCTGGAAGAAGCCAGGTAATGCCTATGAGAACTTCACGGCCGGGGAGGGGGGAGGGGGGGTTAACCCTTTGGGGCCTGGTGCATCGAAACCCAAAGACTCAGGAGGCAGTAGTTTGGGAAGTTTCCATCTTCACATAATAAAGCCAGTGTCTGCGTTTCGTTTCTTTCTTTTCTTTCTTTCACTTTGGCACGTTTGAATTCTGCCAGAAAGAGTCACTGTAAACAAGTCATGGCATGAGGATACGCTACGGTTAATATTGGGCCAAGCTTCATAGAACAGGCTGGAAGGCAGGGCCCTGCTGTCCTGTAGCACAACACACACAGGTCCCAGATCTGGAGTGTTCTGAGCAGGGCTCTGAGCCGCGTGGGTTTCTGAGCTATGTGAAGCCGTCCGGGACAGGGGTCACCGGCGGGATTGCTCAGCGGGGTGCCCTTTGACGAACACCTTCCTGTGTCCCCCTCCCCCGGCCCCTGGCATCCACTGTCCTGCTCTCTGCTTGTCTGCATCTGACTCCTTTAGACTCTCGTGTCAGTGGGACCATGCAGTGTGTGTCCTTCGTGCCTGGCTTGCTTCGCAGAGCACAATGGCCTTCACCCGTGTTTTTACAAGATGGCAGGATTTCCTCTTTTTTCAAGGCTGAATAATAGGTCACTGTATGTGCTCTCTACATTTTTTTTTTTTTTTTGGTGAAACATATACTACTTAAAATTTTTCAGTTTATTTGTTTATTTTGAGAGAGAGAGAGGCAGGGAGGGCAGAGAGAGAGAGAGAGAGACAATCCCAAGCAGGATCTGCACTGCCAGCACAGAGTCCGACGTGAGGCTCAAACTCATGAACCGTGAGATCATGACCTGAGCCAAACCAAGAGTCAGAGGCCCAACCGACTGAGTCACCCAGGCGCCCCTACAGTTTCTTTGTCCACTTGTGTGTCGACGGACATTTAGTTTGCTCCCATGCCCCCAATAAATGGCCAACCACAAAATGTCTGGTCCGTCTCTACCCCTCTCCCAGCTGGGAAGTCGCGGTCAGGGAATCCAGAACTCTTTGAAGCTTTATGTCACCGGAGCATTCCCGATCCCTTTAAAGACAGCGCTCCAGGGTCCACGGTGCAGCCTAAGGCAGCCCCCTCCCCTTTTTATAAGGTGGGAGTCAGTCTTGCCCCTGAAAGCTGGGGTTACAGCGGTGTATTCGTCCATTTCAGACCCACTTCCTCCTGACAACGTCCTGGACGTGAATGTGGGGACACAACCAAGTCCAAATAGACAGTTTACTGTCTGCGTGTGTGTGTGTGTGTGTGTGTGTGTGTGTGCACCTGTGTGTGTGAGGGAAAGGGAGAGAGGGGGAGAGAGGGAGGGAGAGAGAGAGGAGGGTTACAGTAAACAAAGGTATACAGAGTTTGGGTTTATCTTGAAAGGTGATCTATCATTATAGGTTTTCTTGATGTTGTTCTTACGCCCTAAAAATCTATTACCTTTTGATTCATGCAGTTTGCCATGCACGGTCTTACAGAAGGAAAATAATTCTGCTTGGTAGAAACATTATTGAATGAATTCATCTTGTGGTGTTATCATTAGCATTATTCATTGTGTTGTTATTAAAACACATTGATTTTCATCTGGGAGGGATATTGATTGAAGCCCGTGCGTGGGAAGTCGGATGAACCCTAGATTCCCCGTCGGACAGCACACGGCGTACTTCTCTGTAAAATATTGAACTTGTGTAGCTTTATAATGAGTTTTGTTTTTAATCAAATACTTTTAAAGTAGTTGTATTTTTCTTACAAAGTCTACTTTTGAACTTTTCCAATGTTTGGAACCTTTTTCCTCTCTGGTATAATATTGAAATTACTTCAGCACCAGCTATTTGGGTCGTATTATAATGTGGTAAGTATCTGGGACTTGTAAATACTAAATTAAGTAAGGGGTTTGAGGCCTGTGGAAATTGTTTTGTGAAGGATTGTGCAGGCTCACCGTAGAGAAACCTAACGTTGCCAAGCAAATGAGCAAAAGAGCTTATGTGAGATACACTGCCTCAGAGATGGTTTCGCCGCTAGGAAATACGTAGCACGTGATGGGTTAAAGCCCATGGGATGGTGGGTCAGAGGGTTCAGCATCAATAATTTCGAAGGGTCTTTGAGCTACAGTGTTACTAAAGATGTTTTCCACGAGCAAAATCACAGGTCAACGTGAGTATGTTTTGAAATGGCGATGAAAGCAGTAGTTTTCTCGTTTTCATAAGAAATGCATTATTTTCGGGTCACCTGGTGGCTCAGTCGGTTGAGCATCTGACTCTTGATTTTGGCTCAGGTCATGATCCCAGGGTCATGGGATCAAGCCCCACGTCAGGCTCCAATGCTGAGCATAGAGCCTGTTTGGGACTCTCTCTCTCTCTCTCTCTCTCTCTCTCTCTCTCTCTCTCTCTCTCCTCTCGTTCTGCCCCCTCTGTCTGCCCCCCTCAAAATAAATAAATGAATAAAATAAATAAATATGTATTTATTAATGTTATTTTAAATTTATTTTCTTAGGATCGTGGGGTCAGAAGCTCTCTTAGTGGTTATCTGCTGGGTGGCTGGGTGTGAACCCAGGGCAGGGGTCTGTGTGGTGAGTGAGGAGCCCCGAGAAGGAAAGGGTCACCTGCCTCTCCAGAAGACGCAGAAATGATGGAGCTCAGTCGGTGGTCCTGCTGGCTCCGGAGACGTTTACACGTGCCCGCTTTCTTTCTCTCTTTCTTTCTTTCTTTCTTTCTTTCTTTCTTTCTTTCTTTTTTCGTGTTTGTTTATTTTAGACAGAGAGAAAGGGCATGAGCAGGGGAGGGGCAGAGAGAGAGGGAGACACAGAATCCGAAGCAGGCTCCAGGCTCCCAGCTGTCAGCACAGGGCCCGACACGGGGCTCGAACCCATGAACCGTGAGACCATGACCTGAGCCGAAGTCGGATGTTTAACCGGCTGAGCCACCCGGGCGCCCCAGCACGTGTCCTCTGTCTGATGCAAACCTTCCCAAGGCTGTCGTTGCCCCCTTGACGCCTTGACCCCCTTGACGCCTAGGTCCTGAGCGAATGGGGTGCCCCGGCAGAAGGGGGCATGGGGCGGGGTGGGCGGGGACAGTCCCTGGGCGAGGGTGCCCGACCCCCCTCTTCTGCGCTCGGGCCCACGCACCTGCTCTTCCTGTTGGGATGGACGGCGGGACTCACCTCCGTTGGCTGGTTGGTTTGTTCAGTCCGCGGGTGTTTTTGCCGGTGTGCGGGTGCCGGGCCCGAGTGCAGGGCTGGGGGCGTCCAGCGCGGAGCGATACTCTCACGGGGCGTGGGGGGCGGGGGTGTTCCTGCTTGCCAAATGAGGGGATTCACTTTGTGCAAAGCACCCGGAGGATGCTTTCAACACGCCCCACCAGTCCTGAGCCATTTCTCACGCAGGGGGCTCCCCTGAGATGCCCCTGGCTCATCCCGGGTGTACCCAGCCCTACTTCTGGAAACACCATTGCTCAGTGAATGTGGACATGGACATTCCGTGACCACGTGCCTTCAGTAAACTTTGAAGACGTTAGCACCGTCCTCCTGTGCTGCTATCAGGGCTAGACGGCCTGTCCTTGGATCTTTTGCTGGTCTCCCGCTTCTGGCTTTCCGGCTTTTTCCCAGCTTCCCTGACCTTGCATGGCAGGAACAACAACAACAACAACAAATTGAAATTCTGAGCTTCATTTGTTTATTCCTTGCACACCCAACTTGTTTCGATGTGCGTGGAGATGAAACCTGATGTCCTCTGACCACACGTGATAGAAATTGATAGCACCTGAAACTCAGCGCCTTGCTGTCTCTGACAAGTGGTCCCAAAGAGCTGTTCCATGGTCATGCTAATTGAATTCTGCCCTAATTGTTTTCCTCATTTTTGTTCACTTTTACTAGATTTGCCGTCGCCTTCACAGAGTCAATGAAGGAAATGGCACAAACACAGTGGGTATGTATTTATTTTGTGATGTTATTTGGGCCGTGCCGGTGAGGTTGGGGGGGGGCGGGCGCTGAAGGCACTTTGATTCGAACTGACGATGTTCCCATGGACAATGTTTACTGTGGCCACAACAGTGTATTATGTTTCCCGTATATCAGTGTTTTTTATTTGTGTAGATGCTCTTTTTTTTGTTTGTTTATTTATTTTTGAGAGAGACAGAGATAGAATGTGAGTGGGTTAGGGGCAGAGAGAGAGGGAGACACAGAATCCGAGGCAGGCTCCAGGCTCCGAGCTGTCAGCACAGAGCCCGACGCAGGACTTGAACTCACGAGCTCTGAGATCATGACCTGAGCCGAAGTCGGACGCTCAACCCACTGAGCCACCCAGACGCCCCTGTGTAGATAGATACTCTTAAGACGTCACTGGTTTTTTGTTTTTTGTTTTTTTTTTACATTTCTGTTTTCCTTTTGTGCGCTCAGACTGGGTGATTTACAGGCTGTGCTGCAAATGTTGCAGCCAACTCAGGTGCACGCAGAGCAACAGTCTTTTAGGCGGTAGATGTAATTTCCAAGGTTGGACCATTTATCCAAAGAGCTTTAAAGCGTAGAGGACTTTTCGTAGCTCTGCAAGTTAATTCCCTTATTGACTTCTTTATTCACGATGGCTGGGGGGAGGGGCGGCAGGGGAAGGAGCTGGTGGCAGTCTGAGTTCTCAGCGGGGAGTCACGGGAAGGCCTGGCAGAGCAGGCTGGCAATGGAAGGAGCCAACCCAGAGGCCACTTTGCCTCCCGAGCCACAAGCACAAGGCTCTGCTCTCGGGGCGGGGGGACCTGCAGGGAGCCTCGGTCACCAGCTCACCCGCTGTGCCCAGCACTTAAGCCCTTAGCATTTGTCCGCATCATTCCTGTTGGGAGTATTTTACAGGCTAGGCACTTTCTTTATGGGATTTCTGTAAGATTTGGTGCTCGTATGCTGCCGCGTCGGGACAAGGGCAGAGGCAGTCTTTCCTAGGACCGGTCCCTCACCAAAAGCTCTGGACTCTGTGGGCACGTGGGTGCGCTCACCCCCACGGCCGGGGCGCGCACACCTTCTTTCTTCACATCAAACGCTTCCCGGGCAGGAACTGGAGGTGGCCTTTTCTGGCACAATTTAATACATTGAGCATCTCAGAAGGAAGATCGACAAGCTTCCTGGCCCTGAGTTCCATGTTGCACCAGTTTGCCCACCTGCGTCCTCGTGGCGCGCCGGTCCTCTGAAGTGATGCTCGTCCCCCTGGGGGATCCCGGGACTCTTTCAGGGTCTCCACAAAGTGGAGCCTATTTGCGTAAGAACAGGAAGCCGCTGCGTACCCTTCTCACCATTGCGAAATCATTGTTGAGAAACACCGCTGACCGCTTTAGTCCCGGTGAAGGCCACCAGTGGGAGCCAGTAATAGTTGATTTTTCACACCACCCACTTGTAGTTTAAAAAAGAAATCCCTTTAAGATTTCCTTGCTGAGCCAATAATATTGTTTAATTTTATCAACTCTCAACCTTTGAATGTAAGTTTTTTTAACGTCCCGTGTAATGACACAGGGAGTCTACCTAAGGCTGTCTGCTGCCTTCTGAGTGAAGCATGGTGTTTATCTGGAGATAAAGGCGCTTGTGTGGTTGAGTCGCAAATGGAACAGATACTTGAATGATTGGCAGACAGGCTTGGGCGTTTGTCAGACATTTTTCTTCCAAACGAGTGGCTCGAGCCAGTCACGGTAAGCAAGACGGCTGGCATTATCTGTTGCCCACAATAACATTTGCCCTGTCGGGCAAAAAAAAAATCAGAATTTCGGAAAGCCACCACGCGGTCGACAGCTTCCCTGGTCATGTTAACACAAGACTCTCCTGGTCATGTTAACACATGAGATTTTTGTTTCGATGTTGTGTCACGAAATGCCTCAACATTCGGAAGATCTACACTGCTCAGGGAACCCGGTCTTTTTCAGATGACGGAGGTGTGGCGTGTGACATAGTCGTGCACAGGTGAAGTAGCCGTCCAGAGTGCAAGGTGGACCCACGGACTTTACTGGAACAGAGCATGATACGATTTCGGGTTCCTTTAGGACATTCCCATTGGTTGAGTTTTGGTGCAAGCATCTGAGAATAATGCTTGCAGTGATCTGAAAGCCCCCCCCTTTCCAGCCACCTCTCAGGGAGATGCTGAATTTCTTCACATTTCTTCACATACCTGAGTCCAAACAGCATCTTCAAACAGGTCCAACGGAGCAGCAGATCTCGGACCCTGCCTGTCTTCTGTTAAGCCAGACAGGAAAGGAAGCTTCTACCTGTTGAAGCCTATGTTCCTGGTCTGTGAATCTGTAGCCCTCCCCCCCCCACCCCCCCAAGCTTCTCCATCTCCAATGTCACCTCTGTCCGTTGACCCTAAGTATAGATGTGTTCACTTACTGTACGTATTAATTTTTGTTACGTAACAAGCCACACCAAACATAGCGCCTTAGATCAAACACTTGTTATTTATTCTTTGCGTTGCCTGGGTCAGCTCAGCCAGGCTGGGTAGTCTGGGGTGGCCACCTTGCTAACACGGCTGGGTTCTTCGCTAGGATGGTGGGGACAACTGAGGCCTCTCGCCCCCTGGTCTGCTGTCCCCCACGAGGCTCCGCAGCAGGAGAGAGCAGGCACCGGTGTGAAACCTTTCAACCTGATGCTTGCCTCATGTTTGGCCAAAGCAAGTCAAGGAGTGGAGATAGAGTCTGCCTCATAATGGGAGGGGCTTCAAGGACATGGACACAAGGAAGGATGCACTTAGCGCCGGTCCTCTCCTTCACCCTATGTGGTTGTGAGCTCCCTGAGGACGGGGACAAAGTATGGATCGCTAGTGCGTCCCCAGAGGGGTCACACCTCCTCTTGTGCAGTACACGCTTGTTGAATTGGATTTACCAAGGAAGGACCCTGCTTGAGAACTTCTTAATGTAGAAATTTCCACACACAAGCAAAAGCAGCAGGAATAGAAGAGTGAACTCCCATTACCTGCCACCTGCTTACACCCTTCAGTGCTTGCTTAATCTACCGTCATTCTTCCCGCTTGCACACACACTCACACACACATGCGTGTGCCCGCACACATACATACACACGCGCGCACATGCACAAAGTCACACACACTCACACGCATGCACTCTCACACACATGCATGCACACACACGCACACACTTATTTTCTGGAATATTAAAAAAAATCACGCCATTTCACCCGCAAATATATGCCATTTTATCTACAAGTGCACTTTGATAATAATTTTTTTTTAAGCCTACGTACCACGTTCTGGACAAATTTTTGTGTGGGAAGACCGTGGGAAGCATGTAAGGAAGGAATAAAGCGGGACCCGAGAATATTAACGTGATTTAAGATTTTTATCAACAAATTCTGGACGAGCTCGACTGAAGGAGTTTGGATGCGGAAAGGAAGGAGAACGAAACGGGAGCCCCAGGCACGCTGAATCTGAGACAGATATGGGACTCAGTCGTAAATATCCGGAGCGTCGCCGCGGCGTGAGGCTGTCCCGGGGAAGAGGGCGCAGCTGGAGATACAGAGCCGGGAGTCACTGGTGTCACAGTGATAACTGACGCGTGGGACAGTTATTCTTACGTGGGTCCGATTTCCTACGTGGTAAGGACCGCACCGAATGCACAGAGCCGCCACGGTCTGGGTGGGTGTGGCAGTAGGGGTGACGATGCCCCAGAGGTGCCCGTAGAAGGGCCAGCTTATGTCTGGGAGCTCACCTGAGACCACTCGCGTTCTCAAACGGAGGTGGCCACACCAGAGGGACTGTAATCCCAGGTCAGTGGTCTTTGTTTTCAGAAGAGGCTCTTGCAAGTAGCATAACAAAGCTTGTTTTGTTTTGTTTTGTTTTGTTTTGTTTTGTTTTGTTTTGTTTTTTAAACCAAACAGGAAGCAAATGTTCAGTCTGGGGTGATGATGTAAGAGACCGTGTAATAAAAGCTGATACTAAAGAAAGGAGGCATCTCGTTTTAGAGTTTAAAGTGGTGGGGGTTAGTTATTAAATTCGAACATGAACCTGTGTTTTTAATACAGTGTTTTGTGCTATTTTTGGTGGATGATTTTTCAGTAAAGTTCCGCTCAATACTTCACCTGATCAGTTTTTACAGATAAAAAAAAAGACCTATAAATAATGTAAAGCTTCATTATTCAGCTGCGTTTGTATAATTATTTTAGATGGATTTTTGTAGACAGATGATTTTTTACTTAGGTCTTCTGAACAGAGATACGGTTTTTGAGTAATTACGTCCGACTCTTCATTATTGAATTGCCAGCTTTTGTTTTTAATTTTGTGTCCCTTCGTTTCGGGAGCAGGCTCGACTCGGGTTGTTGTTTACTGCATCCTACCTAATTATTATGAAACCAGAATCAAATTCCGATAGTCTCAGATTAGAAAGATGTGTGGCGTTTGCGTCTGATTGCACAGAACTCACTGACCGTCTTTCTGCTCGTGGTTGTGGTTTATTCTTGTGGCTGCTCTTTATCAGGCTCAAATCGGCCCAAACAAAGAGCCGTGTAGGGCCAAGGTGCCATTGCCTTCTTCCCCGTGGAGTCCAATCATTCCACCCCCTGGTCATTGACCTGAGACAATGTGCATGGAGCATTAGCCACCCAGGGAGCTACCCAAGTTGAGGGTCCAACATTTTTATTGGAGCTTCATTCTGTAGGTTTGGGTGGTTGACAGCTCATGTGCAGGAATCCAGTGTTCAAAGGGGACAGATGCCACTTGACTCCAAGTTCCCACCCTAAATGACCCGGTTGGTCTTTGTGGCATGGCCGGCCCCCACCCTAAGCCCATTGGTTGTGACTGGCCCTGCCCTAAACAAAGACACTCCTATCATGTATCATGTAGATTATCTCCCAGAGGTCACATGCAAAGGCCAAGTTCTTTATTGTACATCGTCTAGCTCCAAAATCTTATTATTTCAGCATGTCATCAATATTAAAATGACGAATGAGATAGTTCACTTTTTTCCTGGTTTGTTTTTGTACTGTCTTCAAACCTCATCGCGCCTTATGCGCTTAGGGCACATCTCCGTTCAGAGCAGCCCTTGTTCAAGGGTGCCCTCGTCTCCTGTGTCTGGTGGCTGGTTGGTCAGCCCAGCCCTGTACATACAAGTGGGGGATGAGCTTTTTCAAGATTGCGAAGACACACTCTCGCACAGCATTGGGGAGTGGGAGATATCTTAACGGAAATGTATCCAGAATGGGTGTATTTTGCTAGCCCCGGGTCCCTTCCCGCCCTCTGGGAAAGCCAGGGTACTACTTTGGAGGCTGTTTATGGTCCCCTAGCTATCTCTGGCTGACTACACAGATTAGTTGGATTGGATTTCAATAAAGATGATTTTATTTTATCTCTTTTAATTGGAAATGCCTTTGTTTGGGCTCATCGTTATTATTTTTTAGTGTTGTTTAAATCACCCTTAACGTGACAACGTGCCTACTTTGTGAAGGGCACACTCCCAGCGGGCTCTTTACCGGGTCTGCACGCTGTGTCGTTAATATTTATCACACGGGTTCAACGCCGGTTGTGTTTTGGGAAAACGCTGCTCTGTTGGTTTGTGAAATTATAACCTTGATGTGGCATTTTTAGGAATTTGATTCACTACCCATCTCTAACTTTGATGTGTGCCTTATGGAAACGTAAAGCTAATCTATACAGAATGTTGGTTTCTTATTACTGTATGTGATATACATTTCAGCATGCAAATTTGGTTTAAAAGTGAAGGATGCTTTCTCTAAATTCACCAGACTTTCACCAGAAAGTGTGACTGTTTCACAGGAAGAAAGAAAGAAAGAAAGAAAGAAAGAAAGAAAGAAAGAAAGAAAGAAGGAAGGAAGGAAGGAAAATTAGCTATACATCTTAATGGAAGTTTTTTCTCACCACGGAAGCAGTGATCATGGGTTTAATATGTCTCCGTTGGGTCCAAAACCCCACAGGCTTACAGAAAATTCCAACTGCACTCTTGACCCACTTTCTCTAAGAAGTTCTCTGCTGAAAGGACTTTCTCCAAATTCAAATATTTATAAGCTGTTTTGTAAACATCTTGAGTTTGAATAAATATTGCTTGAAGTGGTTATTGAATTCGAAAAAGCACAATGATAACCAAAATGGCCCATGTGACTCTCTGCCGAGGTTAGCACTGAGCTAAGCCTTCTGGTGTCTTGACATTTTGGAGTTTTTTGGTTTTTTTTAGTTTGGAGACTGTGTGTCACTGCCTGCTGGGGCTTACCTTCTGTGGCTCGCCTCGGCACTCATTAAAGAAAAATAACTTTCTCGAAGCAGTTTAGGTATAGGCAATACGTAGAGTGTACTTTTACTTTTAGTGTGTGCGTATACTCATCAAAATTCTTTTGGAAATTGCAATGCAGAAAGCAAGACAGATTTCGTGGGCTGTCACCTGTGCAGCTGGCAGGACAGGTGAGCTCACTAAGCCAATGGAGGTGCTCCCTTGTGCCCGCCCGTCTGAATGAGCCGCGTGTGAACTAATTGCTGACCTATGTACTGAATGCATGTTGTCCTGTGAACGCTTTCTCCCCTTCTTCCCGCATGGTCCACTGCTCTGTACCTGATTATCTCTGAAAATCACACCGGCAGCCGCAGGAGCCATGCAGACTCCATGCAGACTCCATGCAGTTAGGGTTCCTACTGTCATGGAAACTCAAAATCATTCCCCTCGTCAGTTTCATCCTTAGACGCCCTCCCTACTTGTATGTGGCCCTCCCTGCAAATACCCTGTAACAGAAACTCCAGGGACTGATCACACCCTAGGAAGCTAATCGTTTTTAATAACTTCCATTAAGATTGGCTTTCCTCAGAGATTTCTCGATAGAAATGCAAATGTTCTTTGCATTTTTCTTCCCCAAATGAGATCCCTGGGAATTGGAAAGTTTTAATGTAACTCAAAGAATGGAAAACTCATCAGTTCCAGAGCGTAGACCGCCCCGACCGGCACCTTTTACACGATCATGACCTGGGGCTCAGACATCTGGAATGATCAGAAGTGCTGAGAATTCCTCAAATCACCAAGGAACAGAAAGGCCGGGGAAGCTTTTGAATCACATCAACGATTCCCAGTAAATCTGTTTACTCCATAGATTTAACTGCTGTTGTTGTTGTTGTTGTTGTTGTTTAAGACATCTTCCTTCAGGTTTTCCTGTTGGCGTTTCCTGTGCTGCCAGTTAGCTTTGGATCCCATGGGACTGGGTCCCGATCCAGTCTTCATTCAGAGATATTCCTCACCCCATTCATGAATCCTTTCTTTTCTTGAAAAATCTCTTTGTCTGGTTCAGTTGCAAGAGCTCAGTGAAAAGGCTGTGCCCCATCTATCTTCTTTCCTTGCTTAAAAACTGATTTCCAAGGGAAAGCGTAGGGAGAAAGGAAGAGAACCACGTTCCCTGAAAAGAGCCCAAGTCCTATGCGTTTTTGTTTTTATTTTTTTTAACATAGGTATACTTTGAAGCTTTCCACTTATGAGCCATGAGTTTTGTAACTCTCTGCAAAGCACTTTTTTTTTTTTTTAACGTTTATTTATTTTTGGGACAGAGAGAGACAGAGCATGAATGGGGGAGGGGCAGAGAGAGAGGGAGACACAGAATTGGGAACAGGCTCCAGGCTCTGAGCCATCAGCCCAGAGCCCGACGCGGGGCTCAAACTCACGGACCGCAAGATCATGACCTGGCTGAAGCCGGACGCTTAACCGACTGCGCCACCCAGGCGCCCCTGCAAAGCACTTTTAACGAAGCCATCGTCAAAAGTCACGTTGTAATTTCAAAGTAAAAATCAGTATTTCGTCACAGAGCCTGTGCGTATATTTCAAAAATAATACTTGCTGTGGTTTCTACTTGCAGAGAGCTTGATTTCAGAAGGTTATGTAAATCAAAAAACAGGGGGTTTGTTGTCGCTGCCTGTTATTCCATTATAAAAAGGCATCAGTTACCGTTTGGACCTGCTAGAAAGTCAGGTGTATTTGTAAGTACCTATCCGACGGGACACTGGCTTTCTATACCTAGTAATGGGCCAAATTAAGTAATGGTTTCTCGTAGACACTTCCCCACCCCCTACACGCACACACGCTCACACACAGTCTTCTTTTTCATTTCCTGCATCAATGAGCTAATCTTGCAAGGGAAGTGATATACAAGGATTTTGACTCTTCAAAGCAAGAGAAACAATAATAAATATTGAGAAAAGAAAGCTAATTTGTACTTAGAGCATTTTAATATATATAATGTTTTTCAAAATCAATATAAGCCAGTTGGCTTTTGCCAGATTTCTTTTATTACAGAGATTAAAAATAACCCAGGTCCAGATTTTACACACACACATGTATATATATATATATATATATATATATATATATATAGTAACTGCATTTTCTCGACTTGCTAGGATGAGATCTTAAAATACCATTCATAACATGTTTTAAACATCTATATAGGACTTGATACTTATTTTCTCATGGTCTAGTAGATTTAGGGGAAATAATGCTCAGATATATGCCAAGACCAGCAGATAGATCCAGAAGTTTCCACACAGAGTCCATTCATTCTGCTTAGGGAGTTTGGATACCAGTTTAATTAATTTTTGTTTGTGTCAGATGGAATTTTCTTGAAGGCAGCATTTTGGGCCTATGCATTTCTACAGTAGATGGAGCGTATTTCCAATGAAAACAGTGGCAAGGCAAAAACCCTATTTTGCCTTCCCTCAATTAATCAAATCTATGTAGAATTATATTGAATCTGTTTCTGTCAAACGCTGGTGTTCACGTTAATGTTCAAATGCCAGGCTGGTCTGTGTTTGCCAGTGTGTTAGCCTCGCTTTCCGAGCCAAGGTTTTAGACTTGGGGCTGGCCGAAGGCACCCATAGGCAACTCCATACTCCAGTAAAAGTCTCTCCAGCCTTCCAGTGAAATTATAATTACACAAAAGGAGTATTTTAGGGCTCGGAACTTCTATTTCTAATTTCAAATTGTTGCTAGTAGCCATTTTTTTCCATTAAAGTTAACTTTTTTTTTTTTTAACTGGTAGGGAGGAGAATTTTTTAAACTTTTTTTAATGGTTTATTATTTTAAGGGCATTTTATTTTATTTAAAAAATTTTTTAATGTTTATTTTTTGAGGGGGGCAGAGAGAGATAGAGTGTGAGTCGGGGGCAGGGGGAGAAAGAGAGAGAGGGAGACACAGAATCCGAAGCAGGCTCCAGGCTCCAAGCTGTCAGCACAGAGCCCGATGCGGGGCTCGAACTCACGAACCGTGAGATCAAGACCTGAGCTGAAGCCGGACACTCAACTGACTGAGCCGCCCAGGCGCTGCTTAGGGGCTTTTTAAAAGGGGGGTTCCTCCCTGCTTTATGGAGAATTGAGGATGGTCCCGGCTTTTGAGGTCTTGGGTGCTTCTAAGGATTCGATAGAAAACGTAACACTCAGGACCAAAGCAAAGAGCACCAAGTCTCCTGTGTGTGTACCGAGTTGCATTCAGCTCCCTGGAGACGGCGGGATGCTGTGCCTCCCACCCCCTTCCCATCCACCGGGTGGAAGGCAGGGTCACCCCCTTCTCCCTGTCCACTGGCCTCCTTGGTGGGACCGCTTCGGCGTCGGCTAGTTTTCCAAACCTAGAACTGATTGAGGGTGTGGGTGGAAGTGGGTCTGCACCCATGTGCACCAGCATGGGCTCCACGTCACCTTGGGGGTGACGGCACCCATCCACACACGTTCAGGTGGGGGGAACACCATTCCTGAGCTGGGCTGGTCCCCTCATGCACCGGTGGGATGCGTAGGTCTCATGACAAACCGGTAAAGACCTTACCTTCCCATCACGTTCTAAACAGCCATTGGCGCCTATGTGACCCCACAGTCTTCCACGCTTTGTGTCGAAACTCGATTTTAAAAGTATTTAAGCCACCGATGCAAAATGAGTTTAAGAAATGGATTCTTTTTCTCTCTAGTAGTTTTCTTTTTTTTTTTTTTTTTTTTTTTTTTTTTTTTAATTTTTTTTCAACGTTTTTTTATTTATTTTTGGGACAGAGAGACACAGAGCATGAACGGGGGAGGGGCAGAGAGAGAGAGGGAGACACAGAATCTGAAACAGGCTCCAGGCTCTGAGCCATCAGCCCAGAGCCCGATGCGGGGCTCGAACTCACGGAGATCGTGACCTGGCTGAAGTCGGACGCTTAACCGACTGCGCCACCCAGGCGCCCCTCTAGTAGTTTTCTGAAGGTCCACCAGAAAACACCGCCAGGAGTAGTAAGTTTATATCTTGGTACAAACGTGCTCCGTCACGCAAAGTGCCGCCTGGTCCAAGTCAGAGAGGCACTCGGGGAGGGTCCTTACGGGGTCCTGGAGACCAGTCCTTCCCACGCCTTGAAGAATCTGCCCCCACCCCCCCACCATGCCTGTTTTCCTGTTTCTCAACATACTGGATGTGCTTCTCCCCTCCCCTCACGACCCTCCCTTCCCCCCTTCTCTCCCTTTCCTCCCCTTCTCTGATCTTCTCCACAGGTGGCTGTTGGGGAGTGTATTGTTTCCATTCAAGGATATGTGTCCCCAAACCACTAGGGCACAAGGTAGACACCACACGGGCTCTGCCGCTGGCTTGTTCTGTGTCTGACCTTCAGTAACTTTTCTACTAACGTCGTAACTGGAAAATTGTGATAACGCGCTGCGCCTCATTTAAGGGACCTCTTTCTTTGTGCTTCGGACCTTGAAGATGCTGTGTTTTAATGGGCTAACCCCATTAAAGGCAGAAGGTAGTCTGCTTTTAGAAAGTAACTAGTCTGTGAGCATCTGTGTGGATGATCCCTTGTGATGTGTCCAAGGCGATTTTTTTACTGCCCTTCCTTTTACTTCTAAAAGACACTTGTAACGGGCTATCCGATTTACTCTGTTTTCTCTCTCCTCTCTTTTCAAAAGCCGCATGCTAGGGGTAAGATCTATGTCCAGAGTCAAGGTAAGAATTTTAAAATGTACGTATTTTTAATTTTTTTTTCAACGTTTATTTATTTTTGGGACAGAGAGAGACAGAGCATGAACGGGGGAGGGGCAGAGAGAGAGGGAGACACAGAATCGGAAACAGGCTCCAGGCTCCGAGCCATCAGCCCAGAGCCCGACGCGGGGCTCGAACTCACGCGAGATCACGCGAGATCTCGCGAGATCGTGAACTCCCGGACCGCGAGATCGTGACCTGGCGGAAGTCGGACGCTTAACCGACTGCGCCACCCAGGCGCCCCAAATGTACGTATTTTTAAAACATGAGTCCATTCAGAGACCTGTCCTGAAGTGTTTGTGGATACAAACACTTACCTAATAATGATTAGCAGAATGGGTATGCTTGGTATTTCCTTACACGAAGATGAAGGACAGACATGAGAGCATTATAAAAGGGTCATTTAAAATGCAGTTCAGTTAACACTTTCCACCAGCAGAAGCACGGTGCGCGCTCTCGATGGCATGTTTACAACAGGAGACCCAAGTGTGTCTCTTTTAGTTGGGATGAGGGGAAGTGCACCCCCCGCTTCCTGCCCTCACCCAATCCCAGCCTTTCAGGAAGCTCTCAGCATCTCCTAAACACAGTGAGGAAACCACTGTCTTATTTTTTTCTAATGTTTATTTATTTATTTTAAGAGAGAGAGAGGGAGAGAGAGCAGGGGAGGGGCAGAGGGAGAGGATCCCAAGCAGGCTCCGCACTGTCAGCACAGAGCCCGACAACGGGGCTCGAACTCATATACCGTGGGATCGTGACGCGAGCCGAAATCAAGAGTCAGAAGCTCAACCCACAGAGCCACCCAGGCGCCTGAAAGCGCCGTATTATTGTTTACACAACAGAAATCACAGAAAGAAGCGGTTCCAAAGAACGTGTAGCTGCAAGCTTAGGTCAGCACAGGTGTTGCGGCCAAGGCCATGGGTTCTAGTTTCGTGAGGAGTTTTCCAAGGTGCTGAGCCCCAGAGGGGCCCGGGGCCCCCAGATCCCACCTCAGCCGCACGGTATAAATCCTCCAGGGGGTTCGGTGATATCTGTAGCAGAAGAGTGACTTATCAAATAAACCCTTTCTTGGAACCCCCACTTTAAAAGGAGATGCCGTGACTCAGTATGTACAGAAGGCGTGTGAGTGTCAGGGCAGGTGCGGGGCTAACACCTCCCTGTTCCTCCGTCGTGGTCTGATTTATAGCCGGGGAGCACATGGGTGCACCACGAAAACACGGCTTTGAAGCACACATGGGTTTGGACGCAGCCTCTACCCCCTACGCCCCGAGTCGCTGTGAACACCGTTTGAACCTCCGTGAACCTTAGTTTCCAGCCGGATAAACCGGAGGGGTCAGTCTGCCTGGCGAGGCTTTAAGGGTTTCCAGGAGTGTGTGGGCGCCTGTGCCCAGGGCAGGCATGCGTGCATGCTCATTAAGTAGGACAAAACTGAGTAAATCTGCATAGCTCAGGGCAGATGACAGTCTCACAGGTACATCGCAGACAGGGTTACATGACTTAACTTACATTTCATAAAATGTCAGATTTTCCCCATTACCAAGACAAGCTGTTAAGCGTTGCCTCTGAATTTTCTACATCTTTAGATGTGCAACTCAGAGAATGTTAAACTTAAATCCATCCGAGGTGATGACACAGATAACAGGATGTGTGATTTGGAGAGGGTTGAGATTAGGAATTTTAGATTAAGAGGTAATTGCTACAGGGGGGCTGTGTTTTAGAGGCCCGTAACCTGCATGCATTTTTTAGGGACTCGCGTTTTCCATGACCTGGCGACTGTCCCGCCCAGTAACAGATGGTGAGGTTGAGGGGGTGCACCTTTTCTAGTTGGGGACCCGTGGGCTCCCATGCTGGAGGGGTGAACAGGTGTTCACGAAGCACTCAGAACGTTGAGTTCTTTGTAAGAACCACGCGTGAGACCATTATGTAAACATCAGCACAAAATAGCTGGTTACTTCTCATCATCATGAACTTTCTTTCTCTTCCCAGGAATCGTGACAGGACCAAACTCTGCCTTTAACTGGAACACCTTTCTTCGCCAGTCAGGTGAGAGATGAATCTTGTTACATGAGTTTGACTGGAGTGTATCTTGTCACTGGCGTCGGGTACATGGTATGCTCACGTGGCTTTGGAAAAGAGGCCCGAAGAAAGGGGCTTCCTCAGGTCAAAGAAGTCTACAGTTTTAGGTGAACAAGGGAAGGAGGTAGCAGGAATGGGAGCCAGACAGGATTAGGACAAACGTGGCTTCTCTCCGTTTCCGGAGACGTCATTAGTGGTCTCATCCTTGGGAGAGCAGGAGGAAGCACGGGTTTGTAGGAGGATTTTTTAAATCTGTTCTGGGTTCAAATCTTCTATTAGATACATGTATATACGGGGGCACCTGGGTGGCTCAGTGGGTTAAGTGTCCGACTCTTGATTTTGGCTCAGGTCATGATCTCACCGTTCATGAGATCAAGTCCCACATCCAACACTATGCCAACAGCACAAAGCCTGCTTGGGATTCTCTCTCTCTCTCTCTCTCTGTCCCTCCTCTGCTCACGTGCTCTCTTTCAAAATAAGTAAACTAAAAAAAAAAAGAAGGTACATGTATATATGTGAATATTTTCTCCTATTTCCTCTGGTTTACCTTTTCATTTACTCCTAGCTCACCCATTTTTATTTAATGGTTAATTAGCACAGTTTGAGCCCTAAGAAACCTTTGCCTGTTCACAGTTCACAGAGATATTTCCCCTATTTCTTTTCCTCCAGAGGAGGAAGTGTTTTAGTGTTTTGGCTCTTTCATTAGGATCATAATTCATCTGAAATTAATTTTTAATGAACTGAGCCACCCAGGCCCTTCCATCTGAAGTTAATTTTTGTTGTTGTTGTTGTTGTTTTAAAATTTTTTAAATGTTTATTTATTTTTGAGAGAGACAGAGACACATTGTGAGTGGGTTAGGGGTAGAGAGAGAGGGAGACACAGAATCCGAAGCAGGCTCCAGGCTCCGAGCTGTCAGCACAGAGCCCGACGTGGGGCTTGAACTCATGAGCTGTGAGATCATGACCTGAGCCGAAGTCGGACACTCAACCGACGGAGCCACCCAGGTGCCCCTGGAGTTCATTTTCATGTGTGGTGTGAGATAGGGAGGAAATTCATTTCTTTCTGAAAGTGGTTGTAGTCTCATTCGTTGAAAGTATTTTTCTTTCTCCGTCGAAATGCTTTGCTAAAAATCAGCTTTCCATCTACCAGTGTCCGTTGATCTATGTACGTCTGTCCTTATGCTGATATCACGTTGTCTCCTGCTGTTGGTTTATATAGCATGTCGAGAAATCAGGTAGTGTGAGTCGACAGCTCTGTGTCGGCTAACCTAGGTTTTTTGCATTTCCATATACACTTAATACACCTTGTCAGTCTCTATAAAATCTATAGATCAAGTTAGGGAGAATGGACATCTTAAAAATAATTTGTCTTAAAATCTATGAACATGATATATCTGTCCTCTTATCTAAGTCTCATTTATCTTCATAATGATTTGTACAGGCCTTTATGCCTTTTTTAAAAAAAAAAATTATTCTTAGGGATTTTATTATCTTTGTTGCTATTATAAAGGCTTTTTAAGTTTTACTTTTGAATTGTTTGTTGCTAATATGTAAAAACACAATTGAGTTTCGACGTTATATTCTGAAATCTTATGCACTGACTTATTAATTCTAATTACATCATGAATTTCAATTCCTTTATAGTGTTATTTTGAATTCTGTAAACTTATTTGATCCGTCCCTTCTTAAACTTTTGGATATGTAGTGGCGGAGATGCTAGGATTTCAGTCTTCGTATATTTGCCAAGTTGTTGTCTTTGGAACACCTAAAAACAGAAGCTGTGGGTTAGGTTATGCCCTTAATCAGAGCGTTCATACCTGTGCGCAACGTCTCCTGGAAAGGTAGCATAAATGTGCATGTCTGTCAGCCATGCTGCGAGGGCGCCATTTGGCGCCATTTTCCCTACACGCGGTGGAAGTAACAGTCTAGACTTTGTATTTTCCGTATATGGTGCGATCCAAGTGCAGTCACAATGTTGAAACAAAACTTTGTCGCACAACATCTTTAAATGTAGAGAGTTTTCTGTCCACAGATGAGGCCCCTAAGTGTATACTATTGGGGACCATCACTCCCCTATAGTCTGACCAACGCGGTAGCTCTGCTCAAGATGTGGGAACAGCTGAATGGAGTCACCAAATGCAATGTCAAGTTTCGGAACACCTCTGTTTTAACCTGAACTGCTTCTCCCGAGAGTCAACGGTGCGAGGGGACTGTAGGTGGGGAGCTGACATTGCAAGCCCGCTGGTAACTTCGGAGAAGAGGCTGGAAAGACAAGACTCCAGGCCCCATCCGCCAGCATCTGCGTAGCTGGTTTTCGCTCCAAGCACAGCAGACAAAAGCCCACACCCCCCCCCACACCGAACGTCAGAGTCAGGTTCCCTTGGAAGAAGAACATTTCCAAGCATTTTATTAGAAACGGGTTTTTGTGTGTGTGTGTTTTTTTGTTTTTAAAAATTTTTTTTTTAACGTTTACTTATTTTTGAGACAGAGAGAGACAGAGCATGAACGGGGGAGGGTCAGAGAGAGGGAGACACAGAATCTGAAACAGGCTCCAGGCTCTGAGCTGTCAGCACAGAGCCCGACGTGGGGCTCGAACCCACAAACTGTGAGATCATGACCTGAGCCGAAGTCGGCCGCCCAACCGACTGAGCCACCCAGGCGCCCCAGAAACGGTTTTTGAAGTGCATCCATCAACCTCAGGGCCAGCAGCAGGGCCGTCCTCTGCCTCGCAAGTGAACCCTTGCTGTCCCTCTGCTCTGTCACGCCAGCAGGTGTGGGCCATTATTCAGAACCGGTGCGCCCATTTGAAATCGCCTCTTGTGCAGTGACTTCATCGTCCATATCTCACAGGACGCCCGTTGTGGTGTGCCTAAGAGTCATAATTCCCAACGGGGGAGAGATTTCTCATCAAGCCCAGAGTCTCATGGCTCATCGTTTCACCGGTCTTCCTACCGAGTGATTACCGGAACAGCCGGGAGACATTCAAGACGCCTCAAGACGGCCCTTCCCGCAGAGACCCGCTTGGCGGCTCTGTCTCAACGTGGACAACTACACGCTGTAACTGTGTCCAGGATACACGGCAGAGGCGAGCTCGCTGGGGTCGTGGTAGCCGGCTCTGTCGGATCTTGGCGCAAGGGTGGATGCGGAATTCATCGGCGTCTCCGGGTTTGGTGACCAGGCGTCCAATCTCATTTGTGGAGCCGTTTATCTTTGTCGCAGGTGACTCTGGAGAGAGACTGCCTTCCCCACCCATCCTCGATCGTACCCTGGCCTCCACAGCCCGTGATGGTGATTTGTCACTTCTGCTTTGAGCTTCAGACAGCAAAGACAGAAGAGACGGTGAATTGGACACAGACTGTTAGTGATCAAATACTCACCCTCAGAATCCTTGTGAACTGTGTAACCTTGCGATCGAGGGGAGGGGGTGGAGAAGGGCCTTGGTTAGCAGCCCAGACCCACAGGGGGTACTTGATTAGTCACCAAAGTGTAGGGTCTGTTTCCTCAGTATCTGATGTCGATTTGATGATGCATCCTTCCTCACGGTATGACACAGGTTTTGCCAAAAATACTCAGTTCTCTCTCCAAGTCCTAAGTTTCAAATTACTGAATCTTTTGAGTGCAAAACATTGCTTTTATGCTAACCAGATTCCATTTTCCAACAAATCAACTAGGAAAAAATAAAGACTAAAGCAGAAGGGCACCTGGGTAGCTCAGTCGGTTAAGCGTCCGACTTCGGCTCAGGTCATGATCTCCTAGTTTGTGAGTTTGAACCCCGCGTCGGGCTCTGTGCTGATGGCTCAGAGCCTGGAGCCTGCTTCGGATTCTGTGTCTCCTTCTCTCTCTGCCCCTCCCCCACTTGTGCTCTGTCTCTCTCTATTAAAAATAAATAAATGTAAAAAAAAAAAGACTAAAGTAGAATTTTTTCACATGATATTTACAATAGTTATCCTGATCAGGAAATAAAGGCACAGACCTCAGGTTGGTTACCTTGGAGTTTGTGCATTTGCAGGTACATCTTAAACATTGTTATGGTTCAGTGATGGATGATTCTTGCTTCTCGATGGCAATGACCGACACATCGAAAGTTAGTGATTCTTTGTTGGTCATCAAACCCCAAAACTATGAAACCTTAAATTTGACCGTACCTTCCCAGTGTTCTGTTTCCCGTTTTACTCAATTTCTATTGTTAATTTGTTTATTTCATTTTCTGCCTCTCTCCTTTTGTAAACTATACTAATATTTTCCTGTGTTTCATATGGAGAATTCACGTTACCAGATCCCGCGATATATCCACAGCCTCCAAATCAGATTTTTCGGCTAACATTCACCATGTCTAATGCACTCAACTGAAGTTGTTGGATTCTTTTCTCCTTATAATAACCCATGAGAAAAATACACAGAAGACAGCAGAGAACGTGGCTCACTGCGGACTGGGTTTGTGTCATGGAGTCATCTGACGAATCACTGGGGGGCTGGGCAGTGGGACTGGCACCTAGCCTGCCGGGGCCCATACGGTGCCAGACCGCGAGAGTGACTCACTCTGTTTTGGAGACAAAAATACCACTCTCCAGGAAACGGTAACATCGGAAGGACGGACGTGTAAATCATGCATTTGTGAGGGATGAGTTCAGACCTTGAGTCACGGTAAACGTGGTTGCTCATAGAAAAACAAAGGGAAGAAAACCAAGTGTGGAGTTAAAAGGAAGAAATGAAATCCACTAAAACGTTGCCGAGGCGTCTGCATCACCTCCAGATGTCCACGGGCCAATTTCTTTTAGTTCTGTTTTGAAATCTAAGAATGGCCACCGTACGTGCCCGTAGCCCCGGCCAGGGACACGAGGGGAGTCTGTGCTTCTGTGTGCTGCTTCGGCACATGCTTGTTTGATCATGATTTTCCAGCTGTTATCGTTATGTCTTTGACAATGCTACCGTTGTGTGTGAGAAGCGCACAGAAGCTGTTCAAACCCAAAAGCTGCGTCTGCATTTTATTTTTAAAAATCTTGGAAGTCCTAGAATAAAGCAGAGCATTTAGTCCTTTGTCCTGCCGTTGGCTAACTTCGTTTCCTAAAGTCTCATGACATTTAATCTCAACCCGGGAAGGAGATGAGAGAGGCGAGAGAATATTAGGTTAGCACTGTGTCCCTCCAGGGTCTGGTGGGTCGGGGCCCTCAAAATCAGTGAGCGAGTTGGGGGCCAGCACATTTAAAACTTGAAATGGGATGAAAGGAATACTTCCGTCAGAGTTCCTTGTATGTAATAAGGCTAATATTGTTTGGAACTGTGTGCGTATACAAGCTGTATCAAGTGTATGAGGTCTCAGTACGGTACGTATATCTTACCATAAGTCGTGGAATATTTTGAAGATCAACGTTGTAAACCGTGCGTTGCTCTCTCTCAAGGCTGGCTCCCCAGGCATCTGGGGTTGGGGGCAGGTGGGACCTCTGAGCAGAAGGCCAGCACATCTCCCGAGCCTGCTGTTCCGGGTAGCTAACGTGGGTCACATCCAAACAGGAACACAGCAGGTTTCCACATCTGTGCTTGCCGCACCGCAAAAATACAGAAGAGAGTGGAGTCTTTCTACCAAGACGTCACATAAGTCCTTAGAATACTGCCGCTTTGGCTGCTGTCTCTGGACGCCATCTTGCCGTGTTTGCTTCGGCCATTGTTCTTTTCCTCGGTTCAGTAACACAGGTTCTCTGATTTCCCCCAGGTGGGCACTCCATGCTCCTTCTGTCTTCTCTCCTCCTCCTCCTCCTCTTCCTCCTCTTCCTCCCCCTCCTCCCGCCTCCTCCTCCTCCTTCTCTCCCCCCCTCCTCCCCCCTCCTTTTCTTCTCCTTCTCCTTCTTCTTATCCTATAATTGAATAGATATTCCATGTACATCATGATGATGATGCCCGTGATGTCGCGCCCTGCCCAGTGGGCCACATGTGGAGATACATCACATCAGTTTCTCCCTCACTGGGGATTTTTTAAAAATATAAACTGAGTGCATGTTTATGTGTGTGTGTGTGTGTGTGTGTGTGTGTGTGTGAGTGCACATACCTTGTGCCCTGGGCTAAGGCTTCCTCCCCTAGTTAAGTGGGTGTCCCCTGAGTTTCTCCTTGTACAGCTGTTACCTTTCTGTTGTAATTAATAAATAATTTCCATGAAGGTACTTGTCATTTTTGTCCTCACCACACGTTCACTCTCTGGCTTCAGTGTTCATTGAGGTTCTGGCCTAGTGATGTGATTTATCTTTCTCACACCTGACCTTCCTATCCTTAAAGGTATTTGTCAACTTCATTATTTATTAAAGGGAAGAGCTTGTGTCCTGGCCTCAAACCCCTCCACTCTTGAATTCAGATTCTGCACATAGCTTCTAGCTTCAACTTTTGGTCAAACAAATACTAAACTTTGTATTTTTTTTTTTAATTTTTTAAGGTTTATTCATTTGTCAGAGACAGAGCATGAGTTGGGGTGGGGCAGAGAGAGAGGGAGACAGAGAATTCAAAGCAGGCTCCGGGCTCTGAGCTGTCAACGCAGAGGCCAACGTGGGGCTTGAACTCACAGACCATGAGAACATGATCTGAGCCAAAGTCAGACGCTTAACCTACTGAGCCACCCAGGTGCCCCTAAGCTTTGTATTTCTAAGCTTAGTCTCAGGGTATTCAGGATATTGGGGAAATATTTTACAAATGCAACATACGTCAATGCAATTGTCAACAGTTACTTTAAAGACTGTGATGTATTTTGAAGGGTTTTCTCAGAGGTACATCCCAACCTTAGCCTCTCGGTAGAGAGTTTCCTGAGACTTGGTCACACACGAGTGTTGTGATTCTCCAGCGTTTGTGATTGTGTGAAGGTGGCATCACTGTGTCTTCTCACAGTCACCCCGATTATATTACAGTCCAAGGTCCGCAAAAGCACAGAGTAACTGAAACTTTTTGTATTAAGTCATGGGGGAAATGAAATGCATGAATGAGAACCCCCCCACCTCGTGATTTGACGTCCAGTCATATGTGTGGAAATGATGAAGTCATAGGTCAGCTTGCACTAATTATATGGGTAATTTCTACTGAGTCACTTACCTGCAGCCCCACATCAATGCACCTCAACATTAAGGGGCTTCAGACACCAGCTGGTCTCTCATGACCGAGCGGCTGGCAGCTCGGCCCAGGCCCGGGGAGCAGCACCTGCCGGCTTCACCTGCCTGTGGCTGGGCTCATCTTCCCTTTTCAGTGGGCTGAGGCCCACCAGTCCTGCGTGTGGCCTCCCCGAGCGGCGGTGGTGGGGCATCTGGCCGCAGAGCCTCGTTATTGAGGAGGCCAGATCGGAAGGTAGTGATGCTCCAGTGGGCAAACGAGACTGATGCACGCGCCTCCCACGGCTGTGACTCGGAAGTCACTCCCTGTCCTTCCCCTGGGCTCTGCTGGTCGATGCTGTCACCAAGCCAGCCCAGAGCAGAGGGGTGAAGAAGCGGGTTTCGGCTCTCCAGGAGAGGGTCCACGCTGAGACCTAACCCCTTTATATTATGGATTTGTGGGCACATCCGCGTTCAGTGTGGGAACCTATGTGTACATATGCGGACCCGAGAGCATATGACTATACAAAACCGCATCTTACTGGCATTGTCTCCAGATATTTTCCAGGGCCACATTTCTGTAATAATTACCCCTTCTCACTGCACAGAGGAGTTGTGTTTACTGGGCTGAGCTCCACTCAGCTTTCCCACCAGGACAAAATATTCCCCGCCGTGTTGTGTGAAGGTTAGAGGTCAGGGCCCCGTGGCTTCTGAGCTCTACCCTCATGGTATCAAGCTGCCCTCTCTTCTCTGAAAACATCTCAACTCCTCTGTTGCAGGGATTAACCAAAGTGCTGATAATTTACACATCTTCCTCCTGGTGTGTGGGCTGAGACAAGTGAAGGACCCTCTCTATCTGGTGGATGCGTTCTCAGGTACATCTGGTTTATGGAGCTCTGTTTGGGGGTCTGGCCTTTGCGTTTCCGTCTTTAGGGTTTTGAGTTTTGCTGTCTCTGTGTTTCCACACGAGCAGAACGGCTTCTCGATGGTTACTCTGAAACAACCAGAAAAGGAACCATGCTGCATAGTGACCTCCGGTGCCCTTGGTGTCTGAGGAAATAACAAAAATAGTGAATAATTGCAAGAATAATGTAAATGAATCCAAAAATATTTTACGCACGTCAGTTTGTACGATGCATTTGGACTTTTGTTGCATAGCTTGAGTTAAATGCTTTGGTGCATCCCAAATTCCATGCTGGTTTGCTCAGTGATCACTCCTGGTGGTCCAGTCAGTGGGAGATCTGGACAGTGCGTAACGTTCCAAAAGGGAGCATTTTACGTAAAAGCATAAGGTATTCAACATTTACATTTCAAATACAGGAAAGCCTTGGTTTGTGAGCATAATTTGTTCCAGAAACATGCTTGTAATCCGAAGCACTTGTCTATCAAAGCAAATTTCCCCATAAGAAATAATGGACACTCAGATGATTTGTTACACAACCCAAACATATTCATATAAAAATGATTACAATACTGTAATATAACACAAAATAATAAAGAAAATACAAAGCATAGAGAAAAATAAACAAATTAACCTGAACTTACTTTTGAAAACCTTTGTGGCTGGTGTGAGGGAGACGAGAGTGGAGGGTTATTTTGTAGGACGACTTTCACAATCACTAACGGAATCACTGCTATCTACTGGCTCCATGGAATCTTTTTCTGCATGGGGGCCATTATATATGCTCACACGGATGTTGACTTTATTAATAAACTCTTGTCATATTCTGTATTTAATGTAACTGGCAATGAGGTGGCAGAGGAACGGGTCTATATCCGCAGGCAGCCTGACCTGGAATGAAGCAAAGCATTCCTAAGCTCAGTCTTGTCTGGAAAAACAAAGGACTGTCCACAGGTGCTTTGAAGTGACAGAAAATACACCAGTGCCAGTTTCGGGCACCTTCCAAAGTTCTGAAAAATCACTGATTTCTGCCAGACACCACAGCCTGAGACCGAGTGTGGGAGATAATCACCCACAATCCTGCAGAGAAAGAGAGAGAGAACCATTGGCTCAGCTGTGATCATGTGACATTGCACATCACGTATGACTCGTATTGCAAGGCATCTCTCACTTATCAAGTTAAAATTTATTAGAAATGTTTGCTCGTTTTGTGGAACACGTGCAGAACAAGTTACTCACAATCCAGGGTTTTATTTTACATATAAGTTGACTGTATGAACGAGAGCCAAATAGTATGAAATAACTCATATTATCACGAACTTAATGTTAAACTTAATAATGTTTTCAGCTGTGACATAAAACCATTAACGTTATTTTTTTCCTCTTTTTCTTCCCAAGAATGGCATCGAGAAGAGCCTAATGTTTACATGGTGATCGTGGGTCCTGAAGTAAGTTGATGCGCCATACACGTGGCCCTCATCCCTGCTTTCTTCTTTCTACGGATTTCCCAAAAGTAGCCGACGTTCCTTTTCTAGCCAAATTTCTTCCTTTTTAAATAACTAGAGTCTGCCTTTTTAAAAATGACAACCACACCAAGATTATGAGGCTTTGTAAATCTTTACGGCTAGTTTATTGCTACAAAGGCTAGGTCTGTACAGAAACACGGAGGAGTCACGTAAGGAGAAAGTCCCGTGAAGAGAAAGTCTAAGCCGGTGCATAGGCACGCCTTATGTGTGGCCCGCATGGTCCCGAAAGCCCCCGAAACTGCACGACAAACCAACACAGAGCTATTTCTTCAGCCGAGCAGCAGATTAATTGGCCGACTCACATGTAGGAGCCAAGTGGCTTGGAAAACGGCTGTCTGTAAGCACGAGAAAGCCACTCGGCCCGGGCAGATGCTCGTAGCCGTTGTCCGGGGAGTGCAGGCGGGTGGAAGGCCCCGGGGGACCCTGCCTCTCGTTCCATGGGCCTCTGGGGTATCCGCTTGTCCCCTGGACGGGGACGCAGGTCAAGCAGGTGCTGCTCTGTTCCACACGCAGGTCTGAGTGCTCAGAATTCGGAGACTCTGGGGGGACACATCTCTTGAGAACGAACCTTGATTTCCTCCAAGCAGCTTGGAAAATGAAGCACACTTGGTGTTTCTAGCAGGCAGGGGTGTGACACTGTAGGAGCAGCTCCTGTCCTCCGGGGGGCAGCAGACGGCACCTGCCTTGGGAACAGCATCACCCACTTCGTTTGTCCTGTCTGCCATCCTGGGTTTAGCTGAGCTTGTGACCTCGCCGTGTTCCCCCACTTTATACGACGGGGGCGCCCCCGAGAACCCGATTGAGTGTGGATTCCCACACAACTCCGAGTCCTATATGTCTTGCGGTGTCCCCGCTGTAGGTTTTCTGGCTCCCTGGGGACCCACAAGGCACGTGGTGAGGGACACACACTTGTCTCGAGGACTTTGGGAAAACAACCCCTCTACCTGGAAAAAGGCTACTTAACCTAATAAATGTATCAAGGGCTAGAATCTGCAACATGGAAAATGAATGGCCCCGTAATCCCTCCACGTGTTTGGTGGAACATGTACTCACACTCATAGGTGCACCTGCATATGCACGTTACACGTGCGTATATGGCTGCTCAGTGCCAGCCCGTCAGTGGCAACAAGATTATACCCAGTGACTAATTAATGGTAAGTCCCATAGTGGCAGAGTTGTTTATTATGGTTTAAAAAAATGTTTTTTAAATTTTTTTCATGTTTATTTATTTTTGAGAGAGGCAGAGACAGAACGCGAGTGGGTTAGGGGCAGAGAGAAAGGGAGACACAGAATCCAAAGCAGGCCTCAGGCTCCGAGCTGTCAGCACAGAGCCCGACACAGGGCCTGAACCCACAAGCTGCGAGATCATGACCTGAGCTGAAGTCGGATGCTCAACCGACTGAGCCACCCAGGTGCCCCTGAAGTTAATTTTTTTTAATGTTTGTTTATTTTTGAAAGAGAGAGAGATACAGAGTGGGAGTGGGGAAGGGGCAGAGAGAGAGGGAGACACAGAATCTGAAGCAGGCTCCAGGCTGCGAGCTGTCGGCACAGAGCCCGACGCGGGGCTTGAACTCACGGACTGTGAGATCATGACCTGAGCTGAAGTCGGACGCTCAACTGACTGAGCCACCCAGGCGCCCCTAAAAAAATTTTTTTAATGTTTATTTTTGAAAGAGAGAGAGAGACAGAGTGGGAGTGGGGAAAGGGCAGAGAGAGAGGGAGACACAGAATCTGAAGCAGCTCCAGGCTCTGAGCTGTCAGCACAGAGCCTGATGCAGGGCTCGAACTCATGAACCACAAGATCATGACCTGAGCCCAAATCAGATGCTTAAGGAACTGAGCCACCCAGGCACCCCTATTATGATGATTATTTTAATTCTCTTTCCACCCTTCTGTTTGAAGAGTGTATTTGGAAGAGAAAGTTTTAGTTTGATGCTAAAATCCTTGCTAACCAAGAGAGAAGGCCTCAGGCTCAGACAGAATTTAACGATGTGGCTTTTGTTTTCCACTGTTTCCATTTTCATGGCTACATTCTATTTATGGCGCATGATCCTGACTTTCCAACTATGAACACTTTCTTTAAAAATAAATGGAATTGGCTTCAAAAAAAGTATTAAATCAGCAGCAGTACAGATGGTATGCAGATAGGACAAATTATGAAAATGCACGTAAGTGGCCGAAGTTGGGGGAACAGTTGTTATAAAGTGCTCACGTTCGGGGTGGAAGAAACATGGGGAAGAAGGCTTGGTGAGCAGAAACGTTTGCCAGCCCTGAACAGAAGACGACCCGACTCCTCTAGCAGACCCTTCCTGTGCCGTGTTTCCTGGAAGGAAACCTGTCGGGAGGTGGCCCTCTTGGAATCACATGTGAAGCACCAAGTGCATGACAGAGACCCCTTCCCAGGAAAGTAGTGACCAGGAGACACAGGAGCTGGTGTGTGTGTGGCGGGGGGAGGGGGGGCATGGTCCTTTCCTGCACCCCCCCCCCCCGCCCCGGGATCCTCCCCTCGAGCCCCGTCTCCTCCAGGTGAGGGACGCAGTGCCCCTACGTTCTTGAGGCTTCTCAATCCAAAGCCTTTCAGGAGAGACACGGCCATTATTTTGTTGTGTGTACTGAACAGTCAACCGCTATTTCTCACTTCCCAGAGGAAAGATGTCTTTTCTACCATTTGCCTTCAGAACACATCCCTTTCCTCTAACTTTTGCCTGCCTACTTCTGAAAGAACAGTGCATGTCCAGAAATGTGTCTCTTCCCCCCTAATTTCAGTGCAGGGAAACTTGTGGGCTCGGGCAGGAGGTCGGACAGCAGAGGGGGGGCACCGAGGGGACAGTGGTTCAGCTGCACGTTTTTGTGCCCAGACCTGCAGGCCCTCTCTGGACTCCCCAGAGGAGCCACGGGTCCACACGGCCGCCTGGAAATGGGCATGCGAAGTGTCTATTTTTAAGCGGGTGCTGAGAAGTAACTAAACACACCCATGTGTCCACACACATACACGCACAGAGGCCCTACAACTCGCCCCCTTGTAGTTTCTTTTTATTTCTTTAACTCCTGGAAGGAGGTGACAAGTGGCTTTGCCAAAGGCTGTGACGACTCCGCCTCGTGATGAGCTGATTGGACCCGATGTTCCAGGATGAGGGGCCCGGCGGTGGTGCGGAGCCCGGTGAGGCGAAGCTGGGCCGCGGTGACGCTGGAGAGCATGTCGCCAGAAGCCTTCTTGATTCCATAAGCTCCAGGGGCCCCTCCTCGCTCTTTCCAAGCTAGCCTGATAAGCCCCTGACACCTGAGGACAGGGGCTTGCTTAACGAATGCAGACCCAAGACGAGGCCCCACCGACTGGACCACCTACCGGGGCCCTGAGGACCGTCTGGTGCGCCGATAGCCCACACACTCCTCTGCTTGCGTGCAGCTCGGAACCCAAAGTGGCGACGGGAGAGGGGAGCCCGGGAAGGGGCGCTTCAGGAGGGGTCCCAGGACCCTCGGTGAAGGGATATGACCTGAGAGTCACTGGCCATAAGTGACTCAGGATTCCAAAGCACCGTTTCCACAAGGCCCTTCCCCCCAGGAAATGGGGAAGCACATCCACTGGGTGCACGTTTGCTGCTCAGCAAAAGCAGGAGCCAGCACGGCAACCTGGAGCTCCGCTAGGGTTCGCCCGCCTCCTGCACCGCCGAGGGAGACCACATCTTCCAGGCCCGAGTCCGTTTGGGGTAACGCAGCGCCGCGCCCTGGAGAGGGCCTGCGTGCAGAAGCGAAGGCATGGGGTCTCGCCAGTTGTATGTGTCTTGGTCCCTTTGGGCGGCTGCAACAGAATCCCACTGGTGCGATGGCGAACCAGCCACAGAAAAGTATTTCTCACGGTCGTGGAGGCTGGAAGCCTGAGAGGAAGGTGCCAGCACGGTCGGGTTCAGGTGCGGCCACTTTCTCCCTGTGTCCTCACGTCAGGGAAGGGGAAAAGGACGATTTCCGGGGTCATTTGCGAGACCTGATCCCTCTGGGTAAGACGGATCCTATTCCCGAGGGCTCCACCGCCTCGACCCACTCACCTCCCAAAGACCTCACCTCCTGACACCATTGTCTTTGAGAGCCAGGATTTCGATGTATGAATTTGGGGGGTGGGGACACAACACTGAGGCCACAGCAACATATCCCTGTTCATAAAATGTCGTTATCAAATCTAAGGGACAACGAAAGTCACCAACAAAACCTTGATGTGTCACCGAGGAGACAGAATAACTTGAGCTTCTAAATAAGGCCGCGTTGAACCAATGAGTCACAGATTCGCGCAGACAACCTGTCTTCTTGATTCCCTGTGTCCCACAAAAAATACAAAACTGATCTATCGAGACACACATCTCAGATCCTCCAGTGACTCACGCGGCTAGCGTCTTGTTTGTTTGCTTCGTGACCAAAACGGGGGGTGGGGATGCTGATAAGTGCTCAACAGCTAGTTCTCCTGGGGAGCAGGACAGGGGAGCCCTATTGCCTGGAAGCCCGACTGGCCTATTTCCATGGTATAGAAGCTTCTAGCATGGTCAGTTTCAAGTTATCAGGGGAGATGATTCTAAAGAGAGTTGAGATGTGTGTGTGCATATGTGGCTGGCGTGGGCAGGAACCAACCCAGCACATGGTAACGTGGTGCCCTGCTCACGTGTGTGCAAACGCACACACACGTAGGAACACACACACGCACGTGGGCACATGCACCGGAAACCAGCTTTACTAGACAAAGGCTTCTACGGCTTCATTCAGTTCTGTTCTCCGGTCCTTTCTAAAAGACTGCTCTACCCCACTCTTCGCTGCTCTCTTCCATGTCACTTTTAAAAAGCTTGTTTTTACCCCAAAATCGATTTCATGATTTGCTTCCCAATCTGAAGTGTGAACATCACCGACTTGGCCACGTTGGCCGGCGTGGGTGAGTGAGAGTCCCGCTAAACGTATGCGCCCTCCAAGGCCCCAGATGCAGGCCTGGCTCTGCGGGGACCTGATGGCTCCGTGGAAACCAGCTCTCCCTTCGTCGTTACAAGATTTCCAAACGTCTGTCAGCTTTCACTGCCAAGGATTCAGCCCAACATCACTTGGGAGCACGAGGAGGGCACTCCAACTTTGCACTTGAATTTGAGTCCTTGCTGCGACATCAATGGGTTAATGGAGTCGAGAAGTGGGTCAGAGTCAAACCTCGGGACACACCGAAACCCACGCTTCAACGGCTGTGTCACGTGCGAGATCGACCACCCCGAACATTACCATTATTTTTGGCGTCTGATGTGAGTCCGGTCCTCCTCACTCCGTCCCCTCCTTTGTTAACCGCCAAGCTCAGAGGCTGAATAAATTCTTTAGGTACGAAGTACACACTTTGGGAGGGCTGTGGCTTTTCCAGGTCCTATGCAGGGCCTCTCAGCATAAAAGTGCATTGACTTGGTTAGCCGAGGTGTCTCGAACAGTGTGCCATCTGGTATTAGGGAATTAGTGAGGTGTGGGCAGCAGTGGCCCCTCTCGTCCTGTCTGCACGGAGCTCGGCCACAGGGAGACCCCAGGGCAGAAGAAAGTGCTGCCCAGCCAGTGCCCCTCGGCTGCAAGCGTCAGACCAACTCCAGCAAATGCAACTTACTGGAAGATGGTAAGAATCACCAAGAGAAGTGTTGGGAGGCTGGAGACCGGGCTTGGGTTTCTGCAAGAGCCCGGAAGCTCCAGAGGCCAGGGGAGTCTTAGCCAGGGACATTCCATGCAAGGCGCCCCACGGGAGAGGGGGACAAAAATGAGCTCTATCCACTTCTTAGTCTCTGGATCCTTCTATTCAAGGTCTGAGTTCCAGCTTGGGTTATGTCCCACCCTTTTGTAAGAAGAGGACCAGGCACCCAGTTGATTCTACTTTGAGCAACCATGTCCAGGGGGAGGAGACGAGGAAAAGCCCAAAGGAAGGTAGACTCTGGCAGAAGAGGGGACGCTGAAGAGTCACAGAAAAAACAGATGCTCGCGGCATGTGTGGTTTCCCTGTTTGTTTTAACGATTGGACACAAGTGGATACTTAAAAAAAATTTTTTAATATTTATTTATTTTTGAGAGACAGAGAGAGAGAGAGCATGAGCAGGGGAGGGGCAGAGAGAGAGGGGGACACAGAGTCCAAAGCAGGGTTCATTCAGGCTCTGAGCTGTCAGTACAGAGCCCAACGTGGGGCTCGAACTCACGGACCGTGAGATCATGACCTGAGACAAAGTCGAGTGCCTAACTGAGACACCCAGGTGCCCCATTTTGAAAATTTTTTTAATGTTTATCTTAGAGAGAGGGAGAGACAGAGACAGAGTGTGAGAGGGGAAAGGGCAGAGAGAGAGGGAGACACAGAATCCAAAGCAGCTCCAGGCTCCGAGCTGTCAGCACAGAGCCCGATGCGGGGCTCGAACTCACGAACCGTGAGATTGTGACCTGAGTCAAAGTCGGACACTTGGGGCGCCTGGGTGGCGCAGTCGGTTACGCGTCCGACTTCAGCCAGGTCACGATCTCGCGGTCCGGGAGTTCGAGCCCCGCGTCGGGCTCTGGGCTGACGGCTCAGAGCCTGGAGCCTGTTTCCGATTCTGTGTCTCCCTCTCTCTCTGCCCCTCCCCCGTTCATGCTCTGTCTCTCTCTGTCCCAAAAATAAATAAACGTTGAAAAAAAAATTAAAAAAAAAAAAGTCGGACACTTAAGTGACTGAGCCGCCCTGGCGCCCCAAAAATGAATACTTTTATAGGTCAATTGATGGGAATAATACAGCCACTCTCTTTGGTCCCTAGCATTTATTCAGGGCTTTTCCTTTAGGGAAATGGAAAGAATGCCCCTGAGCAGTGACAATTGTGCTTATTGGTGAAGCTACAGTGTGTCCCTTGCTGTGTCATTCTTTACAGACGTGTCACTGTATGACAGAGCTCATGGGCAAAGCGTCAAGAGGAGACTTGGTTATTTTTATTTATTTCATCGCTCATTTTCATGGACAATATGTGTGTGTGTGTTTATGTGTGTGTATGTATGTGTGTGTGTGCACGTATGTTTACACGTATAAAACCTAACTCCCCTAGGCAATCCTTCAAGAAATACTTACTGAGGGCCACCGTGTTGTGGGCACGTGGACGTGTCCCAGTGAATAGCGCAGACGTGCCCCCCGCCCTCATGGAGCACGTAGTTCAATGCAGACAGAAGCCCACAGATAATTAGGGGCTGGGGGCGTGTCAGCAAAGGAGAGCCAGGGGCTGCCAGGCATTCACGTGGGCTCCTGCCTCTTCCCGCGGCCCAGCCCAGAGGGCAGGTGCCACACCACTCTTCGGAATATCATGGCTCTGCCTTTCGATGAGCATTTATCAACTCTAGCATCTGTTTAGAAAATGGCGTGCGTGTTCTTAGGTTGCTGGAAAAAAAATCAATGATGTTGTGTACGTTTTATCCTGTAGATGCCACGCATATGTTAATGTTTGTGGCAGTTGTTAGCAAGCACATTCTAGAAAGCTGGCTCTCAGTGCCATACGGAATCTACAGAATCACACATTTGCTGCTAACCATTGGCGGGTGAGTTAACGCCCTTGGACCAAAGGGCATCGTCTGTGTCGCGGACCGGGAAGTTCTGTACGGCGGCTACATTCACAGACTCCGGAGTCAGCTCATGATCGGTGCGCTCGGGGCCTCAGATTCCCCATCTGTGAGGTGGGTACGACCCAGAAAGTGCTGCCTGCCTCACCGTCCGCTGTGGGGACCAGACGGTCGAGCTCTAGTACGGTGCCTGGTTCACAGGCAGCATCGTTCGACGTTGAGGGAAAAAAGACTGCCCCATGCCAGTGTCTCCTTTCGGCGTGGACACACTAGGGTCCTGCCTTAGCAGCAGGATGGTTTGAGTCTGGCCTTGGTTTTCTAGTAAAGCTTCCTTGATCTCTCAGTTCAACCATTTTTGCAAAGCGTGTGGCAAGCTCTTGAGTGGGTACGTTTCCTGGGCTCTTTGATAAGGAGTGTGGTATGAATGCTGGGTTTGAGCACAGCAGTTTAATGACTTCCCACGGTTACTTCTTATATCAAAGATTATTTTCCTTAAGCCTGGGAGTTGAAACAATATATTTTGCTCAGAAATAAATAAGCGGAGAAGGAGAAAATGAGAATTTTCTTTGATGCCTGAAATGCTTTTGCTTTTTAAAATTTCATAACATGTGCTTTCATTACCTGGAAAAAAAATCTACCCTTCTTTGTTTCTTTATCTTGCGTTTTGTTCCACTTGGCTTCACTAGGAGATTTGAAAATGAACTGATGTGGAAGATAAATCCAGAAAACTTTCATCCAGTTTGTATTTCCAACTTGAAAGTTATTGTTCATACCTTCAGCTACATTTTAGTTAACACGCTAGGTATTTCAGCAGATTTCCAAAATTTTCCCCGATGAATTACTTTTCCCTAATAGCTAATCATGAGGGCAGAGCATGCTAATAAAATTAAAAACGGGGGATCTCGGGGCGCCTGGGTGGCGCAGTCGGTTAAGCGTCCGGCTTCAGCCAGGTCACGATCTCGCGGTCCATGAGTTCGAGCCCCGCGTCGGGCTCTGTGCTGACCACTCAGAGCCTGGAGCCTGCTTCCGATTCTGTGTCTCCCCCTCTCTCTGACCCTACCCGTTCATGCTCTGTCTCTCTCTGTCCCAAAAATAAATAAACGTTGAAAAAAAAAAATTAAAAAAAAAAAACAACAACGGGGGATCTCTAACTAAAACTTATCGTAAAATACGAATTTGAAAATCAACATGTAAAGCCAAAAGAAGGTTTTCATTAGGCTGTTTCCTTTTTCATGAAAAGATGTTAGGGTTGTGATGCAATTCAATTATTTAAAATCACTTCAACAGAGAGCATCAGAAAAGAGAGACGGAAAGGGTAGGGAAGCCGTGCTTTTAGCAAATATCATGAAGCAGAGAGCTGTACGAAAGAACCCGGGCCTGGCCTCGGAGGGAAATGGATGTGCATATGGGGACAAGACGGACATGTACCAGACCAGGCAGGCCTGCATTTGGTAGCAGCTGGAAGGAAGGTTGGGGAGGAGATACTGCTTCCGGTGTAGATGATCGGGGAAGTTCTCCCAGGGAAGTGGCTTGTGCCTTTGCCTTGGGGCTGAATAGGTGTTAGGGATGGAGGGGTGGCATTCCTGGTAGTGAGAATGGCAATAATCCCGGGGTGGGGATGGGGGGGTTAGAAATAGAAAGCTACAGGTGGTAAATCATGGGGAAATAAATAGGTAATCCACGTTGGCTTTTTATGAACTATTTGATCAAATCCATGAGTAGACACCAGAGAGGCAGTGGAGGACAGTTTTGAGAATTCAGTCTCCTGGCCCAGCACCTGTGCAGCTCAGTGGTCCTGGTTAAATCACAGGAGCTTGTGAGCGTCGCTGTCCTCTTGTGTAAAATGGGGTACCAAGAGCATTGTCGGCAAGAGCAGCTTAGTAGAACTTGGCCTAGAACTTAGCCACGCTGGGCCCGGAGTACGTGGCGAATAAATATTGACTCCTGACAATAGCAAACAACAAATCGTCCGTAAGTATGAGTTTTTGCTCTTCAAAGATCCATCTAGGAACAGGGGTGTGTTCGCAGCCTCCGCACGTCTGTCTCTAACCCCCCAGCCCAGCGGATGGCTGGCCGAGCTCCACCGCGGGAGGAAGCGGGGAGGTGAGGAGGCCCCTAGACCACGGTTCCTGCAGAACCTACTGCCGGCGGGTTGACCAGCCGACCGGTGGTGAGGGCCCTGCCAATGAGTGGCACCTGCAAGCGTGTGCCCTCTGCTGGGGGCTGAAGAAGCTTCACCCTTCCGGGCCCGCCCGCACGGGGTGCTCAGGGAGAACTGTCCTTCCCGGAAGTGACGCAGGGACTTCGCTTCCCAACATCCTGTGCACAAATTGCTTGGGACTCCTGAACACATCTGAGCGTCCAGGGCGAGGCTGTTGCTGGTTATCAAGAGGTGACCGAGGCCTGTCTCGTTGTCCTTGGGGAAGACACCGGCCTGTGTGACACCCCCGCAAAGTCTGTAGGGACTTTGCCAAGGGACACACGGCCAGCACGCGGCACACACGGAGGACATGCTTAAGAATCCTCTAAAACGGGAAACTGCTCGTTCTGAAAACAACAGCTCTCCTCTTGTTATCAGTGGTCCCGAATATTAGAGATTTCCCCCCCCAGGGGGGCAAAAGGCACCCACCTATGTGATCATGAGTGGAAAAACAGGGGCAGAAATCAGGCATTGGCAACTTCTCCTTTTTCATTTGTGTGCGAATTTTTCATCTAAAAGTGGAGATTTAAAGCATGAAGGCAGGTCGAAGTGCCCCAGCGAGAAAGTTCAGCAAACGGATTATACAACAATTATACACAAGCCTGTTAAGTTTTCCTGGATCATGCAAGCGTTTGGGGTTTCTCAGCAAACTGTTTGTCGATGGCAACCAAAAGGTGTTGCCGAATTGTACTCACACGGTGGATTCCGCCCGTTTATACCCTCTCCTCACTGAGGTGTCTACACCCAAGTACATCTGTCCTCTGTGCTGTTCCTGTAAGTTCGCTATGCAAATACGTTAAACCCTAAAAATACTTTTTTTTTTTCTAGGAATAATCTCAGTGTTCCTTATGCATCCACGTTTGCTGTGTTAGCTTTGTGGGATACATCTCAAGTCATGCCGGTTGTTTGAAGAATTTGGGGTCCAACACACATGCACACGCGCGCACACACACACGCACACACACACAGTGCTTCCTGGCCAAAAGAAATGAAAAGAAAAAGTTTAAGGAAAGCAACACTTTTTTTTCCCTTCCGTTTGCATAATAAAGTACAGGGATATTGTCATATTCATTAAACTGGCTTGTTTTGTAATTCCTAACACCTGCTGGCAAAGCGTGGATGAGACTCGAAATTGAATCTGCCCTCGCTGCTAGCTCACGGGGAGTAACGGGCCAAGCCAGTAGGCACCATATCAGTAAAATGTGTTTATGCCCTCATTGTCTGTATCTTTGGTGACGTGCTCAGAATTTCATGTCACACTGGCAGAAACTTCATATTTGTTATTCTTCATGTTTGTTTATTTTCTGAGCGGTGGGGAGGGACAGAGAGAGAGGGAGACTCAGAATCCGAAGCAGGCTCCAGGCTCCGAGCTGTCAGCACAGAGCCCGACGCAGGGCTCGAACCCACCGAACTGTGAGAGCATGACCTGAGCCGAAGTCGGACGTTTAACCGACTGAGCCATCCAGGCTCCCCAAACTATTTTAAAAGCGTATTCGTTGTTGATGACACCAGGGGAGGAAGGGCCAAGGGCAAACCGTGGTCTGCTGGTTGTGTCTGCACTTGGGTGAACACACGCCGTGCCCCCCGCCCAGGGTGTCCCCTCATGTTCTCCTGGTCCCTTAGAGAGTAAGCTCGATGGATAAGAGGTCACGTGCACCCACGGTGTCACGGCCTCGGCTCCGAGGGCCAGGGAGGGTGCGAACCTGTGGGCACCGGGCACCTGGCACCTGGCTCTGCACCTGTCAGTCCTGCGCGTTGAGAAGTGAGGCAGCGTCGCGGGCACTGTGCTTGTGAGGCGATGTTTACAGGCCTTGCCGGTGCCGTGGTGCCGTCCGCAGCTCTTTCTAGGACATTCAGCCCTTTCTTCTGCTGTTCCTAATGGTCATGGCCCTGCACTGACGCCTTTGGACCTCCCTGCAACCCTGAGGTGCTGCTCCGATGCTCACTCGACGGCTGAGGAAACTGAGGCCGGGAGAGGCGCACGAATGCAGGTGCGGCCGGGGGCTCTGAGGGGCCTGGGGGGATCTGAGCCCCGCTGGCCTGCACCCCCTCTTTTCCTGGCCCCTTCCCCGTCTGGGAATGCATTTGCTGAAAACCACGCAGCCTCTCTTCCGGGACGACACAGTACGGCTACGTCAGTTCAGCACGTCCCTCAGCAGGGCTACAACAGACAAAGCCCGGGCCCTTTCCCTGGGGACAGAACGCCTCCAGATGTGGAGTGGGAGCAAACTCCAGGCTCGAGGACATGAGGTTGTGACTAAAGTTTCACTTGCCGCCCCACCTTTTCTTGAGATATAATTCATAGGCCATCAAAATCACCATCTTAAAGTATGTGATGCAGTGGTTGTTAGTATCTTCACATAGTTATGCAACCATCACCCTTCCCTAATTCTGGAACATTTTCCTCACCGCGCTGGAAACCCCATGCTTATTAGCGGCCACTCCCCGGTGTCTCCACCCCTCCCCCCGCATTGTCTCCACCCCCACCACCAGTCCCTGGCAGCTGCTTACCTGGTTTCTCTCCCTTTGGATTCGCTGCATTCCAGACGTTCCATGTAAATGGGGTCACATGGTATGAGACCCTTTGTGACCACTGATTTCACCGAATGTCTTGTTTTAAGGGTCACGCATGGTGTGACAGGCGTCCGTGATTCTTCCCTTCGTGTGACTGAGTTATATTCCATTGTGGGGGTGGACCTATTTGTGTATCCACACATCCGCCGATGGACATGCCCTTGGCTTTAAACTTGCGTTTCCATGAAGACGCCCTGTCAAAAATAAAACTTTGGGGCATCTGGGTGGCTCAGTCCGTTAAGCGTCTGACTCTTGATTTCGGCTCAGGTCGTGATCTCCTGGCATGAGATTGAGCCCCACATCCAGCTCTGTGCTGACAGTGTGGGGCCTGCTTGGGATCCTCTCTCTCCCTCCCTCTCTCTCTCAAATAAGTAAATAAAATTAAAAACTATTTTTTAGAAATAAAATACAATGTTAATTCTGTTGGATCCTTTGTCTTAGTTCTGCTAAGGATTCCGACTCATTCTGCCCGAAAGGTTTAGGACAAGAGCCACCACTCAGTGACTCCCCCAGACCTTCACGGGACAGCTGTGTGGCCGGCAGACCACACTGGCTGTGGATGACTTGTGCTCGACACCGTCGGTGGCTGTCCCCGGGGCTCCCCCAGGCTTTGTGTGACAGGCTGAACAGCAGACACGAGGTCATGTGTGTTTCTCTGAACTTCGTCCCCAGTGCGACTCTGTCCCTCGTCGCTATTACCTAGGAGCAGAACCCGTTTGACTTGGTTTTCTCTTTCCTGAGTTGTTGAGTCCGACTCTGTTGCCGTGACATGAAATTCTCTTGAGACCGAGGCTCTTCCTAAAATGTATCCTGGTGTCTTTTCAGGTGGACCCAGTGTTTACAAGGGAAGTGGGAGCCAGAGTAAAGAGGTAAGTGTGGGACGTGAACAAGCATTTCGCAGGACAGGAAACCTGGAGGCTGGTACATCCCCGCCCCCGACTCACGGTGCCCAGGCTCTGTTCCCGGCCCTTCCGAGCATCACCCCCTGTAATGTCCCGATGATCCCGGGAGGTCCGAGGTGCTCTCCCTCCCCCACTCGACAGGAAGGACACCGTGCAGGTAGCGTAATAAATCCCCGCGGTAGTGGCGATGCCCAGCCTCGCTCGCTCAGGGAGACGCGGATGAAGAACACTTAGAATCGTCACTGGTCACACTGGCCAGAGCTGAAAAGACCTGAACTGTCCAGAGCGCGGTTGACCTGGGGGAAACAGAAACACAGACTTCAACAATTGCTCACATAAGAAACAACCCGGACTAAGTAGGAGTCCAGTGACTTGGGTCCTGTCTCTGTCCCACTGTCCTCGACCTGAGGGTGGCAGGTGGAAACTGTCGCCCGTCCCCCTTCCCGCCCCCTCCCCACACGATTCGCAGGGACAGAAGCACGTCTCCACTCGTGTTTCAGGGCTGCGGGCGTGCGGCTGATCCGAGAGATGCCCCAGGGGGACCTACACGCAGCGCTCAAGAACTGCTTCGCGGTGGTGAACAGCTCAGTCTCCGAGGGCATGTCTGCGGCCATCCTGGAGGTAGGCACGAGCCCCAGTCCCGGCACAGGAGCCGGCAGAGGGCCCCTCCTTCCCGCTCTCCTGGGCGGAGGGGGCGTCCTGGTCAGTCGAGGTCCCCACTTCTCACAGCTGCAGGGAGCAAAACAGCATTCCCTGGGATTTTCAGAAGCCGGTTTTAAGTTCTACGCGGGACTTAACACCATTTCCTGTCTCTTGGCCGTTTGTCCTTGCCAGCTACAAAACAAGACAAAACTCAGTGGCCTCTCTGAGCCGCTAAATCTCTGTGATGGGAAGGCGCTGACTTGTAAGAGGCTGGGCCGGGAACTGGGATTGGGGGGGGTGGTTATTGTGGCACGAAGCCTTCTGTTTCTTGATTTCTTCTCCCCCTTTTCAGTACGCTCTCTAATCCCAGAATTCCCGGGATGAGGACGGGTCGGACTTTGGCCTGTGGCAGGGTGGGGGCGGGGACGTGGAGGGGGGGTTACAGGTGCAGGGGGAGGGGCCGGGCCGAGCGGATCCCCTCACCCAGCATCCGGCGTCCTAGGCACAGAGACTCACCTGTTCTGCGGGGGTGGGAATGGAGCCTGTCTACTTGGGGGTCCTGAAACAGGAGTGGGCACATGCTGTGTCCCCCCGCCCCAACATGTTGTGGGGGGTGGGCGGCAGGCTGTGGCTTCTGAGAACGGGCTCCATCCAAGCCCTTGAACCTTCCGGCTTGAGCCTCTGCAATGGCCGGCTGGCTCACCAGGGTATCTCGGCGGTTTCTTGGGGGGCCAGCATGCGTCCAGCCCAGAGGACCTCCCTTCCCCTTGCTGCCACTTCATCTCACTCTGGAGCCCTTTTCCAGAGGGGGCTGAGCGGGGGGCGGCCTGCGTTGGCCTGTGGCCCTGACAGCACGTCACGAGTTGCAGCACATACCTGGCTCTCACGGCCCCGAGCACGCGCCTTGCACGCGGTAGGCATGGCCAGGGTCTAGGGCAGGATAAGCCCTGCTTGGAGAAGGAAACGGTGGCCATCGGGCCTCCAGGACCGTGGACCGGGTTTCTCGTTTTCTTTCTCGCTACGTGGCTTTCTCCTTCCGACGGCTACCTGGAGCATTGCCGTCTTTTGTGGTCCGTAAGATCCATTTCTTCCCTCGGACACCAGTCGAATTTACCGAACTTGCGGGCAACAGGTACCATTCGGTGTCTCACAGAACACGGTTCGTAACTAAAGCAGGAAAAGGAATAATCCTCCCTAAACTAAGGAACAACTGATGTGGGTGCCTAATATTTTCTCGTGGGATTGTTTAAAGAAGCTAAACCCAAACAGCATCAGGAACAGGGGTAGAAGCTGAACACGGGTGCCTGGATGCCAGCCCCAGGCGCCCCCAGAGCGCCCAGCGCGGACCGAAACCCGCTTGTCGTCAGGCACAGCCGGGACCTCCATCCGAGCTGGATGATGAGCGTCTGTCTCCACGAGGCAGCTGGGAGCGGACCCGACCGCCCCCTGTGTAGCTGTTGTGCGCCTCCTGAGAACCCCAAGTGACTGTTGGATTGAGGGTTTCGAATGAAACTGATTTTAGGGGAGTGGTCTGGGTCCTCATCATTAGTGGCCATTCAGAGAAGCAAAGTGGTGAATCACAGAATGGATGCCTATCACTTTTGAAGGAAGCGATCTTCCGACCTCTCAGAATTAGCTTTGTTCTGTTTTGTTTTGTTTTCCATGGAAGCAAATAAAAATCTCATTTGCTAAAACACATCTCTTCCCAAGAAACTCCAAAAATCAAGCCCTAGCTGGGTGTGTGGGCAGTAGGGTGAATATTCCTACGGCAAATTTGTGGTTTCAAGTTTGGACTCATTATGGAGTTGAAGTCCCCTGGAATCAAACTGAAGTAATATAAGAAAGTATGCTCTTACTCCAGTCTTCCTACTTAGGGCCTCCTCCCCAACCCAGAACACACACACACACACACACACACACACACACACACACCACTCTGTGGGTCAAAGTTTCTGATGCCGGTGGGGGAAGGAAGGCTGTATTCTAATGGTTTTTTTTTTTAAGAGAGAGATAGAGTATGAGGGGGGAGAGGGACAGAGAGAGAGAGAGAGAGAGAGAGAGAGAGAGAGAGAGAGAGAGAATATCAAGCAAGCTCCATGCTTGGCACAGAGAATTTATGTCCTTGTTTGGGGCAGAAAGAAGGAGCTGGAAATAGGAAGGAGGAAACCCATAAATGAAGGTAGGGTTTTTGGAAAGTAATCACTGCTTGGCAAGAAAGGCGGCTGCATGATTGGGACAGGGTGGGAGGAGAGGCAGCGGTCAGTGGTCAGGGAGCGAGTGGTGGTCAGTGGTGAGGATTAGTGGCTGAGCTGTGTCCCTGCAGGAGCTCGGGTGTCGGAGTCCTAGCCCCCAGAATGCAGTCTCTTCTGGAGATGGGGCCTCTACAGAGGTGGTCACACGAAGATGAGTGGTTAGGGTGGAGCCCAAGCCACCACGCCGGGTGTCCTCGTGAGAAGAGGCCGTCTGGACAGACAGGTGCACACGGAGACAGGGAGAAGATGGCATCTCAGAGCCAAGGAGGGAGGCCTGGACCAGATAGATCCTTCCCACGCCCTCGGAAGGAACCGACCCTGAACCTTGATCTCAGACTCCCCACCTCCGGAATTGCGACCGCACATCCCGCATGGCTTAAGCCGCCCTGCTGCCGTGCTGTGTTAGCCCTCGCCCACCACTGCGGTGGGAGGGGTGCCCGACCTCGACGCTAGGCATTGTGGGGAGCTGCTCCCGTCGGGATCCAGGGGAAGAGGGACACAGCAGGACGACTGGTGGGGCACCGAGAACCAAACGCATTCCTGCTTCTGCCTGATTCTAAGCTGCTTTCCTTCCGGGAGGGATGGTGGGGCTTTTACAGAAAACAGGTGTCCCCACCAGGCTGTGTAGCTGCATCCTACCTCGATCCTGTGTGCTCCTCGACACTGGGGAACATGCCTGTCCTGTGACCTCACCTGTTCCCGACCAAGGCAATCTCCAGTAAGCGCTGTTTTTGTACGGCCAGGACAAGGCATTAAAGAAAGATAAAGCCACAACATTTATCACCGGACTGAAAACGAAGAAGTTTCCGAGATAAAGAAAAACTCATTAATTTGTGTTCAGTGACATCACCAGCCGTACACACAGCATTTTATCGGATTTAGTACAGTAACAGTAAAAAGTTAGCAACAAAGTAGTCGCTTACTGTGCAAATAAATTTATTGACAAACGATATTTGGGCATGCGTTTTACAGATTGTTATCCTGGGCTTTTGTTCTGGACTGTGGGGCCCACTTTGAATATAGTGAGAGGTATTTCACACTGTGTCTTTTTTAAATGCTTCTTTAATACAACAATTTTATTGAGCTATAATCCACATAATGAGCGTGTACATTAGTTCACTCATTTAAAGCATCAGTTCATTCCAAGTGTGCAGATTCAGTAGCTCTTAGTCTATTCGCAAGTTGTGAGCCATTAGCAGCTTTAGGAAATTTTCATCGCCTCCCCCCTCCCCCCCAAACATTGCACACATCATCAGTCACTCGCCGTTTCCCCAGCATCCCCTGCCCCCACACCAAGCCCAGCCTGAGACAACCACTGGTCTGCTCTCTGGTGTCACAGATTTGCCTCTTCCGGACATTTCTTATAAAGGGATCCGACAACACGTGGGCTTTTGAGACCTGCTTCCATCACCGACACGATGTCATGTTCTAGGATGTGTGGGTAGCTCCTTCCTTTTCACTGCTAAACGCACCATGGTAGGAACACACCGCGTGTACAGATCCACGTACCGGCTGATGGACGTCTGGGTGGTTTGCACTTTTTGGCCGTTATGAATGCTGCCGCTGTGGACACCTGTGTACAGAAGTATCTGCTTGACCACGTGGTTCCACTTCTCTTGGGTTTACATCCAGGAGTGGAGCTGCTGTCCCTTCGAGGAGGAGCCAGTCTGTCTTCCAAAGTGGCTGCGTCATCTCATATCCCACCATCAGGCCCTGGGGAAGATCCAGGTCCTCCACACCCTCGTCAACGTGTTACTGTCTTGTTGGCGACAGCCGCCCTATGCTGTGTGACGTGGTCGCACGTTGTGCACTTGACCCGTGATTCTCTATAGATGAAGGATATTGAGCATCTTTTCGGGCATTTGTTGTCCTATTTATATCTTCTTTGAAGAAATCCCTTCTCAAAACTCTTGCCCATGTTTTAAAACAATTTTTTTAACATTTGTTCATTTTTGAGAGAGAGAGAGAGAGAGAGAGAGAGAGCATGAGTGGGGGAGGGGCAGAGGGAGAGAGGGAGGCACAGAATCAGAAGCAGGCTCCAGGCTCTGAACTGTCAGCACAGAGCCTGATGTCGGGCTTGAACTCATGAACCTCGAGATCATGAGCTGAACCTAAGTTGGACACTTAACCAACTGAGCCACTCAGGCGCCCCTCTCTTGCCCATTTTTAAATCGGGTTGTTTCGCTCATTATTGAGTTGTAAGAGTTCTTTATATATTATAGATACAAGTCCCTTACCAGATAGATGCTTTACAAATGTTTTCTCCCATTCTATGGGTTGTCTTTTCATTTTCTTAATGGTTTCCTTTGAAGTTCAAAAACTTAAAATTTTTATCAAGTCCAATGTATCTATGTTTGTTGTTATTACTGTTGCTTGTGTTTTTGGTGTCATATCTAAGATTGCTTGCCTAATCCAAGGTCTCAAAGATTTACTCTTGTATTTTCTCCTAGGAGTTTTATGAGTTTAGCTCTTCCATCGGGTTGATGATTCATTTTGTTAATTTTCATGTATGGTCTAAGAAAAGGGACCAAGTTTATTCTTTTGCTTGTGTATACTATAATTTTTATTCCAAACTTTAATATAATTTACTTTCTTGCCAGCTCCCTGGTTCCTAAGGGCACCTGTTATTTATTTGGGATTTGGGGGTTTGGAATGCAGTCTTGAGCTCTGGGACATGTAGTTTTGCTGTGTGAATCTTACTGATTCAGGTAGAGAAACCATCAGCAACCTTAATCTTACTTGCAATGATAACTATGCCCAGAAATGAGTCTAAGCTCTTCAGTACCATCACTGAAACCTCCCATCACCCTTAACGAAGGAGATTTTATTATCATCCTGATTTTACATCAGAGGAAATAGGCGAACAGGTGAGAGAGCGTGACATTGGCTCAAGATCAGACAATTAGTACAGTTGACCCTTGAGCAACATGTTGGGGGGCAGCGCTGACCCCCACACATCACAAATCCACGTATACCTACTGACTGACCCTGAACTTAACTACTGACAGCCTACTGTTGACCGGAAGCCTTACCAATAACATAAACAGCCAATGAACACACATTTCGTATGCTGTATTCTTACCATAACGTTAGCCAGAGGAAAGAAAATGTAATTAAGAATCATAAGGAAGAGAAAATATGTTTATAGTCCCGTAGCATATTTATAAAAAAAAATCCACATGTAAGTGGGCCCACATGTAAGTGGGACCCTGTTGTTGAAGGGTCAGCTATACGTAAAAGGACCAGGATTCAGACCCGGTCAGAATAGCTTCAGAGCTTTTACTTTAAGAAAATTATTATTATTTTTTTTTATCTTTAAAAGTTTAAGCCTCAAGTTTAAAATCCTGTTACGCAGGGTCTTTCTTACCCCCCTCCACTCCATATTTACATTCCCTTCTCCCACAGCCACACTCTGGTTCCCAAAAATGTGATCAGAGAACATACTTTTTATGATTTCAGTCATTTTGAATGTATGGAGTCTTACTCCTTTTGACTTAACATATGGTATGTTCCGGAGGGAAAAAACCATGTGCGCTTGGGAAGAATGTGTCTTCTGTAGTCATTGGAGGCTTGTACTGAGAATGTCAGGTTAATTTGGTTAGTCCTGTTCAGGTCGTCTGTCTCCTTGATGGTTGTCTGTCTGGTTACTCTATCGGTTATTGAGAGTGGGGTATTGAGATATCCCATTATTATTATTAAATTGCCTATTTCTCCTTTCAATCCTGTCAGTTTTTGCTTCACATGTTGTGGGGCCTTGTCTTTAGGTGTGTGCACGTCTGTAATTTTTATGTCGTCCTGATGTATCGATCCTTTTGTCGTTATGAAATGTCCCTCTTTGTCTCCAGTAACAGGTCTTGCCCTAAAGTCCATTTCATCTGGTGTTAATACAGCCAGGGCAGTTCTTACGGTTACTGTTTTCTGGGTATATTTTCTCATCCTGTTACTTTCACACTTTTATGTCTTTGAATCCAAAGCGTATCTCTTGTAGGCAGTGAATAAATATAGTTGAGTCTTGCTGTTTTTAACGGAGCCTCACAATTTCTTCCTTTTTAGTGCAGTGTTTAGTCCATTCACATTTAATGTAGTGACTGAAATGGTTGGTTTCCATCATTTTTTTATGTGCTTCGGGATTCTGTTTGCTACTCTTCTCTTTAGGAATTTTATGGAGAGATTTTTTTTTAAATTTTTTTTTCAATGTTTATTTATTTTTGGGACAGAGAGAGACAGAGCATGAACGGGGGAGGGGCAGAGAGAGAGGGAGACACAGAATCGGAAACAGGCTCCAGGCTCCGAGCCATCAGCCCAGATCCTGACGCGGGGCTCGAACTCACAGACCGTGAGATCGTGACCTGAGCTGAAGTCGGACGCTTAACCGACTGCGCCATGGAGAGATTTATATGTGAGATTGGCCTGTGGCTTTCTTTCCTGTGCCATCTGTCTCATGCTTCGGTATTATTGTTGAGCTTGGTTCATAACAACTATTTGGAACGTTTCTTTCCTCTCTGTGATCTGGAACAGTTCCTGGAGCCCTAGGATTATGCAGCTTGATGATTTTGTCCAATTCCCTTGTGACACCGTCTGAGATGATCCTTTTGTTGTAGACGGTTTCCTTGATGACTTCTCTGTTTCTTTTATAGAAATTGATCTGTTTTAGCTTTTCTACTTCTACCACGTTTAATTCAGTAAGATGCATTTTTCTTGGAAACTACCCATTTCAGTTAGATTTTCAAACTTATTTGCAAAGATTTCTATAAATATCCTCCTAGAACTTTAAACTTCTTTGTTTCAATGGTTACTTCCCCCCTCGGTCTGTCTTATTTGCTTTCTCCTTTCTTCTGGCGATCAGGGTGCTGGTGACTTCTTTGTTTCATTGGCTTTTCTCCCCCCAATGAATCTCCACATCAGTTCCTTTGTTTTTGCTTTCTACTTCATTAATTACACTTCTATTATTGACTTTCTCCTACTTCCTTTGTTGTTGTTGTTGTTGTTGTCTTTTCAGGCCTTTTGAGTCCAGTAAGTCTCCTCTACTGTGTAATACCGCCTCGTTACCTCCCCTCCATCAGCTGGTCCCGTCACCTAAGCCTCCCACATCCTGCCATTTGCAGGTTGATAACAAATGTTTATCAAATGAGTGGACAACTCTCAGCGGTGTGCAGCCTTACATGTAGGGTGGGCACTCGATGAGCGCTGGCTGGGTTGATATGCGAATGAGTCTACACAACAGGAGGGGTGATCATAAGATCATTTTTGCGTGAAACAGGGATATGAACTCTGTCATCCCTCAGGATCGGGGGGTCCTGTGACTCTCTGATCACCGGTTTTACACATCTACCCTTGTCTCTTTAGTGCTACATCTACCTCTGTAGATATCTCCTCTCAATCTCTGTATCTGCCACAGATTCCTCACAAATACTCCGGTGCTCAACCCAAGTCGGGGGATGAACGTACCGCTCGAGTATGCAAGTGCTGTGGGGGCTGCCTGGGACAGAGGAACACGCTACGGGGCTCGCCATGCACCCTGACGTGTGGCTCACCTTCTTTCTGAACTCTGCCCTGACACGAGGCAGTGGGTGAAACAAGACAATCTCAAAGGTCTCATCCGTGCGGAGGATTCGGCAGTTAGTTGACAAATGTCTAGAAACGAAATCACAGTGTGTTGCGTGAGTTTAACGAGCTAGCGACCTGCACTGTGTGACAAGCAGAGAGACAAGCCATATGACTCATAGCTTCAGTCACCATAATTATGTTACGACCTCGTAACTGATGTAGTTGATGTGCCAGTCAGCTTATGCCACAAACCACATAATGGTGTTTGCGCAAAACGACATCTGAATTTTTCATGCACTGTGGAGAGGAGAGTTTAGTCCCTTCTTCCCAAACGATGCAGCCAAGACCCAGGGAGACTCCCAGGACCTCGACAGTATACTTGCTCCCTTGGCGGTTCTTGGATTGAACAATAGGAACTTTCACAAATGCCTCATTGTGGGGTGGGTGGTATGGGGCAGGAGCCCGGTCAGTTTTCCTCCAGCCCTCCAGGCAACTGGGCTGTACTCCAATGGGGACACCCACTGTGTTCTCCTGGAACAAAGATAATAAGACCGGGATGTTAATTCAAGACCAAGGCCTCTTGATCCCCAGCCCGTGCCGTCATCCAGGATGCCAGACCATGCCTGCAATGTGTCAGAACCCAAGGGGCCCAACCAGGAATCCATAAGCACTTGAGACCTAGCGTTGGGACGTGACCATTTCAGGTTACTTTTCCCTGGTGCCATCGAGGTGCCTCGTTCCCGAGTGTGATGACCATTGAAGATCCTGGTCTTGGCCCTACAAAAGGAAAATGGAAAATCTGACTTGGAGACCTTCTGTGTGCTTGAAACGCCAACAAGAGAGACTGACAAAGACGGACCCATCACTGTGTTGGGGACGCAGCCGGGCGGCTGGGGAGGAGCAGTTCAGCAGGGGCTCTCGTCCACAAGTCAACCTCTACCGCTTTCCCCGATGGTGGAAGCAAAGTAGCCCCAGAGGAGTGCCGACAGGAAGGGTGTCTCCAGCTCCTGCATTCTCTAGGGCCTGGATCCTGAGCTCAAAGTAGACCTGGAAGGGGTAGGTGATGAAGAGCCAGCAAACAAGGCATGCCCACAGAGACAACAGCGGGTGGTTAAGATGGCCACAGTGAACAACGCAACTGAGAATTCACTCTGCGGATGCTCCTGGGGCATTGGCCCCACAATATTTATTGAGCGTTTACTATGTGTGACGCCGGGCTCTGGTGTTCGGTGGGTGTTGCTGGCGTCCCTGCCTTATGAAGGCTCTGGTGTCACAGACCTTCCCACCGCGGTGCACGAAGCGGCTGTGGTTGGGTAGACTTACGTTTCTGAGAATGGAGTATCACCGCTTCGTGAGCAAACTTTGATTCCACAGAAGTAGACGCCGCGGGCAGAGGCAGCGTGCCCACGACGTGCTTTTGTGGAGTGAGAGCCAGATTATCGGTCTGCTGTTGGTGCAAGCCAGTCCTGCCCGTGGGCACCAGGCCGCAAAGGGCGTCCCTCTTACCCGCCGGACGGCACCCCCCACACGAAAGTCCCAGGTGACAGTAGCCAGCGGATACTCACTGTCGGAGGCCAGAATGGACCCGGAAGAACTGGCCTCTCCCGATACCCTTGCAGGCCGAGCTCCCCAAAACTGCAGGAAGAGAACCAGAGAGGTGCTTCCTTGCCGGGCGGGCGAGGCCAAGTCTTCCTGCTGTGCTCGCGGGCACCGCCCGAGGTCTCCATGCCAGCTCCTGCTGGGCTGCAGATGCCATGTGCGGGCCCCATTCCCTGGGGGGTGGAGAAGCTGCTTGGTGAATAATCAGGATGATGAATCACGCCCCTTCTTTCTCTTGTGTGCGTGCCGAGGAGACGTGCGCAGTCCTCCTGTTCTCACTGCTTGTGCTGCGGGCAGATTACCCGCCGGGGGAGTGATGAGGGTAATTAAAGATGTGTACCGCAGGCTGGCACTGCCCAGGTGTCCAGGGAGCGTTGGAGAGAGTGCGTTTCTCTGTGACACGGTGGCAACCGTGTCAGACAGAGCCTCACGGTACGTAGCTTTCCAGAACTAAAATTCAGCACGTACTTTGACAATGGCGTGCTTCGATGGGCTCATCGCTCTGGCAAGCGGTGTTTCTATGAGCTGCCAGAGGTCCGGTGGCCATAGAAGTTACTCCCCCCACAAACTGGCTCAGGCCGCCGGAGAAGCTCCCGATCGCGACTGCCCACCTGTCTCCTCTCTCTCTTACGTCCTCAGGCGATGGATCTGGAAGTTCCCGTGCTGGCCAGGAACATCCCCGGGAACGCGGCAGTGGTGAAGCATGAAGTCACAGGGCTGTTGTTCTCAGACCCTCAGGTAAGGGAGGTGGGGTCCCCGGGATCGGCTCATCAGAATGACTGTCGTTCTGCGGTTCCCATCTTTTCTCCAGCGCCCAGCGCCCCCCTCCCGCCTGCCCCCCCTCGGCGGGAGCCCTGTGTGCAGCGCGTGTCCCCGCCCAGAACAGTCTGATTCTGCCTCCAACAGGTGGCGTGGCCTCGAGCAAGTCAGGTCACCTATGAGATGCTTGGCTGTCTCGCTTCCAAAGCGGGCACGGCCTTCGATTTCTAGAATACCTGCTGGTTTCTAGGAGGTCGCCGTATATCCGATCACCTGTAATGCCTCACAACAATGTACAGGATAAGCCGGGGACTTGCGTCTATGCACGCGCACACACGTGTATTTTGGAAGTATTTTGGAAGTGGACGGCGCCTCTGAGAGCGGGCACGGCTGGGGCACGCGTATGTGTGTGCCTGGACGTCCGGGAAGCGTGTGAAGGGGTTTCCCGTTCGCAAGCTGCTGAGGTTTCCAGGGTACTAGTGTCTGCCTGCACCCGAAGCCCCGGGGACCGCGTGCGAGGCATGTGGCCGGGTCTCCAAGCCCGGTTTTGTCCTCTGGACACGTGCAGCTCACTGTACCTCCTGCCGCCTGGAGGTGTGAGGGGGGACACGCAGGGCTGAGCGTGTTCACGCCCGCGGCAGAGCCCTGGACCTGTCATCACGGAAGGAGAGGCACTACCACTGACAGCGCCTTGTGTCAGGCGGTCGTAAAGGAAGTCTCGGGCCCGAGTTCTGTTCTTCAGGTCTTTAAAAATCAGGTCCTACTTCCCCGCGTCTTTATTAAAGCACATATTCTATTCAGAAATGCACGGATGTGTGCTTAAAAATTACAGTCGATTCACCTGTTTGAGAATGCAGTTCTTCAGACTTCCCTGCGGCAGGTGTTTAATCCGAGGCGGCCCTCCCTTTCCCTGGCTATGACGATGGGTCACCTCTCGTCACGGCTGACTGGCGCGTTGGCTCGCCCGGGGGGCAGGTGCACCAGCCAAGGGGGCCGGGGGCTTACCCTCGGCACCAGGGCCTTCCCTTTCGGCAGCAACACAAGCCACAGCCGTACGAGCCTGTGAAGCCTTTAGAGTGGGCACTCGCTGATTCTCCAAGCAACGGTTTCTGGATCTGTCAAAATCAGCAGCAGCCAAGCTTTTCGGCCCGATGGCATCGTCTGCACCCTGGCAGCTGCTTTCACTTCCAGGTCCCCAAAGGCCACGTCTACTTATTTTATAGCTCAATTTCAGAGCGCTGTAACTTTGCCAGTGAGAGTCCCTCCGGTGGGGGACACCTTCTAACATCAGCAAGTAACCGCCCCCCTGCCCCCCCCCCCCCGCCATAGGTCAGGTCACTTCTGCCGGTGACTGGCGTTCCGACTCTCAGACACAGAACCGCAGCACTCACAGAGTTAAGTCAAGGACTTACTTTGATTCCAACACCTCTACGTTGGTTTTCACAAAGGATGTTTTTAAAAAATGATTTGGATTGCACATGGTGGGGGGGGGGTGGTGGCTGTGTTTTTTAACAGACTTTAAAAACCGCGCTAGACGCGGCTGTCACGCACGGCGTTGTTTGTCTTCTTTGTGGTTGGGACCAGACTCGCCCAAGCCCAGAGTGGGAGCTTCCTTCCAAAGCAACATGCGTTTTAAATAAACCAGCACCTCTGGTTATAGTCACATCAACCGAGGGCCTCCAGTGGGACCGGCCGCTGCCTGGCTAGTTCAGCACTAGCCCTCGGTCCCCGGGGATGGGATGCAGAAACCTGACGAGGCCCCTGGCTCATGGGCTCCATACCCCGCTGGCCCACCCTTCCACCCTTCGAAGCAGAAGACATGCTTCGCATAGGTTTTGCCTGAAGGGCCTCAGTGGTTCTCGGGGGGCATCCGTATCTATCCTCTGGCTCATTTTGTGAACCTTTTATTAAAACTAACACAACAGCAGGGGCAGAGACGTGACCTTTCCCCCAAGAGCGTAGCCCATACTCGGCAACGGTCCCCATCAGGGCCCTCACTCCCTGACCCCTTCCCTGTGCACCCGTGGCCCCGTCTTCACGCTCCGTGACAGCCAGCCTGCCCGTGGCCAGGGGGGCCAACCGCGTGCTGAGCCCTGAGGGCTCACGTCTTCCCGCCATCGGGTTCGGAGCCAAGCCAGCTCTGTGTGCAGGCCTTCTCCCGGAGCCCCTGGTGGTGCCCGTGTCTGGCCCCAGAAGGTAAACAATCAGGGCGGCGCAGGGGCCATGGTCATACCTGGTCAGCCCGGACAGCAGAAGTGAGGTCGGGGGAGGAGGCGCGTGACGTACGCGCGTGGCCGGGAGCAGGGAGAGGGAAGAGAACAGAAGCGGGTGTGAATGGGGCTCTCTCGGGGCCAGGTGGCTGATGCCCTCATGTCTGGGCACGCAGTGGAGACCACACCCCCTGGGGGGAGTGAGTGCCAGCCACCCCGGGCCCCCGGCTGGACTCACGGTTGTTGTCCTGTTTGAAGACAGGCTGGAAATCCCAGATTGTACTTGGCTTTTGCCCATTTGTAAATCTCGGTATTTCGGTTTTTAAAGTCATTAAGTCATTAAACACAGCACGGGCCTGTCCCAGCATGCAGGGGAAGACTGGCCGTGCAGGCCGCCGGCTTGATGTCTGCTCCGGACGAGGGTGGCCCCGTCTCTGCAGGAAGGAGAGATGGACATTCCCAGCGAGGTCGTGTCCCAGGTGGCGCATTCCTAGGCCCGAGGCTGCGTCTTGCCCTCCAGGCCGCAGGGTCTCATGAGCCAGAAAGAGGGGTTTGGGCGGGAAGGAACAAGAGTGGGGGGTTCTCCCCGTGTCCGTGCGACAAGGCGTGTGAACTGGTTCACGCATGAGGCGTGTGAGGCAGAGGACTTTTACTGAGCCTCCTGTGTGGCAGGCGCTGAGCTCAGTCCTGGGGACAAATGCTGGGAGAGAAAGGGTCCAGGCCCCCTGGGGCTCACGGTCTAGGCAGGTGGTGGCAGGATAGGGCAGTGTGTCCTTTTCACGGCCCTCAGCACGAGGGGCACCACCCCTGATGGGAGGCTGGCCCCGTGCTTCACAGGGATGGACTCCTGTCACGCTCACAGGTCCTGCCTGCGGTGGACAAGGCCGGTCTGGAAAGAGGGAGGTTCCCTGCAGGGAAGGGCACTGGGGGTCGGCAGGGCCCCGAGCGCGGAATCTGGGGTGCGTGAGGGCGTGCGTCGCGGGAGAGCTGGAGGCAGTGCAGTGCGCCGCAGGGAACAGCATGAACGAACGAGAACTCACGAGTAGGGTGCCTGGGACTCAGGAACGTGGGGGGCACAGATCTGGTGGGGTCCCCGCGGTCTGCGTGTCCTGGTGCTAGGCTGTGATTGTTTACATGGTACATTTGTTATAGGAAAGTTGACAGCATAAAAATTAACAAGTGGCCACAACTGGCCATTTGGAGACAGCCTCCTCTTTCTCAGGACACGTGCGCACATGGCCCACCCCTTCCCGTGTGGACGGGCCACTCTGTCGCATCTTGGTTTGGTGACACGTCGTGAGCTGCTGTTGTGTCCACGGCCACGGGACGGAGTCTCGCTCCCATGGATGTAAAGACAGGGCGCCTTTTCTCCCTGGGGCGCCGCACAGCAAAGGTCGGGTGTGTGTCCAGCAGAGCAGGTGGGGGGCGGGGCACGCCGACCCGATGCCTGGGTTCCTTGCCAAGTACTTGCTCCTGCTTTGTTGGGGCCGTTCCAGGAGCTGGTGGTCCCGGAAAGCGTGGCCTTCAGCTACCGCCCCCGGGAGGCACGGCTGGTGGCTGAGGTCCGAGGGAAGGAGAGCATGACTGCCATGAATGAGGCTGTGTGTGGACATCCGTGTGGACGAGGGCAGTGGCTGTCACCCTCCCCTATGGGTTTGTGGGCCGAGGTGGCCACGCACGGACTCAGCAGGACAGCGCTGGTCAGGAGGCTTTGCAGGGGCCGGAGGCGGCCTCGGCCGGGCTCTGCCCTGACCCCCGGGCCTGCCTCCCACAGCCCGCCGCAGCCAGCCTCGTATCTCGTGTCCCCGAAGTGCGGCCGGGCTACCTTCATGGCCGCTCTCCTTACGCATTTCTTGAGGGCTTTGCTCTTTCTGGCTCACTCTGTGAGGCTCCTGACCCTGCTGTGGTCACCGTGCATCCCCCAGAACCGTCCCCCGGCCACCTCTCCTCCCAACGCCTTCTCTCCCATTCTGGTTCTTTGCTTCCCGAGACTGGAGGCTGAAGGGTCTGAGTGTAATTCCGGCTTCGGCCACTTTGCCTCTTACTGTGTGACCCTGAGCACAGTTCCTGGACCTCTCTGTGCTCCTGCCTCCCTGTCTGTGCAAGGAGCCGTGAGAACAGCGCAGGGTCCCCGTCCCTTTCTGCAATTCCGAAATCCAGAGAAGCGCTTGGAAAACAATCTAATTTTCCGTGAGCTTCGTGCCAAAACCGACTTGGCAGCGAAGTCGTATCTGAGCCGACGCGAAGTTATTTGTGGCTTTGTTTATCCTGCTTAGGGTGACCGTTTGGACGTTCTGATTCGGAAATTGTGGTTTGTCGCGTACGGGGCGCCGTCTGAAGCCACCGCAGGGCGCGCGGAAATGGAAAAGGGCACAAACGCCACCGTTAAATCCCCCAAATCCCGGATTCTGATCATGAGCCGCTGCCCGGCAGAGGGCACGTGACAGGTGCCGGCTGCCGTTTGCTGCTGATCTGCGGCCGGTCCCAGCCCCGCTGGAGGCTCTGGGCCAGACTCCAGCCATCCTCGCGGAGACGAGAGTGGGAACAGGCTTGCACCTCCCCGAGGCTCTCTCCTTGACTTGCTCGGGAGCCGGAGAGAACGAGGAGGGGGTTAGCTTTCCCACCACGTGGATCACATGGGCTGCCCTTTCCCCGCCTGTCCCACGCAGCCCGGGGGGGTCAGAACACGCGCCCAGGCCTCCGGCACGCTGTCCCTCGTCCCGGGGCGTGGCCGGCTTCGGGGGCCTCGTCTGTGGGGTGACCGGTTGGGCACGAGCCAGGTGCCGTCCTACAAAGTGGCCTGAGCGAGGGGGTTGCTGAATAGCCCGAAGCTCGGCTTTTATCTGGTCGGGTCTAGCTTCTCTTGGAGGAATAAGGATAAATGGCTCAGAGAAGGTGGTTGGAGGGTAGAAGTCCTGAGGACCATCTAGTTAAGCACCAGTGCGGCTTTCCGGCTGCAAGGGCGTTGCTTTCCAGGGAGGCTTCCCCCCTGCCCTGTGGCGTTAGGGGGACGTTGTTGTGACAAGGGTCCCAACAGGGCTTTAAACGTCAGTTCTGTGAAACTGCCCCGGCTCGCCATGCCCTGGACCTTGGCGGGTGCCACCGGGAGAGAAGGCGGGTCAGACGGACTCCGTGGCGAGTTTCCCACCAGCCACGGAAGACTCCTCGGGGAGGAAGGGGATCAGAAAATGGCAAACTGCTCGCTGAATCGTTGGGAAAACGAAACCACGCTCTTTCGCGTTGACTTTTGTGCTTAACTTTAGAAACGTGTGACCTGAGCCCTGGTTTGCACACCTGTGGCCCTGGGGTGGCTCGGGGCCACACCTGCGTCTCACTTACTTTGCCACGTGCTTCACGTTTTGCATTACTTGTTGGTATTTATCGCGAAGAACTTTTATGTAAACATCCGGAATCCGGGCCTCTCTTGAGGAGCATGGAGAATGTGACCTCCAGTCCAGGCCTGTATTTTCTGTGGCTCGGGTGGGCGCTCGAGTTTCCAGCGCTGGCCTAGAACCCTGTCTGGATCTGGATCTGTCTTTGAGCTCTCTAAGGTGGGATGTGGGATGCCCATACCTGGCTTCTGTTTCTTTTTTCTCTTTTCTTTTCTTTTCTTTTCTTTTCTTTTCTTAAAGCTCATTTATTTTTGAGAGAGAGAGTGGGGAGAGGGGTAGTGCAGAGAGAGAGGGAGAGAGAAAATCCCAATCAGCAAAGAGAGAATCCGCTGACAACGCAGAGCCCGATGCGGGGCTTGACCTCACGAGCCGCGAGATCATGACCTAAGCTGAAACCAAGAGCCGGGCGCTTAACCGACTGAGCCCCCCGGGCCCCCACATTTCTGTTTCCTCTTAACTGTCTCAGCGGATGTCCCTCTCACACCTTTTAACTTACCATTCTGAACGGCCGGCAAGAGTAGACCGTTACTCTGCATGAAGCCCCTGATGAACGTCCCCGCCCCCAGTATTTGCCCCATGGGGGGAGAGTCAGCTAGCTGATCAGTTTTCTGGCAAGTTCTACGGCCAACAGCTCTGCAGAATCCAGGGCGTTCTGGCCGGCCCGCCGATGCCTCGGGACCTGTGCTGGTTTCCGAGGAGCTCTGCTGAAACTCTCACCGCCTCGCTGCCCGGCGTGTTTGGTGAGGCATGCCTCCGCCCCGGTCCTGGCGGGCATCTCTGTCCACGTGCTGTCGTCCTCAGGCAGGCCAGCTCGGGTTTCTCCAAGCGGCGACCTCAGGGCCCGAATGCGAGCAGGAGATGCCCGGGGGCTTTGAGTGGAGGTCAGACACATCACCCGTGACACATCCCGCCGGTCAAGCAGGGATTCAAGAGCTGGAGACCCACCCCCACCTGGTGTGCGGGAGGGGTGGCTGAGTCGTACTATAGAGCAGGGTGTACGTGGGGACGGGGGTTGCGGCCACGCCCTTGTGTGCAGTCGGCCCCGGCAGGTGCCCCGCCCTCTGTCCACCGGCGTTCTTCAGGGTCCGTGGGTGTGCCCTCCGCGTGTGGCCTTGGCGGTCATGCAGAAGCTGGTTTAGTCCAGAGGAAAATAGTCCCAGAGCCCCCGGGAGGGAGTCCGACCACCCACCATCAGGTTCCCCTTTGCTTCTCCCTGATACTTCTCTCCCTTTACCTCCGGCCACTCACCCAGGGTTTTGTTATGTGATGGCCACGGTGTTTCTGACTCCCCACCTGAGTCTCTCGTGCTAATTTATTTAAGTCTGCGTTCCGTTTGGTCTTCTGCGCTGAGAGGAGACGGTGCACTTTGTCACATTCCATCCGTCCAAGCCCCATCATTCAGGATTTTGCTGCCAAACGGCCACACATTCTGTAGAAATCATAAAGTCCGTGCGTTAGATAAATCCAAGGTATGACCAGAGTCGTAAAATAATATGCCAAAGCCACGAGCCTCTCGAATAATTTTTATAAGAATGTTGTTCTACTATAAGGTGAGAATAAATATGTTACGTGTTTATTATAAAAGAACACCCATTTACTAAAAACTATGTACATAACACATAAAAATATAATTCCACTCTATCATAAATATCGCTGTTTATATTGCTAGCTATAAAGAGCATTCAACGTTTAATTAACAATAATTTTGAGAGTATGTGGACATTCCTTTCAAACAGCAAAGCATCGTATGTTAATCCGAGTCCTGGCTGTCTTCTTGGCGTTTACACAGGCTCCCCGGAGTCCTGGAGACAGTGATGGCCAAGCATGTGCCCAGGGCCCTCTGTACTGACTCGTTCAATCCCATAAGCATGTCACGAAGCAGATGCTGTCATTGTCCCTCAGTTACAGATGAGGAAACACAGGCACAGAGAGGTTAGGAAGCGTCCCCATCTGGAGGTGGGGTGTGAGGGTACACGCAGGCCTCCTGACTCACCGAACTTGGCTCTTGGCTGAAACGCAGTATTAGCACGTATGCGTGTGACCCTCCTCTCTCTGAATACTGTTGAACAACCGAAAACTAATCATTCTAATTCTTTCCAGTTTTGAAGGGCTTTGATATTCGAAACCCGTCAGCAGGACCGCACTTGCGTTAGTGACGATTGTCTGAGGGTGCCAATAGATAACGTCAATAGATAGTACAGTTAGTTAACGGAGGAAAAGGCCAGAAAACCAAGGACATTCGGTCTCCTCTCCCTCCTTCACCCGGGGAGTCTGGGGCAGGGTTGGGCTGACCCATCTGGTGCCACTGACCCTGAAGAGAGGGTAAATGTGAGACTCAGAGAGTTAACTGGCTTGGCCAAAGGCACACAGCTCACTTAGGTCCTGCAGAAGGGTTTGAGCCCAGCTCTGACTCTGCAGCCTGGCACTCGCCCCCCACGGCAGAGCATCCGAAGACAGGCTCTGTGCCCGGGAGAGAGGAAAGAAGGCCCAGCACAGTGGGAAACCGATGGGGCAGGGGTAGCATCGGACAGCGTGTGGGGCTCAGATCCTGGAGCAGGACCCAGGTCACCTCTCAGCCGACACTCATGAGCGAGGGACCAGAGAGTGGACCTAAGAGTCATTGCAGAGGAAGGAAACAGCAGCTCTCGGCAATCCAGGGAAGAGAGGGGGGGAGGCATGGTTGGTGGCTCCGCGAGCTTTCCCCGGACGGTCACCCAGCACGTGTGTGTGTTTGCTTACACCTGTCTCTCTCCCACCCGTCTCTCGGCAGGAGTTTGTGCAGCTGGCAAAGAGACTGGTCAGCGACCCCACACTAGAGAGAGAAATCGTGGCCAACGGAAGGGAGTACGTGAGAGCGCGTCACTCGTGGCAGGCAGAGAGATGCACCTATCAGAACCTCATCAGGACCCTCGAGGGAAGCATCCAGGACTAAGGGCGCTCGCCTGGTGCCCTCACGCGCCCGCCTGTGGCCGCCGCCAGATGCGCGGCCCCGGGCAGATACCCAGAGACAGAGCTCTGGGCCACCGGGTCCATCCCAGGACAAGTCACACCAGTTTTATCGGAATCCTAGATAAACAACATCAGTTATAAGGGAGAACCGCATCCGGATGTCTGTGCTTCCAGATAATATCCCGGATGTGTTTACAGATCGGTCCTGATGGAGACGCGGCAGCTCCTGGGCTCATGGGGGTGGGGGGTGGGGGATGGGGGAGACCACGTTAGCTGCCGTGGGACCCCAGGTACCACGGGGCCTCATTTGCAAACCACCCAGTGCAGACGCTTCCCTGTGGGTCTTCTGATGACTTAGGACCCGTCGTTGTTCAAAAAGCAAAAGCAAAATCGCACGTCCGCACAGAGGGGCCCTGGCAGGTACGTGCACGGGGCCCCCGGCTCGGGGAGGTTTGCTCCTTGGGACACCAGGACACAGGGCTGTGGGTGAGTCTCCCAGCAGCACGGCTCGCTCAGCAGTTCCATAGCTGAGAGGCAGGGCATGCGCCCTGGGAAAGCGGGCAGTCCACACTGCAGGCTCCTCCTGGGAAAGCGGAAGCAAGGGGATGGGGTACACGGTGCTCACAGCCTGGAAGACACTCCAGCAACCCCAGATGGAGCCTGGGTCGTTGCGGTCAGCGTCAGGGACCCAGGGGTGGGGGCCCAGCGGGTCACAAGCTTCCAGCCCGTGGCAGGACCGGCCGTCTGGTGACGTTACCCCACACCCCACCTCGGAGACCCAGTGTGGCGAGTTTAGCCAAGTGGAGCCGTCACTGCTGTGATGTCCCTGCCGCAGCAGCACGGCGTCCCCAGAACCGGTGCCTGCTCGCCTTTGGAGGCCACACCGGCCCCTGGTGGGTCTTGAGTCACCGCGTTCCCGGGGACGTGCCGTGGCAGCAAAGGGAGTGGAGAGATCCCCCGCATGGTGGGAGGTAGAAAGCAGTGGGGACTTGAGAAGGTAGAGCAGCCTCGGGAGCCCACGGCACGTGGCGCTTCGTTGGTCGGTCTGGACGCCGGCAGACCTGGGGGCAAGCAGTCACCTCGACTGGGGCTCCATCCGGGACGCACGGACACGTTCGGGGTCTGCACGCTCCCCGTCCGCCTTGCTCAGAGCCGAGCCAGGAAGGCAGCCGCTCCTCACGGCTGGGGTTTGCTCTCGTGACCCTGCCGAGCCCGAGGCGGCTCGCCCTGAATCTGGAAGTGGCAGTGCCCCTTAGAGAGAGCCACGCGATGGCTCAGGGGCCACCCAGCGGTGCTGCTGGTTACAAAACTCTGGTTGTTCGGAAGCTTGAACCCATTCCCTGTTGGAATGCTGCAGTAGATGCTTGATCACGCCGTACCTGAACGCCATCGGTTTGCGTCCCTAGATAAACATGCTCCCAAGCTGGACGCACTTTGGGGAGGGGCGTGTTTCTGAACGAATAAAGTGCGCCACCATCAGCTCAGGGAGACGGCTGCCGTGTGTTCACGTTGTGTGCGGCGCTCTGCGAGAAAGCGCCGCCCGCCCACCCCCCCCGCCGCCTCCAGCCCCCACCCAAGAGGTGCCAACGCTCCAGAACCTCACTCATCAAGAGGGGTTTCAAACACCATCGCTGTTTTAATGCCGAAGCGCAGACGAAAAACGGTGCTTTTCCACAAACATGGCAGATGATTCTAGTTTCATACTCAGTTAACTTTACGCTTAAACGTTTTGTGTATCGTTTTCAAATCTGCTGACGCACAGGCTTGAGTGACGCCAGGACTGAATCTCCAGGTAGAGCTGAGACACGACAGCCTTCACATACGGCGGCGGGGGGGGGACTGCATTTTAAGGAGGCATCGTGTGAGGGAGCCGAGGGGCGCTGCCTCCTCGCGGCCTCTGGTCCCGCGACAGCTGGCGCTGCTGGCTTCCCGTTGAACACCCCCTTTGCCCTTCCACCCTGTTCTGGAAGAGCTCCCGGCCTCGGGGCCCTTCTGATCTGAAAGCTTCCTCACAGGCGTTCAAGGCTTACAGACGCAGACCACGTGGGCTCTCTGGGGGCGGCTCTTGGTAGCGGGACTTGCCTGGCGTTGATCCCGACCTTTCCGCCATGTGGGGAGGGCAGCTCTTACGCGTTTCCCCGATGAAGGACGCAGTCCGTGTCTTGCTCCCACCCCCGAGTTCCTCTTTTCTTGCCTCTCCCCACGCCCCACCCTCACTTCTCCTTCCTGACCCAAAGTCCTGGGAGGGTCAGGGGGCCCCCCAGGCAAGCCGCCCTCATGGGAGAGGCCACTTTTTTTTTTTTTTAAAGTTTGCTTATTTGAGAGAGGGAGAGAGAGAGAGCACAAATTGGGGAGGGACACAGGGAGAGGGAGACAGAATCCCAAGCAGGCTCCACACTGACAGTGCTGAACCGTGAGATCCTGACGGGAGCAGAAGTCAGACGCCTCACTGACTGAGCCACCCAGGCGCCCCAGGGACAGGCCACTTGTCGAAGCAGTGGTTCGGCGCCTTGGCTTTTAAACTCCTGGTGCCCGGGCCGCATGGCAGACCAGTGCCGTCGGCTCTCGGGCGTGTAGGCTCCCAGGCCCGCAGCTTCTCAACCATCCGGGCTGCCGCCGACAGGGACCCCTGCCGTCTTCGATGCTCCATCTGAATAGGGACCAGAAGTTCGCTGAAAACGAACTTCTAGGAAGGGGTTGGATCGTGACCTTGTATTGTGAAGTGAATCCAGAATTAAGCACATGGGTTACATTTGCCTCATGTTTAAGATGATTTGTTTACACACGTAGAATTGAAACTCCAAGGGCAGGGCCGAGATGTACTTCCCCCAGAATAAAAGGCAAGCACGACAAAAGGCCCAGGACCTGGCCCGTGTCCCCAGTGCCTCTCCTTCCTCTGACTGTTCTGTCTGAGGTGCAGCGGCCACGAGATAACCTGGCGGCAGACTCTGCCGTTGCTTCGGGCATCCCACTTTGTTTTGTTTTTTTTTTTAATTTATTTTTAACATTTATTTGCTTTTGAGACAGAGAGAGACAGAGGATGAACGGGGGAGGGTCAGAGAGAGAGAGAGGGAGACACAGAATCGGAAGCAGGCTCCAGGCTCCCAGCTGTCAGCACAGAGCCCGACGCGGGGCTCGAACTCACAAACCACGAGATCATGACCTGAGCCGAAGTCGGACGCTTAACCGACTGAGCCACCCAGGCGCCGCTCGGGCATCCCACTTTGTACTACTCGCGGGGTACTTTTTAATGCCAAGAGAAGTGTTTCTTTCCCACGAGGTTTTAATGTACCCACCCAGACACAGCTCACCTTTTCTCCCCAGGATCTCATTTGCATACAAGCTCTCAGCTAGTGCAGAGTATCGATCAGTGCCTCACACCCCGCAGCTCCTAAATTAAAGGCTCTGAGTCAAAGCACACGGGTTTTCACCCGGATCTCCTAAGAGGTTCACCCGTCTTGGGTGAAACACCACCCTGGAAGACACAATAAAACGGTTAAATGGGAATATGTAATTCCAGCCACTCTAAACGTTCTCGTGATCGCCCTGGACGCGTAGGCAGGTCACCGTTCACGTTAGAAGGTCTTGGGAAATTGCAATCTTTCCTGAAGGGATCCGTGAGTCACAGTCTGGCCCAAAGGAAGAGTTTACGTCACAAAGAAGATACAGCGAATGACCTTCTTGCCTAGGGTTTAGGCTCTACAAGCAGCATTTAGAGGAAAAGTCTTGTGTGGTCACGTTACCAGCACGAACAGCCCCGGAGTGCAGCGCCCTGTGCGTTCAGTCCTGGTCCGGGCAAGTTGTAGAACCCACGGTGTGAGGTTAGGGAAAGCCGACCTCTGCATGTCCGGTCATCAGAGGGTTCCAGATCTTAGATGGAGAACTGAATCCCTCCCAGGAAGTGGGGAAGCCTCCCCATTTGCCGCTGGGGGTGATTTCATCCTGTTTCTTTTGTTTATTTATTTTGAGAGAGAGAGTATGAGCAGGGGAGGGGCAGAGAGAGAGAGCGGGGAGAGAGCGAATCCCAAGCAGGTTCTGCACTGTGAGCACAGAGCCCAACGCGGGGCTCCAACTCACGTCGTTGAGATGGTGACTTGAGCCAAAATCAGGAGTTGGACACTCAACCGACGTGCCACCCCGGCGCCCCTCCGTTTTCCTGTTGGCCGTGTGGAGAAGTATTTACGGGAACAGCGAGCCAGGCCCCGTGCTGGGGCCCCGGCGCGGATGTGGGGATGTCGCGGGGTCAAGCCACAGGCAGGACTTGGGGTCAGAGTCAGAGAGGACACACCCTGCAGACCAGTGAGGCCCCAACCGTCTGTCAGAATGGAGACGGCGGGGCCGAGCAGTTTCTCGGAGAATCTCAGACTCCAAGGCGACTTCTGGTAGAAACGATTACAAATAAGGTGCAGGGGGGCGGGGGGCGGGGGGAGGGGGGCGTTAGATAAAAGGAACGCCTTCATCTTTGTGGCCACGATCTATTCGGAAGAGATTATCTTACAATCCACTTCTTTCAGACTCGTAAATAGGCCTTAAAAAGCCAGGCTGGGAGAAACGTCTCTCCAAAAATGTACACAATTCAGCTAAATCGCAAAGGCTTTGTTCCTGGGGAGGAGAATGAGGGCAGTGAAGCCTTTCTCGGCAGAGGCCCTGAGCTCACCGCGCACGTCCCGAAGCCTCCGCCCTCAGAAGGCTCGTGCTCCGCTTAAAACGGATTTTCTCCTTTGGCTGCTAATGTAGAAAGACGCTCAGCATTTTCCCAGATCAGAAAGGCCAGCAAGCCGACGTCTGCAAGAAGCCGGAGGCCAAGGGGCCCGGGCGTTCTACGCAGTGAGCTTTCTGACGTGGGTTTTCCGTGCCCGGTTCTCGCATTTCAGAAACGCCCAGAGAAACGGCTTACGGGGTCTCGAGAGCTGCTGACTCCCGTCCTCGAAGGCTTCCTCCCCTCTTTGAGCCTCTGGCCCGTGTTCCCGGATCTCTAGACGCGTTCAGAGGCTTGGCGGGCACAGAAACACCTGTGACTGCAAAGGACCTGCGTTTGCGACGTCAACAGTCTTGTGACCCCGTTTGTGTCACTCACTGAGGGTGAACGTGAATGCCCACGTGCCGGCAACGGTGACCGTCCCCCGAGCTCCTGGAACACAGTGCAGGTTGGGAGGTGCCCCCCGACTTGCACCTTCTGGAAAAGACTTACCGCACAGGACCCTGTCCCCACACGACTCGTCTGGACTCACGGACACCCCACCTGCAGACACAGGTCCTGCCAAGGCCCAGCTGGTCTCACCAGGGGTCAGCCCAGTGGCTTTTCCCCGCCGACCAGTCGAACGACACGCCCGCTCGTCAACCTGTGTTCAGGCTCTTTCCCTCCCTGGGTCTCCCCGGAGCCACTTCCGAGCCCCATCCTTCCCAGCCTCGGGGGCCTCCTCCCATAAGAGAGAAGCCCACGTGCCCAAACCCACGAGACGCCCGCTGCTCTCACGGGCAGAGTCCTCCTCGGGCGTCCTTTCCGATGAAATGTCTCTTTGCTCAGCGGGGTTTACTTCCCATTCAGTAGTCTCTTCTCCGCAGTAAGTCTGTGCTCACGACAGCCCCGGGACCTCGTTCTGGCTCTCTCTCCTCCTCCCCCTGCCTGTCTCTCCCTGTCACTCTCTGATGGGACGTGGGACCGTCTCCATATCCCATGCAGCCATCATCAGCTGGACACCGAGGAATCTCATTTGCATGGCGGTCAGACAAGGGTTCAGCCCAGGTCAAAGGCAGGACCAAGTTGGTGCACTTGAAGGAACTTTACTAAACCACCCTTATCTCCCGTGAGTTGCCCTCTGTATTTACCTTCCTTCCCACACTTTGCTGCCCTACGAGCTCAAAACCCTTCTCCACAAATGTATTGCCCCTTGTTAAAATGGGTTTCGTCCAAGTCTGCGGGTCTGGCCACCACTTTGGGGGGATTCGGTTCATTTCTGTGAGCCTCCCTTCCCCACATGCACAAGGAATAAACTTTTTTCTCCAGTTCATGGGACTTGGTTTGCAGGCCCCCGGGTACAGAACCTACAAGGGGGTTTCCTCCCCTCAGCTTTCACATCAGCACGTATGTTTTGAACGAGGTACCTAGTTACAAGAAGTGGTTTTTTTTTTTTTTTTGGTGATATGGAAATGGAATTCTGATCCATAGGACTTAAATACAATAAGACTTGATTGTTTCTAGAGTGTTTCTTAAGTAGTTTGGGAACAAGTATTCTTTGAAGAGCCTCATAAGCTGACATTCTGCCTTCACGCAAATTTTTTTCTATTTTTTTTTTTGATGGAAGAATAACATACCAGCGTATTAATGGATACGTGTGTATATCTGTGCATGCACACACACGTGCGTAATTCTTCGTGCAGATAAGACCGTTCTGAGCTTATTACGTTTGGGGACGGAGATGGGCTCACATCCATGCCAGATTCGAGAAGAAACAGTCACATCCTTGGCCTTCGGTTTCTGAGGGGGCTTTTGAATTTCCTGACGGAGAAAACAAGTCTTGGAAAACGAAGCTGTTCGAGTCGCACAGCAGGAGTGTTTGAGAGAGGAAGGTTTTCATGTCCAAAATGCAAGGCCCAGGCAAGTGTCAGAAGCAAGCTCCTGAAGGAGCCGATAGCTGCTTTCATGATCCGATTAGAAAGAAATGGGTGGGGGGTCAGGTGAGTGGGCAGGGTGGGGTGGGGTGGGGGCAGAAAGCCGGGAGCTGAGCCTGAAGCCTGGGTGCCGGAGCCCTGCCTCCCTCCCCCACCCCGCCTGGGGCATGCACTAAGTGCGGGGACCCTCCCCTCGTGGAGCCCGGGCAGGGTGCGGGCCCCAGAGCCGCAGCCTGGCCCCCGGTGACGTCGCAGCAGAAAGACGTGACCGTATATAGCAGCTGTTCTAAAATACGCACATTAGAACATTTGAGGTAGGGTAAAACCAACATTTAAAACACGGATTTTTAGGGGCGTCTGACTCTTGGTTTCAGTTCAGGTCACGACCTCACAGTTGTGAGATCGAGCCCCACGTTGGGGCTGACGGCACAGAGCCTGCTTGGGATTCTCTATGCCTCCCTCTCTCTCTGCCCCTCCCCTGCTCGTGTGCTCCCTCTCAAAATAAATAAATATACTTAAAAAAAAAAAGATTTTAACTCCCAGTCCCCAACAGGGCCACAGGGAGCACCACGGCCCTCAGGAAGCAGCAGGAAGGGGGCAGATGTGGGCAGCAGCCTTTATGGAGGCCTCCACAGGGACGAATGGGCTCGTCATGGGGAGCACGATTAGGGCTGGCCCGTGTGAGTGGCTTTCGTGGGCTCTAGGACCTGGGGACTGTCCCTAGTTGTCCGGCCTGAGGCTGTCGCGGGTCAGGCTGGAAGAGAGTGTCCACATCTGGACGTAGGGCCGATGTTAAAACCTCAGATTTACCAAAGCGAGAAACCCAGTTACACACTGTCAGGGACTAGGGGAAAAAGGAAGGGGCAGGGGCACGCCGAAACGGTTGAGTTTAAGCCCAACATCCAAAGTAATAAGAAGAATACCAAAGGCTGGAGAGAGCTCACTCTGCACCAGACGCGATCCTGAGGGCCTCCTGTTGATTTTAACCCCACAAAAATCCCAAGTTTTGTTGTGATTCCCACGGTACACAGGAGGAAACAGAGGCACGAGGGGGCGGAGGGGACGTGGGAGGGACACGTCGGCCCGGAAGCAGGCAGATGAACGCAGCAGCCAAGGGGTGTGACTGGTGGCAGAGGCTGCGAGGCCTCCTCCCCTCTCCCCTCCAGAGGGAGGCCTGGCCCCCCGTTCCTTGCAAGCTGCAGAGAGACCCCCCCCCCCCCCCGGCCTTCTCTCGTGACGGCCTGAGCCCCAGAGAGCTTCCTTCCTGGGGGGCCCGGACGCTGAGATGATCTGACGTGGGTTCTAGAGGCCTGGCCCCCTCGCCCACCCCGGACGGCTTCCAGAACGCGGGGCTGAGGCCGTCCTCGGGACAGCATTGCACATCTGCGTCTCCATTCACTTCCTGTCCTTCTCTCCCAAGACGGTCTCCGTGTTGGGGTCTGCCTCCTGGGGACCCCAACCTGGGACGGCTCCAGAAAGATAACTCTGCACCTGAATGTGTGACCTGAGACGCCTGCGGCCATGACGAACAACTTTCCACACCCGGGACAAATTCTTCTTGCTTGAGAGAATGTAAAACTCATCTCCCTCCGCGAACGCAGAATCTCCCCCAACTCTCACTCAGAGAAAATTCTGTGGGAAAGGCAATGGCCTTGCCCTGCTGGCCCCACCCAGGGAGGAAATGAGGTCGAATTCTCTAGGACTGGTGCCGTAGGGGACTTTTTTTTTTTGGGGGGGGGACAGAGAGAGACAGAGCATGAACGGGGGAGGGGCAGAGAGGGAGACACAGAATCGGAAACAGGCTCCAGGCTCCGAGCCATCAGCCCAGAGCCTGACGCGGGGCTCGAACTCACGGACCGCGAGATCGTGACCTGGCTGAAGTCAGACGCCCAACCGACTGCGCCACCCAGGCGCCCCTCGTCGGGGACATTTTTAAAAACTGTAAAGTAAGATCAGGTAAAGCCATAAACGTCGTGGTTGACTTCTCTAAATCAACTGCGTTGCGATTATGACAAGAATCATTTGGTTAATATCTGATTTTGCAGATTTCTACGTGTCTGAGTCCTAATCAGTAACATACACATTATTACCAATGATATATGTAACGTACAATCTCTTCCTCTGGCTACAATCCGTTCGTTGGTCCAGAGATGAACATTTGATCTAAGACAGGCAATCGGAATCTTTCTCTGAGAATTCTGAGCTGGGATAAAGAGGGAAAAATGCAACAAATATTCAGAACAGAGCAGAATGTGAAACGGAGACAGAGATAGGGACAGAGACAGAGACGGGGACAGAGACAGAGGCGGGGGCAGAGACAGAGATGGGGACAGAGCCAGAGACAGAGACGGGGACAGGGACAGAGACAGGGACAGAGGGTTTTTTTAACGTGTTCGGTTCCCAGATTCCGGTCGTCCGTGCTATAGTTCCAGCCCTTCGGTTCCAAGGGACCCCCTTGTCTTTCAAACAGATTCTTCTGTCATCTCTTGTTATTTTCGGTTGCACGCAACGCAAAGAGGCTACAGTTACTCCAGAAAGGTGACACTCCGGGCTGTTCGGAGACGACAGTGTCATCGGAACCAGGCACCGGCAGGTCGAGTCTAAAAGCTCGCGCCCGAGTCAAGCTTGGCGGTGGGTGAGTTACGCCATTCGCCAAATCTGGGGTCTGGTCCAGGCCCTGAGGGAGCACCGGGTCACGCCCTTCTCAACCCGTGTTGGAGCTGCTGGGTAGGGACCCTCCCACTGGCTATGAGACTTCCGGCAAGTGGATTCACGGTGGGGGCCAGAGAATGCTAAATGCAGGCCCATATCCGCTCTCTCCTTCTCGCTTACCACCAAGCCCTGCTTTTGCTCAAGGAGGCAACGCGCCCGTTAAAAACACACACCGTGACTCCAAGTTGTCAGCAGGATTTTCCAGGTGTGACATTACGAGACACAGATGACCTCTGCCCTTGACCTCTTCCCCTTTTTGCTCAGAACTCAGGCGTAATGGCTGGAACTCCAGCAGCCATCTTGCAAGCATGAGGATGGTAGGAAGACGACAGCTGAGATGTTCTTGAAGGATATCTAGAGGGTCTCTTTCCATGGCCACAGTAACCCTTCTTTTTAAAAAAAAAAATTCCGGGGCCCTCGGGCGGCTCAGTCGGTCAAGTGGTCTGGGTTTCGGCTCGGGTCGTGATCTCACGGTCTGTGAGTTCAGGCCCCGCATCGGGCTCGGAGCTGAGAGTGGAGTCTGCTTGGGATCCTCTGGCTCCCTCTCTCCCTGCCCCTCCCCCACTCTCTCTCTCCTTTCTCAAAATAAACAAACATTAAAAAAAAGATCTGTGTACGAGGTAAATCCCTGACGGCATTCATTACAATACCCAATTTTAAACAATGCAAATATCCAGAAATAACCAATTAATTATTATCTGGTTATATAACACGGAATCGTGTGCTGCCTTTAGAAATTACATTATCAATGATTTGACTGAACAGGGAGACGTAGTCACCATAGTACGTGGAGTATGGTGACAGTTTTATCAACACTTATGCATAGACATGCATAAAGCAGGACTTACAATGATGCACATGCATCCATGGTTGGGGTGATGAGGTGACGGATGGGATTTATTTTCCTAAGCGTTCTTCCTGTGGCTTTCTGCTTTCCCAAAACGAGCATGTAATACATTGTTGCAGGTTAAAACTACCTTTTTCCTTTTTTAAGTGAAGGAAACTAAGCAGGGAAATTCATCACGGAGCCCTGAGTCCCCCAAGTCTCGCTGACTGTTTCCCGAGTTCCCACTAGGTCCAAACACTGACATGCTGTGCCTATGTGTTATCTCTGGAACAAACCGGCTGAGGCCGTGCCATGAAACGAAGGGCTTCCTTCCCTCTCATTTCTGGGGGGTCTCACGGGAGCTATCTCTTCCAAAAAAAAAAAAAGGCTTGAAATCTTCATCAAAAGCTAAAATGCTTTGTTTTCATATCTCACAGGCTTCTGGTTTAAGGCTGTATTTTGATCTTCTTGGGAAGTAGTTAAAGAAATGGAAGCAATAGGGCACGCACCAAATACAGAGCCGTGGGAGTTCACCACCCACCCAGACCAGCACCTGCCTTCCACCTGCGAGGGCTTGAAGGGGGAGATCTGGAGTCACTCTCCAGGCAAATACGGCCGAGGTACTTCTTAACCCGGCTGACACGACCCTGAGCTGTGTTGTGACTGTCCAGTCACAGTGGCTTAATGTGGCTTAAGTCAGTGGCTTAATGGCACACATTGGGGATGCCGGCTTCCATTCACGGGTGCCCAGGGTGACCTAAAGCCCTAACGGCCCTTATCCCTGGAGCACCCAACTACCCAGATCAGAACTCTCCGAGCTTAACTTTCGTTATATAATAACCTCAGTCATGAGAACTCGAGACTCTCCGGGCAGGAGGCTCTATTTTTCCAGGTGGAAGGCAGTGATGAGCCACGTAGGCAGAGGAAGACAGCCCTCTTTCTCTATGAGCAACCTGTAACTCAAGCTGAGACCAAACACATAATTAATAACTCACTATAATCGCACGCACAAAGCACCATCCGTCTGCAGACTCTCTCGTCCTTCCGGCCGTGGCTGCTGATCAGTCAGGCTCACAGACGATGCTGTAGTTGGGCAAAGAACTTTCTGGTTAATCTTCTTCGCCCATAACATTTCCATGAAAAAATAAAGAAACAGTTTGTCAAGGGCTTGTCCCAGGCGACGAGGCTTCCGTGTGGAAGCCAACGATTTAATGCCTCAGCGGGAACCGAGAATTTTCCATTAAGTTGTCCAGTGCAATCTCGTCATTCTGGGAAGGAGCCCCCTTTCTTCTGTGCTTCTGGGTTGGGCAGAAGCCAGATGCTAGAAAGTCCACGCTGCATCTAGGTGCCCCCGCTTCGTGGTCGGGGAAGAATTCTCAGAGCGCGCTCTCGAGATGCATTATTTACCGGTTTGCTGTTCACTGACTTGCGAGCACTCTGCCCGCGGCTCTGTTCTTCCAAAGGGGACACTGGTTGATTACCCCCAGGCCTGCCCCACACTTCATCCGCTGTCCGTTCCGATCTCATCCAGTGTGCCTCAAACGGCCTTCGCGCATTCATCCGCTCATCCGTCGTCCCCACAAGTCGTTTCCGAGCACTTACTCTGGGTCAGGCCCTGTTGTGGCCCTGGGGACCACGGCCGTGAGCCAGGAAAGGCCAGCTCTGCTCGCTGCCCTCATGGGTGGCGATCTTCTGGTGGGCGGAGTCCAACCGTGTACCAGGACACAAATCAATTTTTCAAAAGGTATTTCCAGGTTGTGATGAGTGTGGCGAGGAGACAAAACAGGGCTGGAGAGTGGCCGGGGTCTGGGTGAGCTGGGCGAGATCTTCTGGCATCAGGGCAGGGGGACCTTACACTGATGTGGGTGCATGAGAGGCTGGAACGGAAGGTACCCCAAGCCGGAAGAGCAGATGCCGGTGCCCTGGGACGGAAGGGGGCCCCGGAGCTGGGGGAACAGGAGAGGCGGCGGCCACGGGTGGAGCTCAGGAGAGGCCTGGAGAGAGGTGGGCTGCGTGCTTAGGTCTCGGGGGTGCCGGTTGCGGAGGCCCCTGACAGCCCCGGGGTTTCAATGCCAAACCAGAGAGTTTTGAGCAGGGAGGGGGTGGCCCGGTCAGACTTTGCTCCCGAGCAGAGGTGGATGGCAGGGAGCAGAGTGGGTGCTGGAGGAGACCACAGTGGAGGCTTGCGGAGGACGGAGGAGGGGAGCAGAGCAAAAGGGACAGCTCGGGGTCCGTTCTGGAGGTGGAGCTGTTGGAGTGTGCTGTCCCCTCGATGTGGGGAGCGCAGGGAAGGGAGGAGTCAGGGGCGCCCCCTGCTTCTGGCTGGGCAGCCCGGTGGGTGCAGCGCCGGGAGGTGGGAAAGCGGGCGCGGTGGGCGTGGGTGGTGCAGCTGATGCCCCCCCCCAAGATGACCACAGGACCTTGGCTCTGCTAGGGGTGACACCTTCCCCAGGTGACCGTCCACGCGTCCTGACTTCCCTTGACCGCACAACGAAGTCCTGGTCAATCTGACAAAAGAGGCAGCACCGGGAGACCTTTCCAGAAAGGTCTCTCACAGGGAGCCGCCCCAGAGGCTCACTTTCTCCTTCTCGTTCCTTGGAATGATTACGTGAGAGCCGGAGCTGCAGGGTTCGTCTTGAGGCCTTGAGGCGGGAGCCCGGGTCTCCGATGAGGCTGGGGGGTCGCCGGGTCAGGCCCGGGCTGCCGCCCCTCTGCCTCTGGAGCCCGCTGTGTTTATGTGGCTCTTGCCTTTGTCCCCCGCGGCTGCACCCTACCCGTAAGGGGGGTCGGAGGCGGAGGGTCTGTCTGGGCCGGAGCGCAGGGTTAATTAATTAGCTCGTTATTAGTCCTGACGCTGCTCAGTAGCTCTCGCGGCTGTGACATTCTCCGGGCTTATTTTAGAGAGATTTCACCACAGCGGTCCCCACGGGGAAAAGCAGGAATCGCAGACACTCATGGGTTCCCTGTGCGCCAAGCACCGGCCGCCTCGCCAGCCTGGAATCACGAGGGGCGTCCACGGAGCCTGCAGCCGGGCCACGGGGTCGTGCGGGCCGGACGCTGACGACGCCCCAGGGCAGCTGAGTTTCCCAGGGGCCTGAGAGCGGCCTCCCTGCGTCCCACTTGACCGGCATGGCGGTCCCATCTCCGCGGTGCGATGAGGACACAGAGAGGGGCAGGGTCTGTCCAAGGTCCCACAGCTGGGTGAGGTGGGGGTGTGGGACCCAGGGCGGACCTACTCCCGAGCCCCGCTTTGCTTGGGCCTCTGCCCGGTTCTGCTGAATCGGAGCCTCTGGGTGGGGCCCAGAGACTATTCAGCAGGTTCTCCGGGGGGCTTTATGCCCAGAAACGTGAGGAGCGTGGTCTGGTTGATTCCTCGGGTGAGGAGCAGGGCAGACGGGGCAGAGCTGAAGCTGGACCCTGGGGCCCCTGCCTCCCTCAGCCCGGAAGAAGCTTGCTGGCCTCTGGGGGTCACGGGGTCCTTGTGGGAGCACCCAGCTCTCCCTCGGCGGCCCCTGGGGGGGCGGGAGTGGCCACACAGGTAGGCACAGCAGCCAAGACCTGTCACCCTTCCTGTTAAGTTCAGTGTGGTGAGCCTCTGTGTGCACCTGCTCTGTCCCCACCTGTGAGGTCCCAGGTCAGGCTCAGCGGCCACCGCCAGGTTTGCGACAGCCTGGGGACAGAGCCCTGGCATTGATTCCAGCCCTCCCTGCCCCTGAGCCTCTGTGACCTCCCCCAGTGGCCAGGCACCCCTCCCCCGCCAAGCTCCCCCACCCACGGCCCCACCCCCACCGTGTAGAACACGCCAGTGCACACTTTGAAGGCCCGACTCCTATTACATCACGTGGCCATGAACGCTAAGCGTGAGGGCAGGAGTAACTTGTCATCTTTTTTTTTAAGCTTATTTATTTATTTTGAGAGAGAGAGAGAGTGAGCAAGAATGGGGAGTGGGAGAGAGAAAGGAGAGAGAGTTCCCAGCAGGCTCTGCACTGTCAGCACAGAGCCCGACACGGGGCTCGAACCCACGAACCGCGAGATCATGACCTGAGCCAATCAAGAGTCAGACGCTTAACCGACTGAGCCACCCGGGTGCCGCTCATCTTTTTCAAGACAGACAGACACACACACACACACACACACACACACTAATATAAACACAATAAAATAGCTATTGCTCAGGAAAAGAAAAGAAGAAATAAATGTTCCAAATCAGCACACGTGCACCCTATCCACCTTTACAGTATCCGGCAATTTCCAGCCCATCCTTCCGCACGGCACGGCAGACTGCACTGTGGGCGAGCCTTCCGAGGAGGGGACTGGAGGGAAGATGGCGGGGGGGGGGTCTGTAGAGTGTGAGCTTTCAGGGTGTGAGCACACGCACGTGTTTCTCTACAGGGAAGCAAGGATGGGCATCGGTAAGACGGAAGCGAAGGGGCACTTTCGGGGGCGCTCTGGATCAAGGCTTTAGGGAGCTGGGGACCAACGGGATATGTGTCCCTTCACATGACACGTCTCTCCCGCCTTTCTGGATAAAGGTCATCTATCGCCTCAGCTTAGTCTAACCAATATTTAAGCAGCCATTCAGCCGGGTCGGAACCATTTTCGGAGGCTACTCACACCACAGAGGGATCCGAGTTATTGCCAGGGCCCTGAGGAAATTAAATGGGAAGCAGTAACTTTAATCTAACGCAAGCGATCCGGCAAAATTCATGTGTGCAAACAGGCCCATACATGCGCACACACGCTCACTTAGTTGTAAGGCTCGCACAGAGAAACACTGCCCGGCGGGCTCACAGAAGCTACGGTCGAGTCTCCTCCTGACTTTGGACTGAGTTTGAAATGGCAATATGTTACATTAATACTCTGTTAGTTACTGTGTATTTTATTTTTTTATTTTTATTTTTTATTTAAAAAATTTTTTTAACTTTTATTTATTTTTGAGACAGAGAGAGACAGAGCATGAACGGGGGAGGGGCAGAGAGAGAGGGAGACACAGAATCAGAAGCAGGCTGCAGGCTCCGAGCCGTCAGCCCAGAGCCCGATGCGGGGCTCGAACTCCTGGACCGTGAGATCATGACCTGAGCCGAAGTCAGACGCTCAACTGACTGAGCCACCCAGGCGCCCCTACTGTGTATCTTAAAAATGGGTTTGAAGTCCTGGGGACCGGAGGTACCGCACGCGGATCGAGGTCGGCGGTGGCGATTAGTGTTGCATGGTGACACGTAGCTGCTACACTTGTGAGCACAGCATGATGCATAGATGTGTTGCCTCACTGTGTCCTACACCTGAAAGTAATGCAACATTGTGGCAACTACACTTCAGTTAGAAAAAAAAAAGAGGGTTTGAAGTTCCCCAGGAATCAGGCATGTTTTCATACATAATAACCTTTGTTTTTATCGCTGGAAGCTAGAAGCACATTTCCTGCGTTAATTCACATGGTCCTTGCATTCTTGCTGTGAGGCATGGGCTGTGACTGTCGTCCATTGTGCAGATAAGGAGACTGAGGCACAGGGGAGTGGACAGCCATCCCTCCCCCTCCCCCGGCCCTCGGTGTCCCTCCCGTAAGAAGCCGTGAGCACAGGGTCCACCTGGCTGGTCCGGGCAACCTCCTTGCCTCCAGCCCCCGACCTTCATCCCATCTGCAAAGTGTCCTTGGTCAAGAACATATCCATCCACGAGTTCCAGGGATTAGGATGTGGATCTTTTCTTTGGGGGGGGGGGGGCGGGGAGGGTTCACATTCTAGTTACCACATCAGCTAAATCAAGAGTTGGGGAGAGATGCCTGGATCGTATCTGATTCACCCACACTGCTGGCTTCTGCAAACCCATTTGTGCTGGGTGTGCCCTGTGAGTGTCTCATTCTGAGAAGCAGGCCGTCAACCTTCGTGGTCAGCTGTCCCTCCACTCAGTGCACGTTTAGTAAGCCCTTCAGCACATTTGCGGTGTCTTGCTCTGAGTAGGTTCTCACCAAGATTTTCTGGGATTTGAGTGATCATAGTGAGTTTGCACAAATATTGTTCACCTTTGTTCTAGGAACTGTTCTATTTTTAAATTTATTTTATTTAAAAGTTTTAAAATGTATTTTCAGAGAGAATCGGGGAGAGGCAGAGAGAGAGCGAGAGACAGAGAACCCCAAGCGGGCTCTGTTCTGCCAGCTCAGAGCCCGACACGGGGCTCGCGTCCACCCACGAACCCTGAGATCTTGACCCGAGCCGAGATCAAGGGTCGGACGCTCAATCACCTGAGCCACCCAGGCGCCCCACTGTTCTGTCCTGTTAACGCGAATCCGCACATCCTGGAGGAAGGCAGGAAAACCCTCTCTGCTTGGGCTGTTAATGCAGCACCCAGCCTCCATTTTTGCTAAGCCTGTTCACTTTTCCAGCATTTGCAAGGTTTGCGGTCTATAGAATTAACTCCCGATGGTGCCTCTAATTTCAGCTTCCTTAGATGACTGTTTTCCTGGGAATAGGAGCAAAGATTAAAACTGGGCCTGAACAGTTGGAATTTATCAGGTGTCAATGAGCCACTTCCCTTAATCGCCCTTCTGAAAGCCTAATTGCTCTCCCCACACTTCGGCTCTCATTAAAGTAACCGGCCGAGGCTTCGGAGGGGAGTCCACACCGAGGAGGCGGCACGCCGGCCCCCAGCTGGCCGGGAGGCGAGCACAGACCCCTGAGCGAGCCCGGCCGCAAGCGGCACACAGTCCACGGGCAACAATTATAACCGTTAGCCAGCCATTAAAGTAAAGTGTCATCATAAACTGTTTCCTATATCACGATTAATAAACGACAACAATAAACGAAAACAAAAGGTCCATCATTTCATTTTTATGTCACGGGGGTCTGCTGACGTCTGTTACGCAGTGACACGCGCAGTGGGTTCGCAGTCAGAAGAACCGAGGGCCAGCGTTGTGTGGGCTCCGCCAGCCGGGTCTCCGAGAATCACCGAGACGCCACGAGGTCGCTGTCAGCGTCTTCCAGCCCCGCATTTTTATCCAGTTCTTATCCAGAGGTTGTGACGTGATCTAACTGAATCAATACTTAACTGAGATGTTTCGTAAGGAAACCCCCTTTCTGACCCCTTTCAGGAGGATGCGGAATATGCCCTCCCCAGGGGCAGCACGTGCACAGAGCGGACTCCAGCTGCGGCCTCCGTGTGGTGCACGCTTCCGCCCTTCCCGCTCGGTCCCGATTCGGCCGCCTGCTAGCTGCAACAGCAGGTGCACTGCCCAAATCTCTCTATGGCTCGGTGTCCTCCTCTGTAGGATGGAAATTTGAAGGCTGGCTGTGAAGCTCAGATGATCGGCAGCAGGCAAGGCAGCTTGTCCGGCGCCTACCACCCTGAAAGCAACACGTAAGGGTTTTCCACTATTTGTTACGATTATTAATTACGATTGCTACTTTGTGTTATCAGCTATGCCCTGCAGGTACGCGAGGTCTCAACCCCTGCTCTAATGCCTTTCCACTCTTCTTTCCCACTCTGTTCCCGAGTTGGCAGGAAACAAGAAAAGCCAGGAAACCAGGAAACCAGGCAGGAAAAGGCAGGAAACCAGGAAAAAAAAAGGACAGCCGTTGGAAAACAGATTGGCGTCACTGTAGGATTCCGAATACCTAGATTTCCAATTCTCTGTGGAGGTTTTCCACAGACTGCATGGCAGGAAGCATCCTTCAGGCCACGTTGCCTTCAAGAAAAGCCCATGGGTGTCATCACTTTGTAAGACAGTGAGGCGGGAAAGACTGAAACTAAGGATGCGATGCTCTGGGACCGCGACCCCCTTTCTGAAAGGCCACTCGAGAGGGTACTTTCGCGAGTGCACCAGCCATCAGGATGACACATACAAAAGTGGTTAACTTTTAAAAATTAACCGAATCTTTAAAAAAATTAACAAACAACATTCTCCTTCTTTCCTCTGTAGTTCCCTGAGTTTTAACACACGTATGGGTTCTGGACCTAGCAGCACAGCCAGGGCCCACGAAATTCCCTCGCGGACCTTCCTTCCCTTTATGCTCCCGCCCTCTCCCGCCCGCCTCTGGCAACTGGGACCGCTTCTCCATCAGTACAGGTGTTGGGTTTTTTGTTTTGTTCTGTTTTTGAGAATAAGACAGAAATGGAGAGATGTGATGGGCCTTTTGAGGTTGGCTATCATCTCTAATAATGCAAAATCGAAACTAACCTAAAGGTACACCCCCAGGGGAATAGTTAACAGGTAAAAACAGCGTATGAAATACCACGCAGACGTAAAAAAAAATTAAATAAATAAGGCATATATGCGTTAACACTGATAAAACTCCATGATACGCTACGTTACCACTCATGCGAATTCCCTCCCCTACATAAGGTTCTACGTAAGCGCCCAGAAGACTGCCAGGAAGACCCCAACTAGACGAATGGTTACCTGATAGGGGCTGAGATGCTCTCTGCAGACAGCCGATCCCTCGTCCTGCTAGCCCACGGCCACCTCCCTCACCGCCCCACCACCACTCCCCCACCTCACCCCCGGCTCTGTGACATGTTGGGATAGAGACTCTCCAGCACAGTCCCCCCAGTTCTGCTGTTCACGCCCGCTCTCCTTACCTAGTCTAGACAGCACGTTCTATGGTAATCACCAGACTCTTGCTACACCCTGCCCTTCCCCCCACCAACTCTCCTGGCTGTCTTGCCATGTGTTAGACTCACCTAGAGCAAAACCGCCCCCAGCTAAATCTAACCCTCGTTTCCTACGTGGCTGCACCCAGGCAGGTAAAGGTGGTTGGGGGAAACATCCACCTGCACCCACTGGTATCGCTGTAAATTCTCAACCGACAACCTGATAATTGATTATTATCCCCCACGGCTGCTGGTACAAAAGCCCCAGAAGCACGTTAGCAGACCAGCTTTTCTCTGCCCCCATGCATGTAAAAGTTCCCACCGGCTGGGGAAGAAGGGACCAGAAGCCTTCTGCATACCGGATCGAGATGCAGATAACGAGTCTCTTCCACTGACACGATCCAGAAGCCCCGAGAGAGCTGGTTCAGCACCCAGACTTACTTCTCCTTCCCGTCCAGCGAGGACGTCTGACCAAGAGACGGCCGGTGAGATGTCTGGTTTTGATTTGCAAGAGCCACCTCCGAGATGGGTTCAAATGACTCCTAGGAGTGTAAGAGCCCAGGACACCTGGGAGGGTTATGGGGTGTGGAAATAAAACCGTTCTCTCGGCTACAGCAGGATTAGGAAGAAATAAGTGGAATTTCCTCTCTGGGCACTAACAGCTGCACGCACCACCCTCTGGTAGGGTGATGGGAGTGGAATATGGCGTAGCCGATGCCCAGCCGGACTCCGTATTCCCGGGGAGGGCGACTGAGCCTACATGGTCTTTGCTGAATAACTAAAGAGGCGGGTAAGCTGGTTCAGGGTAGAGGGAGAATATCTCAACGAGGGCATCTCGGGCAACGCCCAGATCCCAGCGGAAGGCTTCTGGAACGTGAATATGGGCAACGCCTGGTCAGGGCCGGGTTAAGTGATTTAACGGTGGTCGTGTTCGTGTTCCGGGCAGGTGCACCGAGGCCGTCCTCCACATGGTGACTCTGGGACCCGGGTCCTCTCCACCTTGTGGTTCTGTCCTCCTTCGAGGCTTCTTCGTCCAGCTGGTGGATGGGGAACGAGAGCCGGGCTTCTCCGGGCCGGGCCTCCATCGGCACATGCCGTGTCCGTGTGCAGCGCACTGACCAAATCTCGGGCATTTGCTTTATGCGGCTGCCGGGACATCAGGAACTTTAGCTGAGCTGCGTTCCCAACAGAGAAGGAAACTGGGGTTTGGTGAGCCAGCAGCAGCGTGTATAGTGTCCAAACCAAGCAGGTGAATCTCCTTCCTGCCCCCTCGCCGCCGGGTAGGACCGAGCTCCCCTAGGCTCCCTAGCGTCGGAAGCAGGGGTGTGAGGTCGAGGTGGACAGCGACGCGGGAGGAACGAAGACACATGGGAGCCAGGAGGGCTCCCTGACGAATTAGCACTCGCTGGCCACAGAGGCTTTCCTGGATCACCTGTAAGTACACCCCTTGCTATGCAGACCGTGGCTAAGTATTTTTAGCAAGGCCAAAAGTTCCCTTAAGCACCGCAATTATCCCAGTTGGAGATGTCAGGAGAGTTTACAGTTAAGGAAGGAGTCAGTCTGCCGTAAGCATGATAATGAGGTACACCCTGTGCTGTTTTTATGGCTTTGGAACGGAACATTCCTGCGGCCGCCTTTACATACGGACGGACGACTCAATTGTCCTTTGGGGAACCATCGAGACATAATTTCTCTTCAGTAGAGCAGGGTAAGTTATTCTGACCCACACGGCTCACACCTCAGGAGGGAAGAAAATAAATCAGCACTCTGTGGAAAATCTTCCTTCATTAGGCCCGGCTCTGATGAGGCCCCGTGGGCCTTGCTGGTCTGAAGGCAACACGCAGCTGACTTCTCCAGAAACAAAAAGAGACCCGGGGTTATGTAAGAGGCTTTCCCGGAAACCGAGGGCTGCTGAAGGGAATTGGGACACGGAACTCGGATCCTCGCGGGAGACAAGCCATCTGTCGTAATAAATGGCCTCAGAGAGGGGAGACGGGCCGTGACGCGGAGGGCAGGGCGGGGGAGGGCGTCAGTCAACACAGCACGCGTGTGGCCAGATAGGCACGTGTACGTGCACATACAGTAACACACGCAGTGGTACCCACTTCTGGGGGAGCACCCCATCGCGACACGTTTTTTCACACTTATGCAGCAAAACGCACACAAACGTAACCGCAGTAAGTGTGCTAAACGAACACTTCACACGGTTCCTCATTATTAGACCGGGAAATACTTTTGCCGCAAACCTCCGAAAAAAATTTCTGGGTCGTAGAGACATATTTTATGTAATCTGGGAATTGTGGATGAGGGACTGCAGATCGGTGAGGGTGCACAGAGGCCCTTGCACAGTCCCGGGCACACACAGGAACCCTGTAAACGTCGACACTGCATCTTGGGCGTTGGAAGAGGGTTTCGAGGATCAGTCTGGCAAAGCCAACAGGAGAAGAGGGCTGAGGAGTGACAGAGATCCAGAAGAGCACTGTGCAGCCTGAACGAGGAGGTGAGCCACCAAACGCTCCTGTCCCTGGAGGAAGCAGGGTGCGCATGATGAGAACACGTGCTTTGGCACTGGATCAGCTTACACGGGCCCCCAGCCCCAGCATCTCCTCGTGTGTGACCTTGGACGAGATACCTAGCCTTTCCGTGCCTCCTGGAACCCGGCTGTGCCGCGGAGACGCGAAGTGGTCTTTCTTCGGGGCCCTCGGGGGCCGCCACCGGAGGCCAGGCCCCGTGACAGTAAGTCACTACTTTTGTCAGTGAGGAGCAGGCGGTGGAGACAGACTGCGTTTGGGGGAAAAGCATGTGTGCCCAGGGGGCAGCGAGGGAAGGAAATCTTTCTAGGGAACGTTGCTTCGGTCACACTCAGGGAATGCAGACTCCTCACTGGACACACGGGCTCAGAGAGGTAAGGTGACTGGCCTGATGTCACACAGGAAATCCTTCACAAAGCCTGCTGTGGGACTTCTGTCTTCTCCTTTCTGGTGCTGCCTTTCCCCCGCCATATTCCTTTATTTTTCCACTACAGGAGCAAACGAGCCCAGGTTTTCTTGGGATCGGTGTCAGTGTGACTTCAAGGGGGATGGAAGCATGACGTATTGAGCACGACAGATGGGGACCGCATTCCCGAGTCCGTGGCTGGTGCAGCTCACACCTACGAGAGCCAGTGGCCCGCAGGTCATGCTCCGAGATGCAGACAGATCCAGAACGCTCCGTGAGCGTGCAGTCTCCGGCCCCGGGCTAGAATTTAGAAAAGGCTGCCTCAAACTGTTCCTGCGCTTTAAGATGCCACCAGGGCCCGAAGCCTGGGGTGAACTACTCAGAACGAGGCTGCGCCCCGACTGCCAGGGATGCCGTCCGGGCGGGAAAATCCGTTGAGTGAGGCAGAGCCCGAGAGAGGGGCATACACAGGAGAAGCCACGGTGCCTGGTGCCTCGGAGCAGAGGCGCCAACATAGGACCATTCGGGGAAGTATTTTCGCCTGCCCAGTCCTTGCACCTCACTGTACCGCCCACAATGTCCTCAGGGTCCACCCGCGTTGTAGCACAGTGTCAACATTTCATTTCCTTTTCCGGACGAATCCCGTCCCCTTGCAGTCAGGCGTTGTGAGTAACGCTGCCGGGAGCACAGGTGTCCAAATAACCGTCTGGGTCTCTGCTCCGTGCCGGAACCTTCCGCAGCTGTCCCTGTATGGGAAATCCGGGACGCACAGCTTTTATTTCTACTATTCATTCACCTTCTTTGCCTCTGAGCAAGTATCAGTGACTCTGCTGAATTTAATTGTCTTCATTTTGCTTAGGGGTTCTTCTAAATCGCTAGTGTTTTAGCAAGCCCCTTTTATCACCCCTGGAAGATTATATGCTCCTTTGTAACGCGGACCTCACCTAAGGCGTTCCCCTCCCGCCACTGTCCCCAATCCCCAGAGAAAACGTACCAGCCCTGTGTGCCACCTTGCTGAGTAATGACGGCCAATCTTATTGGGCCATGTCGAAAATAACGGATTAAAGTCACTCTTCCCTGGGAATACACTGGCATCCACCTAAGACGTAAAGCATCTTAACCGAAAGCAATTTCTAATGCAGGGATTTGTGGCATCTGGCCACCTAGATGGAGGGAAGGATAATCGGAATTTGAGGGCTTTTTTAGGTTAGGAAGACACCTCAGCACAACACGTGCCCATCAGCTGGGTCTGTCAGCTTTGCGCTTAGCAGCGTCTGCAGTCAGCCACAAAAGCTGCCCGCGCCTCCCGGCCCGGCGGGTCCTGAGAGGGAGCCTGTTCTTCACGGCCGCCCGGTCCTCCTAACAGCCAGAACATCCCCTCAAAGGTCATTTTTGTTTTCGAAAGATGTGACATTTTTTCAGTTGGTTAATGACAAACTGGGGATCTGCAGTGTGTAGGTCTGTGGTGCTCAGATCAGAGACAGCCATATGGCTCATGTTTGAATTTCAGACCGTGGGCGAATTTAGGAGAATTTGCTCCTTCGCGGGCTCGCTCCCCATCCGGCCCCCGGGGAGTCACAGCTCGTGACACTTAGGTGTCGGCTGGTCCTTTCCTCGGGTGGCTCCCGGACTCACGGCTGGCTGTTCTGTTTTCCTGGAGTGGTGATTTTTAAGTTATTTTGGTCCCTGGTCTGGACACCAGCAAATTGCAGATGCGGTGCTTGCGTGCCCCACCTGCAGGGGGCGCCCCTCTCTCCCGGCTGGCCTCCGCGTTCACCCCTCCATGTCCAGGCTCCACCCAGCACTCAGAGCCACCCTGCAGGAGCTGCAAACCAGGCTCCGGTCCAACAGGAGTTCTCCTTACACTTAGAAGGATCCCCATCACAGCCAGGTGGCCCCGCCCAGGGCCCCCGTCTCCCGCCCCAGCGCCGCCCTGTGCCCCACCTTCCCTACCCCTAGACACGATGCACGTCAGTCCTTGGGGTCCCCTTTCCTGTGATAACCAGCCCGCCTCTGCTCGGAAGGCTGGCTCAAATGTCACACCCTCTGGGGACACCACTTCCTCCAAAGGGCCATCCGCCCCAGGACTTTCATGTGTGGCCCAGTGGCACGATCTGAAACAACCTTGTCCGTTTACTGCTTTGGTCGTGTGCTGCGTGCCCCTTCCCCACCCCTCACCACGACGACTCCGGAAAAGCAGTCACACTGGCGAAGCTGCGTCCAATGCGGTGAACCCTGCCTGGCCCGCGGCAGGTGCTTGAGGGGCATCTGAAGAACAGACAAGCGTATCCCCGAGTTGCTAGAGAATTGCGTGACACTCGGTCTGTGAGGCTGGGCGGGGGCTGGGCGCCAAGCTGAGGCTGCGCAGACGTCACCTACCTTCACGATGACTGACAGGTGCCACCGGGCAGCAGAGGCTGCAGACTGGGGACCTCCCTCGATGTCATGTCTGAGCCCCAGAATGATTATGCCAGGTCAGTTTTCAGAATGTTTTTAAAGACTGAGCCAGTATGAACACATTGGAGGGTTTATGTTAAATCCTGGTTTCTAGATTCTGTCCCTATAACCGCCCCCCAATAAAAAAATCTGCCAGCCCCAGGCTCACATTTCACACGGCAACCTGAGGCTGGCACTGGGCAGCACCTGCTCCTTGTCACTGGGGCTGATTGCTTGCTACCGCAGTCCCTGCCATGGCTACCCTTGCCAACTGGCTCCCCAGGAGCATCTGAGTTCCTGGGATGAACAGGGGTGCGGTGATCACAGCAGGAGCCTCGAATCCCAAGGGTCTGTCTTTCTGCAGCAAGGGCGGGTTGAGGCAGGAGACCCACAGTGGCCGTAACCTCCCCCACCTGAGGCAGGCCCCCTGGGGTCACGGATCGGGCTAAGGTGGCTGTGGGTGATGCTGGCCGCACGCCTGCCCCCCAGGGAGCTGACGGCCACCAGCTTTGTGCTCCCATCCCGCCTGGGAGGGCGATTCCACTCTGCCTGTAAGTCCACGCCTTCCAGCCCTCAGACGCTGGGCGCCAGGCAGCGTCCCACACTGCCACCTAGCTCTCCACCGTCAGCCAGGAGAGGGGCAGAGACAAGTGCGTGTCTGACCACCCGACACAGTGAACAGGGAGCTCTCACAGGCGCGCTCTTGCTCAATCAGGCCGCGCCCCACACCTCCTGATGGCCCCGCCAGGATCGGGCAGGGAAGGAGCCGGCAGGCAGCCGGTGCTCTCGGATTTGCCCCTAAAACCGGGGCTTGAGGGGAGGCACTGTGTACAGTCATCTCGGTCCTGCTTGACGTGCCGCTCCGCTCCTGGACTCTTCCCTGCACACACAGACACACACGCACACACGCACGCACAGGCACACGCGTGCACGGGCCTCGTCTCCCTACTGCGCGGCACTCGGGAAAGACGTTGTCAGAGAAAAGCTGTCAAGATCCGAGGTGCAGAGTTTAGTTTGTCAGGTAGGACCCCTCGCACTCGGCTTTTCTGTGGAGCTCTAACACCACCTAGAACGTGGTAGAACACTTCTTAGGTTGGTCCTGTTCCTCACCCCACGGGGTGCTCGTCTCCTCCCGGAGTCGTCCCTGTCTGTAGTGGGACAAAGAGGTCCTCTCAGATTGACGTCCGCCCGGAACCCCAGGGGTGACCTTATTTGGGAACAGGGCCTTCACAGATGTCATTAGTTAGGGATCCCAAGATGAAGTCATCCTGAATTCAGGGTGGGCCTTAAGTCAAGGACTGGTGTCCTTATACGAAAGGAGCGGCAGAAAGATGCATCGGGGGAAGGAGGCCACGTGAAGACAGAGGCAGAGGAATGCCTAGGGCCACCAAGAGGTGGAAGAGGCAGGACGCGTTGAAGGGGACATGGCCCTGCCCACACTTTGATCTGATTTCAGATCTGCTGCCTCCAGAACTGCACGGGAGTAAACTGTGGCTGTTTTAAGCCACCCAGCTCGTGGACGCTGGCATGCTCTGTGGGGGATTGCAAATCACCCTGGACCGTAATTACTGGTCTCCTCACTTGACCGTAAGTCTCCGTGTCCTTGGTTCTGACCATGGCATGTGGCCGGCAGGATTCAGAGCTTGATGGACGAGTGCGCAGGTCAGTGAATGAGTAAACGGATGTGGCTGTGTGAGCCCATGGTGCTGGTGGAGGAGCCACTGAGGCATCATCCCACCCAGAGCCGCGCCCCTCTCTCTGGGCTGAGAACACATGGAGGCAAGGGATCCGGCCTGCAGACCCCTCCTCCCCATTCCGGTCCCGAGAGTGGTCAGATTACTAGGGCTCAGTTTTGGGCATAATGCTCAGAGCGGCCTCTTGAGGGCATTCACCTAAAAGAAGTCATGCTGTCTGCTGAAATTATGAGAGGCGATGCAGGAGTGAGCAGACGCCTCTGTGCACGCCTGCGCTGCCTCAAAGCTCAGTCACCATCATCGCCGCGGGATGACCCGTGGGAGCACAGAGGAGGCGTGAGGAGGCGGCCTCCATCCTGCTTCCCCACGGATCCTGTGCACAGCTGGCAACAGTGACCGAAATGTCCACCCTCGCCACCCCGCCCGCCCTTTGGCTGTCCGGTCTGCACCGGAAAGAGCACGTACAGTTTGAGGACAGGAAAACGTCACGACCTCGGTCCCCGATCGGCGTGTCGCGTCTGCCGCTCTCGGCCTCCGTGGGCCTCGCAGCACCAGGTTACCTGACTGAGAGCAGGTCCGGGAGGGCAGGGGGCTCCTGGAAGCGCCGGGTGTCGGGGGCGAGGCGGACGGGCAGGTGGGAAGGGGTGGCCAGGCACCTGCCCCCATGGGTGGGCTCTGTGTCCCCGCACAGCCACGCAGCAGGACAGGACAGCCATGCAGCTGAGGAGGAAGGGCCCTTCGGCTGGGAAGGGTGAAATCCAGTTCGCCCCGCTTGGCGGCTGCAGGGAAATGGGGCGATTTCAGGCCCCCGGCGACATGAGGTCGCCTTCCGCCGCCTACAGGAAGTCTTTCTGTTCAGCCGAGGAAACGAGCCGGGGACCTGGTTTCCAGGCCAGCGGACATCCGAACGCCCCCCCTTGTTTTCGTCACAGCCTCCCCGGTTCTCCTTTCGGGAAGCCGCCTAACACACCGCAGCCATGCTCCAAAGGGGGTCATGTGACCCACGCTCAGCCAATCCAAAGATGGCAGCCTCAGGCCCATCGTGATTGGCTCGGAGATAGACACATGGCTCAGTCGTGAGCCAATGAGGCTCAAGTCCGGGACATTTACCGGAAGGGCCCGGAAGAGGAAGAGAAAGAGGTTCTCTGTAGGAGGCCGGGCTTCTTGTGCTGCAGCAGGTGACCCGAGGGGCGGCGTGTCTGAGACCAGCTGCGGTGTCCGCACCAAGCGGGGCCGCGTCTGGGTGGTGCCCGCCCTGGGAGTCCCGCCTTCTGGTTACGGCGGCCCGGGTGTGGCGGAGCTGTGTGGACGGATGCCCGCAGGTGCACGCGAGACCCGGGAAAGGTGGCTTGCGGGGAGGCCGACCACCACGCGCCCGGTGCTGCAGAGACCGCCCATCAGCCGTGTTCGGTCTGAGGCCCCTCTTCTCGGAGCTTCCCACTCACAGGAGTCAACATTTTATCTTCCACGGACTTTTCCTAACATGGGAGGCATCTCATACTTCCAGAAGTTTCTGCCTGGTTGATGCTTCCCAGTGACATATAGAGGCACTCGCATCTCATCAATAACTTCTGTCGGAGATGTATTTTTCAGGAAGATTTGCTTCCAGGAAGCGTGTCTGCAGACAGCTAATTCCATTCGTGTGATTTGTTACCATCTCACAGTTTGATTCACACCGTCTCTGGAAGATTAGGGGAGCATCTTTGGGGGTTCTTCCAGCGTTCTTCGGTTGTCGGTGACAGGTTGGTTTTGACCAGCTTAAAGACGGAAGGGGTTTCGTAGAAGGTTATGGGTGGGGCGCCTGGGTGGCTCAGTCGGTTAAATGTCCGACTTCAGCTCAGGTCATGATCTCATGGTTGGTGGGTTCAAGCCCCATGTGGAGCTCTGTGCTGACAGCTCAGAGCCTGGATCCTGTCTCCCTCTCTCTCTGCATCTCTCCTGCTCACACGGTGTCACTCTCTCAAAAATAAATGAACATTTTTAAAAATTTATAAAAAAAAAGAAGGTTAAGGGGTGCCTTACGAAGTAGAAAGTTAAGCTGAGACTCTGGACTTAGGCTGGAGAGGAAGGAACAAGGCAGCAGAACCGGGGTAGGTCACAGGAACAGAGGGCACCTGTGGGGACGCCCCTTGGAGGGGATGTCTTGACTGATGGCTCCACCCACATCCAATGGGAGGAATGTCGCTCCCAGAGCAAATTCGGGATGCTGCCACCCAAAAAAAGGGTGATCAGCAAAACAGCACATGCCTGTTATACCCTGTGTTGCCCTACTGTCTCTCGATGGACGGAGGGATTGTAGTCAAAATATTTAAGGGCCAGTATGACACTGACCAATCAGAGAGGGAGCCATGGGGATGGGTCTCCTGGACATACCAGCTGAACAGCAGCCCAACTGTAGGCGTTCAGATTCATTTCTTTCCCTGAAGGCTGGAGAGGTCGACACAGAAACACACTGCTTTCTTGTTTACCTTGTCTCCCTCCTCTGTATATTCTCTGGATAATTTCGGAACCAGCGTGTCTAAGGGTATGAGTACCGGGTTAGGAATTCTGACATTCTGTCATTTCAACTGCCCTTCTGACCTTGAGCCCCGTCGTCTTATTTGCGCCTCAGATGTCCCATCGTGAAACTGGGGTTGTGGTCCTTTAACTCTAATCGAATCCGACAACGGTTCCTTAGAATCCTCCTCACCTAGCATCTCTCTGTGACGGATGACAAGTTCATTCATTAACTGTCAGAAAGCAACGTTTCCTGAGTAAGACCGCCACTCGTCTTGCGGCCGCTCCCTCGGATGGAAAAGCACGGTCACCAAGGACTTGAAGATCCCCGTCTCGTGCTCTGACGACAGTTAGAAGTACACACACTTAGCGTTACTGCTCTCACAGCCAGCTTTACTTGGAGAAACCCACCTCCTCTTCCAAAGGAAAAAAAAAAAAAAAGTACAAAGCCAAACAGTGTCTCTTTTCATCCGGGAGAACAACAGCTTAATTGCCTCAGCCATTTGGTTACCAAATGCAGTGATACGTTCACTAATGAAATGTCTCATGCTATTTGGCTCCTTTGAGGGGAGAAAAGAAAAACAAAAGCTCACCCCAATCTATAAATCAAGTTGAATAATTCTGTTCCCTTCTAAGGGAACTTTTTCCCACCCTCTGTGTGTTACGTTATCTGTGTCCAACAGACGGTGGCAGAGGGAAAGAGGACAGGACGCTCTAGCAAATCTAAAGAAGGAGCTCCAAATATCGTATCCAAATAAATGAAGTGAATAATGCGAGCGCCCATTCCTGGTTTTTTGCTTTTTGTTTTTGTTTGTTTTTTATAAACACCCCCAGCGCGCGAACCGCAAGAAGACGTGACTCACGATGGCTGAGTTGCGAGATGCCACCAACACGCGTTTCTTAGCGGAAAACAGGCAGCGTCATCGCTGTGTTGGATTTCAGGACTTTGTTCGGGAAGTGAGCAAGAACGGGAAGGTGGGAGACGAAGAATCACGGCCTTTTTTCCAAGTCCAAGTTTTTGCTTCGGATTCCATCGGACGGCAGAAGACAGGTTCCTGGGAGTGAAGTCTTCCTGGATCCGCGGGCGGGCCACCCGTGGGAGATGTCGTCCAGGAGGAGAACGCTGCTCAGAGGCGGCTCCCACCGTGGCAGGCCCTTGTCATTTTCTGGCTGTAGCACTGAGATCCTTCTCGGGAAGCCTCCCGGGTGTGGCGATTTCAACAACATCCTAGGGCTGAAGATGAGGCCATGCTCAGCAGATTCACTGAGTGCTCGCCATAGGCCAGGAATTGCTCTAAATAACTTATTATTTCTTACGACAAACTACAATATAAAATTAGTGAAGTATCCTCATTATAAAACAGAACAGCTCACTGAATATCACTAATAGTAACATTAAACATTAAATTATTATTTTGTTATTTATTTATTACAGATAACTTATTACTTAATTATTATCAACTCAATCCTTGCAATTATAATTTGAGGTGGCTCATTGTTGTCTCCATTTTACAGATTAGAGAACTGAAGCAGGGAGACTCGTAAATCCGTTACCTGCACGGGATCAAGAGGCAGAAAGGCCCGCAGCTGAACCCAGGAAGTGTGGCTTTGGCTCCTTCTTGCCTTGTAAGGACCACATTCCATTGCCTCTCTTGAGGAATAAAATGCCTCTAGGTGCCCCTACGGATGTCCGTTTATAACATTATACAATTCTTGGGGTGCCTGGGTGGCTCAGTCGGTTAAGCGTCTTACTTTTGGTTTTGGCTCAGGTCATGATCTCACAGTTCGTGGTTCAAGCCCTGCGTCGGGCTCTGTGCTCACGGCACACAGCCTGCTCCAGATTCTTTCTCACCCTCTCTCTCTGCCCTGCCCTCTCTTTCTCTCTCTCTCTGCCCCTCTCTCCTGCTCTCACTCTCTCTCTCTCTCTCTCTCTCTCAAAATAGATAAATAAACATTAAAAAAATAATGCTGTCCACCTGGAATGTGTATGCTGTTCTATACTAATTTTACCTGCATTAAAGAAAGACCATTGGTTTACTTGGTAGATAAGGTTGATTTGGTGCTAATGGGGGTGCCCTGAGCATCCTCCCCAAACAGAGTGGCTGACTAAAATTCCACTTCCCTCCCGCCCGTGGCACCACATCACTTAGGTGACACCATAGACTGGACACCTTACTGATCTGGAAACGGGGGACGGCGTCTGCTGCTTTTACCAATCATCCGGTGGCCGTGGCCCCTCTGTGTGGGTCCTGGCTAAGTTTGCTGTGCCTGGTCCCCCCCCCACACACACACACCTTAGAGAATTTGGACTCCTCCTGTCCAAAGACACTGCGATACGGTTACAGCACAGCTCCCTGCGTCTTGCTTTGTTATTTTCATATAATTTACAGACCACACAGTAAAACACCCAACCTTGTACTCAATATGGTGTTGAAATTGAGGAGCGGCAGTGCACTCGAAGTAGTTTTTGAAATCAGGAAAGGTGGATGGGGGTACTTTCGGAGTAACCTTGTTGGGGATGCAGGAGGCTTGCTAAACCCCACCCGGGGCTTCCTGCAACCCTGGGCGGGGGGGGGGGGGGGGCTGAGCCCTGGGCTCAGCCTCGGTGTCATAAACACATGATCGCCGGCCTAGCCCAGTTAACAGATTGAGGGGCTGCAAGTAATATCATGTTTTGCACACGACATTTAATCTATGGATATAAATCACAAGGAACACGCATCATTGTTTTCAGTTAAGGTGCGCTCCATTGAATCATTGAGAAGTACAGCCTCACTTGAACGGCTGAATGCTTTGAAAACAAAACGGAAAATGGAGAGGTTACATTAAGCGGGTCTTATCTGTAGTAGACACGCACAGATACAAAGTGGGATCGTCCTGTTGAGCGTGTGTGTGTGTGAGTGTGTGTGTGTGTGCGTGCACATGCACCAAGCATATCCATAGGATGCAGGCTCTGGAAACACCCAAGCTAATGTCATATCCTGGGTGAGCTACTTAGGAGCTGTGTGATCTTGGGCAAGGACCCGGGAGCTTGGAATTCAAGGCCAGGCATTCCAGTTCCAAGTCCTTGCCCTCAACCATTATGCTGCCCTGCTTCTCCAGCATGATAATACATGGTAAGTCAGGAGACAAATGTCCTTCCCACCCCTTTGCCTCTGATTCCCTCCAGAGCCAAACATAATTACTAATTTCTTACCTATCATCCCAGTAATACAGAGTTTGATTGAAAGGCTACCTGATCTAGGCCTTACATTTGTACATGTTTGACATAACAGGACGCAATGTTCCACACCATGCAAAAGTATTCGTTTCTTTTGACATCTTTTACCTAAACCCCATTACACAGAGCTGTCCCTGGTGTGAGCGGTGTTGAGCCACTCCTGGTAGAGTGACATCATGCTGGTGAACTAAGGGGTGGGCAGCTCAGCCCACATCCAGATTGACTTTCCCAAATCCAACCACAATGACGAGACCCCCTTTGATGGCTCTGATGGCACCGTGGCCGTCACTTCCCCAGAAACCATCATACGACCAGAGACACCAAGGACCCTGTATAACCCCATAGACCCTACATAACCGTGGAGTCTGCAGGATCCTTTGTAGTACTAGGAAGCCACACCGGTCCTATCACGACTAGGGAAACCATCATGGCCCTAGCAAGGTGTCCTAGTTAGCTACTGCTGTATTTACACCCAAGCATGAAAATCTGATGGCTTAAGTTAATAAATACTTGTTCAGCTCACAAATCTGTGCACTGGCTGCACGTTTCTGCTGGTCTCGGCTGGGCTTACTGTTGTTCCTATGTCAGCTGGTGAGTCAATCGTCAGGTTGACTTTGCTGATTTTGACCAGACTCTGGTGTCTGGGGCCTTGGCTAGGATGATGCAATCGCCTCTACTAGTCTACATGATGCACTCCCCAGCAGGCTGGCCTGGGCTTGTTGATACGGAGGGAGAAGCTTCCAAAGGGTGACCAGGAGTGGGGCTCTTAAGGCCTGGGGGGGGGGGGCGGTCCAATGTCACCCCCACCAAACAAGAAGACTAGCTCAAGTTCAAAGAGCGTAGAAATAACGCTCTACCTCTTGATAGATGGGGTTGCAAGTCACATCGGAAATGGCGTTTGCACACAGGCAGGAGAACTGGAACCCCTTTCTGCAATGAGGGAGTCACACCAGTGGAGTAACTCACCCAGGAGCCTTGGAGACGCTTCTGTGTCTACAGAAGGCCTGCGGAGCCCAGCCTGCCTTCAAGGGAGCCCCGTGGATGCCATGGCCAGTTCCCTGTTGACAGACATTTAGGTTGTCCCCAGTGTTTTGTTACTTCCCAGAGCTCTGCAAGAAACATCTGCACATCCCCATCTGCCTTTGTGCAAACGTACAGGTCCAGATAGAGGATCAAATACCCAGTGTGCTTCGCAGAAGGAATCTTCTCTTTTCTGGGGCGGGGGCGGGGGAGAGGGAGGGTCATTTGGCGAGATATCTAAACAACTACACGCAGGCCCCGCACGAGAACAGAGCTCCTTGAGACCTGCTCTCGAAGGCTCATTCGTCATCAGAGGCAGTGGTCCTGGGCCCACGGCCGTCTCTGTGCCAAACCCATTTGCTCAGCACACTTCTGCGGGAGTCAGCATGGGCCTCCCGCGCCTTCCACTGAGTGCGCCTCCTCCCGGGTCTCGCCCTGCCATGCACGTGGAGCAAAGGGATGCAGTAAATCAAATCTCTGCCTGATGGTTCAATACTGCAGAGCACCCCAAATCCCGCCCCACAGGTCAGTGCTACTGTTTAAGAGGAAAATTCCTCGCCCATCTCCGACCTTGGGAACCAGCCCAGCGCATGCATAGGAATGCCAAAGGCTAAGAGGAAAGCTATTGATCAGGCCTGGAAGGAGAAGGGATAACGGGGAGTCATAAACTCTTATTAATGGCAGAGAAGGGGCTGGCGCTGGGGTTTCTGGCATGAAAATAAAAGGGCAGAGAGGGAAGGTACAGAATTGGAACATAAAATCTCAGAGTTGGAAGGAACCCAGCCATCTACCAAGGTCAACTGAGGGAAGCTTTTAAACATACCAGCCCCCAGACCCCCTGCCCCAGATCCACCAAGTTGACATTTCTTGGGGGGGGGGGGGTGTCTCTCCGTCAGCATTCCCTAAACGCTCTCCGGGTAGATTTTGGGACTTGCTGACACAGCCCAGGGCCGTCATCCACACCCTGACACCCATGAAAGACGGACCTGGACATACCCACGATGATGGCAATACCTGTTTACTGAGCACTTACTATAGCCAGGTGGTGGGCTTCATTGCCCAGCTGTCCTCGCCCCCCCCCCCCCACGCTGTGCGTGTAAGTATTTGCCCTACTTCCCATGTAAACAACTGACCATCAGAGACCGGAAGTGAACAAAGGCCCAGGGCTGGGAGGCGGCAGAACCTAGGTTCACACCAGAGACAATGTGATCCCAAAGCCTGTGCCCTCCTTGTCCCTAACTGCCTCTTCTGTGAGATGGGGTGGTGGTAGCAGCCAGCCCAGACCCGTCCCCAAGGCCCCCAAAGCCCTCGCTCTTAGCCCGTAGACCTTACTGCACTGCATAAGGATGTGCTTCTCCAATTAAAGATAATACCGAGTGACTCTTATTACAACCGCTACCTGTTCTAGGTTCCTCTGCCTCTGGGGGGGGGGGGCACAATAAAATACAGAGGTGTGTATAAATATATAATAATGCAGAAATATATTTATGTGCATGTGAAGATATACACACGGTGTGTATGTGTGTCTGTGTGTATGTGTGTGTGTGTGCGTGCATGTGATAACACACAATCCTCTCCACACATACCCAGCCAAGGTAACTGGAATTCATGGGCCTTCTCGGCACTGCCTTTGGAAGATCCCATGAGATGGGCTTTCCGAGAGGTCAGGGCCTGGGCAGAGACTGCCCGTGGTCCCCATAATCCATTCTTCCCGCCTTCCTTTGCGTGAAAGGATCCCTCAAACTTGAGCTAGGCACATGGCTTCCTGGGTGGTGATACTTCCCAGCGTCCCTTGCAGCTCAGGGTGGGTGGGGATGAGTCCAGGCCAATGGGAGGTGAGTGGAAGAGAGGTGTGCAATTCCAGGGTCACGTCCATCTGAAGGGAAATTTCTCCCTCCCCTCCTCTGCCTTTTACTTCTCCCTGGAGGCTGGAAAGAGGGCTCGGGTTCAGTGGAGGAGAGGTTCTTGGCCAGAAGCAATTTTGCTGCCCATGGGACACTTGGAAACGTTTGGAGACATTTTCCGTTGTCAAACAAGGAGGGGGTTGCAACAGGTGCCTAGAGAGCAGAGGCCAGTGGCACAGTAAAACATCCTTCAATGGTCAAAAAATTATGCAGCCCCCAATACTGATAATTCTGAGGTTGAGAAAGGATGTAATGAATGTATTTTCTTTTTCCTGGAAGCTTAGCTTGTACCCTGATATGGGACTTTAATCAAAATGTAAGGCATCGGGGGGGGGGGGTGCCTGGGTGTTTCAGTCGGGTAAGCATCTGACTCTTAATTTCAGCTCAGGTCATGATCTCATGGGTCATGGGATCGAGCTCCACATCGGGCTCTGTGCTGACAGTGCAAAGCCTGCTTGGGATTCTCTCTCTCCCTCTCTCTGCCCCTCCATCTCTCTTTCTCTCTCTCAAAAATAAATAAATAAACATTAAAAAAAACCCATAAGTGTCAGAGATCCCAAATGACTGTGGCCTGGCTGTAATACCAGGAGACCAGAAATGCCCCGTTATTATCAGGAAACATATAATAGGAAGATCGGTTTGTTTGTTTTTTTTCAGGCAGAATGACTGAAGGCAAGGAACTGACTCATTAATACAAGCAAAGTAAAATTTTCTGGAAGGCCACTGGAAGCTCAGAAATTCACTGGGGAGAGAGGACACAGGCAGGGAGCAGGGTAGCTTTGGAGACTGGGAAGCAGAAGCGGCAGGAAAGGTCCCAAGCAGGGACACATGGGTTGAGCAGCTCCCGAGAGAATGGATGCATTTCACCAGCCCCTTCTGTCCTTGGTCATTTGTTTGAGAGGTAATGGCCTGAGAGAGCATGTGCCTGGTTAACCAAGCCTAGAATGTGAGTGCACCTGCTGGCTGGGCCCCCAGGTGTGATAGAAAATCTCCAGGTCAAGGGGCGTCCAGGTGATCTTTGACTTCTGCGCAGAAGGTCAGCCACCTGTCTTTACTGTCCCACCGAGAATGCACACAACTGAGGTCATCCCCTAATAACTTGGACTGTCACTAGGAAACGGGGCTGGATAATACAGTGGCCCTAACCAACAAGCACTGGGTGCGAAGTCAGGAGACAGGGTTCAAACCCTGGCTTTGCCACTCACAGGCCATGTGACTCTGAGTAAATCCCTTTGACCTTTTCCGTCTACAGCTCAAGACCAGGCGCTCTCTCTCAATCCATATCCACCGACCCAAATTGCTCAGCCCTGCTCGAGCGTGGGTACAATATGCTTAATAGCTGCTGGTAATATGTCATCCTCCTTGCCAAGATCTATATATTGACGTGTATGGCTCAGGCTATTTGTCTGTACAATTATACATCAAAAAATGGACAATTTTAATTGCACACATTGATTACGGCTCAGTTATTTGAGGAGCATTTAGACAGGCTGGGTATGATTTTCAAAGCCTTCATATACTTTAAACCATCTCAGCAATTGGAAAGAGACAGAGCAGCCTACTGTGCGGTGAATCGCCCAGGAAGCCCAGAGAAGCAGCGGTGAGGTCTCCTCTCCCCTTCATCCCACACGAAAGGTCCCCAAGTTGAAGGTCTGATGCTCATCGATTTACTTGGTGAGTGAGGAACAGGGCCGGCAGCCAATTCTTCATTCTCTGAAGGGGCAACCAGAGCCTTACTTGACCTTGGTTGATCTTCCCGGTTCTCTATCCGTTCCCCTTTTTTATGGAAATAAGAAAATTTACCTGAATTTTCCAAGAGGAGTATCATGGGATTTGGGCGGGAAGGATTCAACCCACTGCTGAGGAGTGGGTCAAAGTTTGGCCAATGGAAGATTTCCATTTTCCCCTGGTTATCTGGTGAGTGGTTCAAGGATGGTACCTAACTCAAACCAGACCAATGACTCCCTTTCTGGACTCTTGTTGGAACCACTGGGAAAGAGATATTCCCTTTCCTTAGTGGTTTTCTGAGCAGTTGGATATAAGCTCATCAATATGGAGAAGGTCATTTTTGTTCGTAGTTGGACAGAACCTACCTGCAAGGGTTGTGATCTCCAGTCTGCAAGATGGCCCTCTAACATTCTTTCTTTTTTATTAAGTTTATTTATTTATTTTGAGAGAGAGACAGAGAGATAGAGAGAGAGGGAGAGAGGGAAAGAGAGGGAGAGAGAGAGAGAAAATCCCAAGCAGGCTCTAAGTTATCAGTGCAGATCCCAGCACAAAGCTTGAACTCACAAACCATGAGATCATGACCTGAGCTGAAGTCAAGAGTCAGACGCTCGGGGCACCTGGGTGGCTCAGTCAGTTAAGCGCCTGACTTTGGCTCAGGTCATGATCTCATGGTTCGTGGGTCTGAGCCCCGCATCGGGCTCTGTGCTAACAGCTCAGAGCCTGGAGCCTGCTTTGGATTCTGTGTCTCCCTTTCTCTCTGCCCTTCCCCTGCTTGTACTCTATCTCTGTGTCTTCCCAGAATAAATAAATATTAAAAAAAAAAAAAAGAGTCAGACGCTTAACCAAGTGAGCCACCAGGTGCCCTGGCCATCTGTGGTTCTTACCTACAGGTATTCAGGGCTTGTGTGGTTCCCTCTCATACAGCTAATCTGTGTGACCAGGAGAATACCAGAAACGATGGCATGTGACTTCCAGAGCTGGGTCATGAAACACACTGTGGCTCCCTTCTTGCTGTCTCTCGGATCTCCGGCTCCGGGGCAAGCTGACTGCCAAGCTGTGAGCTCACTCCAGCAAAACTTCAGCAGAGTGGAATGTTCAAGACTTTCAAACAAGCACTAACTTTCCAGACAAGTGGGCGAGCCACCCCAAAGTGTATCATCCAGCCCCAAACTGACAGATGCCTGCAGCCTCAGCCGGCATCACGACAGACCCTGAGCCATAATCCCCCGAGGGACGGCTCCCAGATTTCTGACCCTCAGAAATTGTGATGAGTAATAACTATGCATTGCTGTGAGCTGCTAAGTTTGGGGGGTGTTGTTATGCGGCAGTGAATAATGAGTACATGCTACTAGCTTGGGTGCAGAAGCACCCCGCCTTGGGGAAGGTGGGTCCTGCCCCATTAAGCGCTCACTGAAACCCTCTTGCTCCACACGGTGGTTTGGTTGCTGTCTGTTTCCGTGGGGGGAGAGTCAGCCCTGCATCCACTGAAACACCATTGGGGGACTGTTTGGACCACAGGCTCGTTATTTAACCCATGTGTGAGCTCTCTCTCTCTCTCTCTCTCTCAGCCACAGTTATTTTCAAATACCTTAAGGAGAACACTGAGTTTTGCATATTCCTTGAGGCTTTTTAAAACTGGGAGCGTAGAGATCCACAGTCAGCAGCGAGAGGCACCTGATGCAGTGGCACATTGATGGCAGCCGGGGGGGCCAGGGCACAGGCGGGACGAAGGAAGGACACACGGCATGAGGACCGTGCCCCTTCAGGACAGAGGGGACAGAGGGAGCCCAGATCACCCTCAAGACTTACGTTCCTTCCTTTTGGGGGCAAGGACAAATCTGGGATATCAGTGGGATATTCAGCTGAATCTGGTGACTCGGTAGATATTCTCGGGTTGACATTTTCCTAAGATTGCGGGAAGAAAGGAAGGCGCTAAAAGGAAAACGAGGATCTCATCTTGCGGGACGTCTGTGTATGTGCCGGGAAGGGACAAAGTTCCCACTTTCACCGGTGTCCATGTCTTCCGGGGAGTAGCACGCCCTTCCCGTTTTAAGGCTGAAAGACCACAGTCTGCTTTGGTAGAGGGGCACAAGGCTCGAGAAGGTGGCCGGCTGGGGACCTGAAATCGCTCCAGCTGCCCTGTAGACCCACTGGGCTGGAAGGGAGCGAGCGCCAGGCTCACAGCCCAAGAGGATGCCCCACGGCCCCCAAGCCCCAAGGGTCCTCCAGGCCCAGTGCCAGTCGGCCGTCTTCACTGCGGGCTGCAGCGTTCTGTGTCCACGCCAAGAAGACCTTGCTGCTTGGCCAAGGTCCCATGGCGACACCTACGGGATCGCTCCCGCCATCTTAACGAGGCAGCCTGGTCCTCCCGTGGGACCGGCTCGCCTGCTATGGCAAAGCCCCGAGGAGCGCACCAGAAAGCATACGCCCAGCCGTAGGACTTGGCTGGGGTCACAGGGAGGTGGCTTCCAGCAGGTGAGAGCTTCTAGGGCACAGGCGTGAGAAGCAAGGCGTCCGCAAGGGCTTTGCAAGGGGTGCCCAGGCCAAGCGATTGGCCAAGCCAATTCTCTCCGCACTGTAGGTGGTGAACTGAGGCTGGGGGTGGTGAAGGGACTTGTGTCCGTCCCCTGGCTCTATCACAGGGTCACGGCAGCACCACAAAAGGCTGCAAGTACGGACAAGGGAGTGACCCCAGCTGTCCTCTAAGCAGCTGAGGCCACGCCAAGGTCTGAGCCTGGAAGTCCGCCCACGTCTGCCCCTGGGGAGGAGTGGGAGAGCCCAGTCCTGTTACCTGACCTTCAGCGGCCGGTTGTAGGAGCGCCATGACACCTGCACCCCATGTCCACGTGGCTCCAAAGGGCAGATGCGGAAGGGGGCCCGCGGTGTGGCCGGAGTACCAGCCAGCGCCCAGGCCGTTGGGGGAAAGTCGGGCTCTTGGGTGACACCGTCACAGGCGGAGCAAAGCAGGCACAGTTCCTGGCTGACTGATTAGCCTGCAGCAGCAATGAGAGGCCGACAAGTGGGTCCCCAGTGTTTTCCCCACGTTGGCATCAGAATGAAGATTAGGACTCCAGAGAACACTCCTGTCTCTAGGTGGTGCCTTCGTCCTGCTCTTCCTGGCCCAGCCCACGGGGGCATCTAGGTCATGCAGACCCTTGATGGGGGTGGGGAAGTGGCTGGTCTGGCAGCAATTCAGTCCTCTCCTCCTGCCCTCGGAGCTCCCGCCTCAGCCTGGAGGTCTGCTCTCAGGAATCCAGCGGCTCAGTGAACCAAGCGGCATGTGATGAACAGATCGTATTACGATATTGTGGCCACCAGGTTGCTGCGACACTAAAAATTACACCGTAGCAGCAGTGATGTAACAGAACACAGGCTCCTTTCGTGTCAAGAGGGGTGTGGGAGGGTCCGTGCCCTCTGGGTGGGGGGTCCAGGCTGCTCTGACTTGTGCCCCATGTCAGCATGTGGCTTCTGGGTCACCAAAACAGGGTAAGAGAGAGTATGGAGAACTCCCACTGTCTCTTCCCCACCTGCACTGGGAGTGCCACCTGTCACTACCCTTCATAGTCCTTGCTGGTGCCAGTCACGTGGCCCCGAGTGCAGTGCAGGGCAGGCTGTGAGCACCCCAACTCCCCCATGCCCAATCACGTCCAAGTACCTGGGGGCTAGAAAAGAAGAAGGGACCCCCTTCCTGTCCGTGGGGACAAGAAAGAGCCAGAGAAGTTCTCTTTGTCAGCAGCCTCTGGGGATAGGTTGTACACAACACAACTGGCAGAACACTGAGACGTCTGTCCAGTGAGGTTAATCTGGAAGAAGCGGGATACTGAACTCATACCATGCTCTGTTCACCGAAGCTTAGGCCTTCAGAGCAAGCCAGAAAGGTCTCTATAGAAAGACGAGAAGAGGTATCCTCATCTGCGTGTCTCCCGAGGACAGGACTTGCAGCTCCTTTAGTTTCCCTCCCTTGAAGACCAAATCTGGACTTCCCTATTGGCCCAGAGGAAGATGCTGGTGTCACATCCACATGGGGCAACAATTAGATTCTATTTTAAAGTTCCCCTAGTTGTAGTTTGGTTTTCTGGTTCCCACTAAATACCACCTTAATTTGTTAGACCATGCCTTTATCTTCCCTGATCTGTAAGCCATTCATTTTCCATCTGTCCTTCCATCCATCCACGTAAACATAAAAACATCCATCCAACTATCCAGTCATCTGTCCATCTGTCTACCCACCTCTCATCCATCCATCCACCCATCCAATCATCCATCCAACCATCCATCCACTCGTGCACCCATCCACATCACATCTGTCCATCTATATGGACATCCATCCATGCAATCAAACACCCATCCATCCAGCCAGCCAGCCTTCTTCCCATCCATCCATGCAAACATACAAACATCCATCCATCCATCCATCCATCCATCCAGAAAATGCTTATTGACTGCTGACTCTTGCTAGGCACGGCTCTAGTCACAGGGAATATAGCATAGAACAGGTTAGACTAGGTCCTTATTGTTCTGGAAAGATAATCTACGAGGGAAGACACAAGCAAGAAAGGAAATACTTAGAAAGGACAGCTCCAGAGTGTTCTGGAAGCCATGGTAGGCAGAAGAGGGGATTGTAGGCGGGAGGGCTGACAGGAGAGCATGAGGTTGCTCTTAAGGTGGTTGGAGCGGGCCTGAGGAAGGGCCAGAGGAGCTGGGGCCCCAATGATGAGGAGGCAACAAGGGCAGAGGCTCCGAGGTGCGGACGAGCCTCTTTTGTGGGAGGACGAGACTGAAGGAGACCAGTGAGTCTGGACTTCGTGAGAGAGATGGGCAGAGGCTGGGTGGGGCAGGGTGACAGGTGAGGCCACATCACCCTGGGCCTGTGGGCCACAGTCCCGACTCCGGACTCCATTCGAGGATGTGTGGGCGTCACTGGAGGGTTTTAAGCTGGGAGTGACGCGATTGATGCTTTTAAAAGGTCACCCTGTTCATTTTCATTTAGCAAACAGTGAAGTGTCTACCTAGTAGATTCATCCAAGAGCCATGAAATGCTCTGGACGCAGAGGGAGCAGAGTAGAGCAAGGCAGGAGCTTTTAAAGTTATAAACCAATAAACCAAACGCTGGCCAGGGTGCTCTGAGCCTATTAGCATGGCGGGTGGATCCGACCTGATGGACCATCAGGGAACAGCAGCCTTTGGGAAGCCCAAAGTCTGGCCGACCAGGAAAGAGGCAGCGTGTGGCCCCGTAAGACCCTGGGGGGGCGGCGCCCAGCCAGAGAGTGGAGGGTGTCTGCAGCCATCTGTGAAGGGGGCTTGCTCTCGCTTCCTCAGCCTGGCCCTCGGTCTTCTGGGCTCCTGCATACGGTTCCAGTGTGGGGTGCCAGAAAAGGCAAGGAAAGAGTAGCGGCATCAGTTGCTTTGCCGGAGCTGATCCATTCTTATGGCACGAGTCTTGATTTTCCTCTCGGAAACCGTCCTTTCTCTACTGTGAGCCCCTGTGGTTTAGGTGGGGACTTAGCCCTTTGCCAGCTTCCAGGCCTGGAGGGAGACACCCATGAGCAAGGTCACTACATCTTACAGGTGGCAGATTCCTTTTAGCTTCAGCTCGTGACCCAAGCTGGCCCGCAGGGGTCAACTGAACGACTTTTTCTTTTTCTTTTTTTTATATGTTTATTAATTTTTGAGAGAGAGAGAGACAGAGTGCGAGCAGGGGAGGGGCAGAGAGAGACGGAGACACAGAATCCGGAGCAGGCTCCAGGCTCCCAGCTGTCAGCACAGAGCCCGACGTGGGGGTCGAACCCAAACCATGAGATCATGACCTGAGCCGAAGTTGGATGCTTAACTGGCTGAGCCACCCAGGTGCCCCCTGAATGACTTTTTCTGAAGGCATCCGGACAGTCACTGTCTTTACTCTGAGATTCTTAGCTGGGGAACCAATGAGGCTGGAGCTTCTGGGGGCCCCGGGTGAAAGAGCTCTGCCTGAGAATGAAGTCAAACAGGCAGGTGCAGAGCTGGGACTTGGGGAGGGTAAGACACAGGACCCTTGGGTCAACTGTCTGGGAGTCTGACGTGCTCCCTGGAATAATAAATTCTGTGCCTCTCCCGAATTTTTTATTTTCCTTTCCGAAGTCCAGTTAAAAGATTTTGAAATATCATTTGTGATAAAAAGATTCTCACTAAAGCAAACATCCAGACAGGTCTCCTTCCCTCCCAAGGGGACTACTTTGTCCCTGGAGTGGGTACAATTGTCCCCCCCCCCCCAGAAGAGATACTGAAGTCCTAACCCTCAGAGCCTGTGCATATGACATTGTTCAGAAAGAGGGTCTTGGCAGATGGAACTGGGTTCAGATCGGGTCATACCGGAGCGGGGTGACTGCAGCCCCTATTAACAGGGGAAAACGTAGACCCAGAGACACAAGGAGAAGGCGGCGTGGTGACAGGCTATCATGAGGACCACCAGAAGCCAGGGAGGAGGCATGGTCACAGCCCTCAGGGGGAACCAAGTCAGCCCGCACCTTGATTTGGGGGCTTCTGGCTGCCAGAGCGGTGGGACAGTCGGTTCCTGCTGTTTGAAGCCTCCAGGTAATGGGAGCTGTTGCGACAGCCCCAGGTTAATGAACACACCTCCCAGAGTCACTTAGCCTTTCCGGCACCTTTCCCGCTCCTGTCCACACACGTACGATACCCGGATTAGCCTCCTTTCCCACACACCCAGCATCGGGGCCAGGGCCGGGGGCAGGCACGCGGCAGAGAGGAGGGCCTTTTGGTCCTGAGCGGGCGTCCACTGATCCGAGTCAGACTTCCGTTAGACCTCTGGCCACAACGTCCTTCTCCCCCTCCCCATCGCTCCGTCACCCCCCCCCCCCCCCCGGTCACCCCCGGCGCAAACCTAGGCCCTCAATCACCACTGGACTGGGGGACACAGGCCACCCGCGGGGTGCATCCCAGTTCACCCCCATCCTGCCAGAGCCGCGAGGGCTGCTGCTACAGCGGGGGGGGGGGGGGAGGGTGTCCCCCAGGGAAGCGCTAATGACCACACCCGCGAGGCGCCCATCGGGGTAGTTAATTCACAGTTACGAGCCTTCCCAGAGGGAGAGGATACACATCCCCTCACATTTCCAGGGTGTCCTGGCACCACCCCGCTTGCAAAGTGGGTGTGGACAGAGGGACGAAAGGCTTTTGTGGACGCATTCGTGGAAGCCCGCTGGGCCTGTGCCCAGTTCTGGGTTGGCCTGTGTCACCGTCAGCTGCCCTCGACGTGCTCGCAAGTGTAGCTGCCGGGCCTCTGGGCAAAGGTCATGGTTACGGGTCAAAACGTGTCCTGCCCAATTCACACACTGAAGTCCTAACCCTCGGTGGGAGAGGGGACCTTATTTGGAAATGGGGTCTTTGGGGTTCTTACAGAGGCGATTGGTGAAAATGAGGGCTTACGGAGGGGGGAGCCCTCCGATGCACCTGGCCAAAGGGGGGATCTGGACACAGACACACACAGCGCGCGGGCAAACACCACGGGAACATGAAGGCGGGAGGGGGTGAGGCTGCTACGAGCCTGGGAATGCCAAAGACGGCCAGCAGAGCAGCAGGCGCTGGAGAGAGGCCTCCCACCCTGCTCGCCCCTGACACGGCTGATCCGGCACTTGCGGCCTCCAGGCGGGGAGACGGGAAGTTTCTACGGTCCGAGCCCGGGTCCGGGACGACGAAGGCAGCCTAGCAGAGCGAGGCCCCTGACGGCAGTCGGTCGGCCACGTCCCGGGCACCGAGGAGCCGTGAAGCCGCAACCTCCAGGAGGCACGGGTGAGCCCGGTTCCTGTTCCCCGGGGGCCTGGCCTCAGTCAGCAGCTGGGCAGCTTCCTAGCTCGAGGGGGCCCCGCGGGGGCAGAGGGGAGGGCGCAGGCCGGGTGCGAGGGACAGCCGGTGGCAGCTCTTTATTACAAAGACACCGGCTGAAAAATCATCCCGTCAAGACTTTCACACGGCTTCTTCCTTCCTGAGCTCTGGGCAGAGATCGCGTTACGGCCTGTGGGGTGGTGGCCTCCGGGGTTGCGTGTGTTAGACAACGACGTCTCTGTTTTCCTGGGAGACCACAGGGCTGTTATTCTCTGTTTCATAGAGCAATATACTTTCCCCTAGTTGTCTTGCGAACACCGCACTCCCCTGAGCCTACAATTGCCTTTCTCACTTTTGCATAGAGTCATGAGCAGGGAAAAATATTCCTCCATTATACGGAAAGTTGTGGCACAAATGGCAACTCTGGGTCAGGGAGACAATCTGGGTGTCCTGCCTGGAGGCGGCAATAGCAAACCCACCGTTTCCAACCAGGGCCAGGTTGGGTTATCAGCCCCATTTCGCCAAAGTGTCCGAATTTTCAAAAGGGGATACGAATCCAGATTTTTAAAAGCGAAATGGCCGAAGCGTCTAGGGTCGGCTCCGTCTTCGTCCCGTAACGTGTTTTATCTCCTGTCTGTAACGGAGGACGATCTGAAATGTGTTTCGAGGTCATCTCCCTGCCCCCACTAGATGTAACATCCCGGAGAGCAAGTATGTGATGTTTCCTGTCCCACCTGTCACATTTACTGTTCCATCGCCTAAGCCTGCGGTAGTTTCTAGCACACAGTAGGTGCCCAGTAAATGCCAGTGAGTAAGTAACTGGCCCACTGATGCTGTTGCATGAATGCAAGAATTTCACGCGACTTCTTCTTCTGTGGAATGGCCTTGGGGCTGCATTTGACTATTAGGGGAAAGGAAAAGTCAACCTTTTTCATTCAGCCCAGAGCCACGGTGGGCATCCCTCAGGAAGCTGACATCTGAATGCACACGTGAGATCCAAAAAAAAGGACAGAGCAATTTTCCCCGCCGCAGCCCAGAGGGAGCCGGGATATACGCTCGCCTGCCACGGCTCTCACTTACCACCATCCGTCAGCAGGCTTTTAGCAGGGAATTGCACGTGTGATTTATCTGAAAATCCTTTCGGGTCCTGAAGGAGAGATACTTAGCACACAGTGCACTTTGTCACCATGTGTCAACATTGTCTCGGTGCACAGACCACATTACACCGTGTAAGAGTGTAATTGGATTGTGCTGGGCCCCTTCAATCTGCATTTTCATTTACCAGAAGCCGCAGCGTTTGGAGAGCCGTCCGCCTTGACGCCAGCCCCGCGGAGGGGGTCAGAGTGTGGAAAGACAAAGGACAGCCATAAAGCCGCTGAATGCAAACTTTATATTTACAGTCAGTAAGTTTATAAACATATATTACATCCTTACGACCTACAATACATTCTGCAGGGAGGCGGATCTGGGAGCGGGCAGCGGCTGCTGTATTAAACGACATCACGCGGGTAAAAATGGAAAGAAATACAAGGAGGCTACAGAGAGCAAAGCCCCGTCATTGAGCGAAAGGGTGACAATTTAATTGTCCAACCAGACAAGGTGAGTAGACTTGGGGACAGGAGCAGGTGGCTTATGGCTGCTGGAATCCCAGTCTTAGAGCAAATGGGGAGCACCTCAGTTGGGGGGTGCTAAGGTGGGAAGGGTGAGCTGGCAGAAACGACACCCATGATCTAAGGAGAATTCAGTTATATGCACTGGAGAAGGGGTGGGAGAAAGAGAGAGGGGAGGAGGAAGGGGGGAGGAGGTAAAGGAGGCGGGAGGAGGAGAAGGAGGACAAAGGGAGAGGAGGGGAGGAGGAAGAAGGGAGGGGGATGGAAGGATGGGGAGAAGGGGAGGAGGGGGAAGAGGGGAGGAGGACAGTGGAGGAGGGAGAGGAAGAAGAGGAGAGAGGAGGAAGAGGAGGGAGGAGAAGTGGGAGGAGGGAGGGGAGGGAGAGGAGAAGAGGAGGAGGGGTGAGGAGGGGGAGAAGGGGAGGAAGGGTGAGGAGGGGGAGGGAGGGGAGGAGGAGGGAGAGGAGGGAGGAGGGAAGGGGGAGAAGGGGAGGAGGGAGAGGAGAAGGGGAGGAGGAGGGAGAGAAGGGGAGGAAGAGGGAGAGAAGGGGAGGAGGGGTGAGGAGGGGGAGGGAGGGGAGGAGGAGGGAGAGAAGGGGAGGAAGGGTGAGGAGGGGGAGGGAGGGGAGGAGGAGGGAGAGGAGGGAGAGGAGAAGGGGAGGAGGGGTGAGGAGGGGGAGAAGGGGAGGAAGGGTGAAGAGGGGGAGGGAGGGGAGGAGGAGGGAGAGGAGGGAGGAGGGAAGGGGGAGAAGGGGAGGAGGGGAGGAAGGGTGAAGAGGGGGAGGGAGGGGAGAAGGAGGGAGAGGAGGGAGGAGGGAAGGGGGAGAAGGGGAGGAGGGAGAGGAGAAGGGGAGGAGGGGTGAGGAGGGGGAGAAGGGGAGGAGGGGTGAGGAGGGGGAGAAGGGGAGGAAGGGTGAGGAGGGGGAGGGAGGGGAGGAGGAGGGAGAGGAGGAAGGAGGGAAGGGGGAGAAGGGGAGGAGGGAGGGGAGAAGGGGAGGAGGGGTGAGGAGGGGGAGAAGGGGAGGAAGGGTGAAGAGGGGGAGGGAGGGGAGGAGGAGGGAGAGGAGGGAGGAGGGAAGGGGGAGAAGGGGAGGAGGGAGAGGAGAAGGGGAGGAGGGGTGAGGAGGGGGAGAAGGGGAGGAAGGGTGAGGAGGGGGAGGGAGGGGAGGAGGAGGGAGAGGAGGGAGGAGGGAAGGGGGAGAAGGGAAGGAGGGAGAGGAGAAGGGGGGGAGGAGGAGAGGGAGAGAAGAGGAGGAGGGGTGAGGAGGGGGAGGGAGGGGAGGAGGAGGGAGAGGAGGGAGGAGGGAAGGGGGAGAAGGGGAGGAGGGGTGAGGAGGGGGAGGGAGGGGAGGAGGAGGGGTGAGGAGGGAAGGAGGAGGGGGGAGAGAGGGAGGGAGAGACACAGAGAAGCAGAGAAACAGGGTCAGGGAGACACAGAGACAGGAAGTGGAGAGGAGAAGGAAGGCAGAGGGACGGAAAGTGACAGGGAAGACACCCAGAGAGACCCGGCCTCTGTGCCCGAGGCCGCTGGCCCTCTCCCGCCCCTCCCCCACCGTGGCGGGAGCTGGAGCAGGGCCAGAAGCCGCTCATCCCCCCCACCCCCATTCTTAGGCTTCCCACGGAGGGGAGGGGGGCATTCCGAGTCCTTCGGATTCAAGCCACAGCAAACCTCTCAGGGCTGAGCAGGGTCTCTGTCTGCACCCCACGCGCGGACGCCTTGGTCCCCCCACATGTCCAAGCCTGCGCAGGGGTGTGGACGGGCTTCCTGCCCCGGCTCTCCCCGGCCTCACACCCCGCAGGGACGCCGGCACGTGTCTCTGTGGCCGCGGACGGGAGGCCCGGTGTGGCCGTCGTGGGGCTGTCCGCGAACAGCTCTCCCGTCTTTCCGGAGGAACAGGGGAGCCAGTGTCCCTTGGGGTTGAGTTCACCGCGAGAACCACTTGCCCGCAGAGACCTGCCTCTTCAAGAAGGACACGTGATGTTCGCCTGGCGGGGCCACTGCAGACTGTCCCCTGGAGCTGACACACCGGCCGTGGGGGAAGAAGGACGCCGTGAACGCTGGAAAGGCCCCCACTGCCCACGAGTGACCAACGGCTTTCAGAAAGGTGGCCGGGTGGGGGGGGGGTGAGTACAGATTCTAACACAGTGAACTCGTCCCCAAAAAGCCTGGTTCTTGGAACCAGCCCGACATTCTACGCCCTGTATCCCGAGCTTACGAAGGAAGGAACGCCCGAACCGCTCCGAGGGGTCTGTTGGTTTCTTCTCCGCATCCAGTTACAGAGACATTTGTGGCCCCTCTGCCCACGTGCTCCCTTTCAGTCCCCGTCAGTAGCGCCCCGGTCTGTCGTTGGGCCGCGCTGGGCTTTGGGAGACAATCCGTCGCGGTGACGCCTCCCAGGAGCTGCCTCGCCCTGGCCCCTGCCCCCGACCCCGTGCACGGCCAGCTGTGCGTCCGGACCCCAGCGACACGCCGCCTCCCAGCGAGGCACACGCTTCCGCGGAGTCTTGGTCGCCTTCCACGATCTGCACGACCGCACACGGGAGCCACGCGGCTTCACAATCTCCAAAGTGCTGTGATTAAAGACAGAAAGAGGGCCGTGGGCAGAGGGGGGCTGCTTATTCCCAGAACCTTTCGGAAGCTCAGTGATCCAGAACTCGGTTTTTCCTGCAAGTTTTAAAAATCCTGCCATGCACGGTGAGTGAGCCTCTCGGCACTGACCAAGACACCGTATGGTGGGACGTGTGCACGGGTCCCGACGTGGGGCCACCCCCAGGCGAGCCGGGGGCATTTTCCGGGGCTCTGAGGACAGGGACGACCTCATCGTGTCCGGTCGCTACGCTCCGTCCCCAAATTAAAGGCTGGGAGTTGAGTGCGAAGCAATGTGTGTGAGTGTCCCGGCTTACACGTCCTCACGTAACCTTCCCGCGTAGCGGTGTGGCTGTCTGCTTTCCCCAGGGTCCAGATCCCGGCAGACCCAGTCCGTGTCCTCACCACCGGTCGGGACGGAGTTCACGGCGGGGCATCCTTCATCCGAGGGGATGGTGGTGAAGGTGGTAAATTTTACCCTTTTCCTTTTTGAGGTCGGGGACGTTGGGGGCTCACTCTTCTGATCCTTCCCATCAGCAATGGTGGGTCCCGAACACTTGAACAGCTGCCCGTTGATGCTTTTCTGGGAGTTTGTGCTCAGGAGATACTTACTCTCCTCGAAATACATGTCCCTGTCAATGGCGGTGATCTGCTCATCTTGGGAGGAGGCGAAGTTAATGTGGTTCTCCAGCAGTTCTGACCGGTGGCTCAACCCAACCCAGTCATGGGAGTGACTCATACCTTCTTGCTCTTTGAAGGGAACCTGTTTGTGCCTGTACTTCAACGCAAAGGCCACACAATTTATCAGGAAGACCAAAATGGCCAGGCAGAAGACACCCAACAGGGCATACATGCCGATCTCCAAGTCGCTCAGCCCTTTGGATGCCTGTGTGAGGAGGCCGTTCTCGTCCACTTCCCCATTGCTGCTGGGCGGGCCCCCCTGGGTCGGGAAGCTGGTGAAGTCAATGGCGACGGTCTGCAGATGGCGGCCATCGTCTAGGAGGCTTTCTTGGTTCTTCTTTCTCTGGAAGGTTGACCTCTCTGTCGTGGACCCCCTTCCTTCCATGAGGCCCATGGAGGAGCTCCCGTAGTATGGTCCCCCCTGGCCCCCCCACTCTTGCAAGGGTTTTTTGGGTCTTCTGTCACTGACATTATTTTCTAGGTGAACTCCTGCCCCCGTGTGTCTGCTGTCACTGGTGTTGGGGTTAGCATCACTTTGGCCAAATTTAACTCTGACGTTGGCCGTTCCCACAGCCAGCACACTCTTCCGCTTGGACTTCTGGCATGATTCGCTAATAACCATTTCGACCTTGATCAGAGGACCCTGTCCCTCAGTTTCAGCGGCGATGATCGGCCACTTGACTTTGGGGTCTTGGTGGATGGAGACCACTTTCTCGTCCAGGGACGTGGTCATCAAGGAGAAGTCCTTCCCATCGTAGATATCCAAGGGGGTGATGGAGCCATCGCTGAACTGGACCCAGCAACTGATGGCTGCCTCCTGTCGAATAAAATAAACCAATCAACATGGCCCCAAAGCTCACCGAACACCAAGTCACTGTAAAGTAGACATTCTGTGGCCAGGATAATACGACCAGAACAAAGGAAAACCTTTTAAGCAGTGCAGAAACAAGAGACAAGACGCACGGGGGGTCACGGAAGAAACCCAATTCTTAGGAAGACGCAAAACCGACAGCAAACAACCACCAGACTGAAACGACAATGAACCCGGGCCCGTAACGAACACTCCAGAATAAGATCCTCTTTTTCCCTCTGGGGTGTGGGAAAAAAGACGGGGTTTTGAGGCAGGGCGAGATCTACGTCTGCGCAAACATAAATTGCACGTCAAAGGAGATTACTGGTTAGTGGGATCATTTGCAAGTGTTACACGTTTACGCGGAAAATATTTATTGCATTACTTTTTAAGTTGCTTTAATACCGAGTCTCTGCTCATTACTCACAACACAGATGAAAGCCCCTGATGTGGACAGGGGCACAGAGAGGAGTGTGGGCTTTGGTCCCGCCTCACCTGGGTCTACAGGACTAGGTTTGTACATGTTTCCGGACCCAGTGTGGACTTGGGACATCAGGAGTCAAACCAGCCAGGGAGATGAAGCCAGCGCTATCTGGCTTTTCTTTCTCTGCCAGCCACTCCCCCCTCAACCAGCTGGGGAGACGGGGAGGCCAAAGGGCGTCCAAGGCCAGGGTCTGCACGCATCTCAGTCTCTTGCCTTTTTACTTTGTTGCTTTAGACCAACTTTCCTTGGGACTAGGTGGACCAGGCAGACGAAATCACCTCCGATTTAATGGGAGTGGAGACATCACCGTGCTTGACAGCGAACTGGTGGGCCCGTTGCCACCTGCCTCCCCCAGATATCGGAGAACCTGCCCCACCCCAAGCCCGGAAGGATTACTAGCCTGGACAGGCACGTGATCCTGTACACCCAGCCCGGGCGGACTGGACCAGGGATGAGGCGCACATCTCAGCAGCTCCGAGCCAACGGGCATCTCTCACTATCTGTCAGACTTGAAATAAGACAGACGGGACTGACGCCTTAGCTGTGGGAGGATGCGTGGGGGGCTCACAAAAATCTGGGGGATGAAGCCCCCCTCGGAGCAACCACAATGGAGCAGGGCTAAGCAAGCGTTTGGGGACAGCACTTATCTCCAGGAAAAGAAAAAGAGACAGACCAAAAGGAGGTGTGGCCACCGAGAGGCCACAGACACTCTTCTTCCTCTGAGCTCCTACAGCCGGGGTCCGTGAGAGCCCCCAATCCTGGTAAGAAACCCCTTGTTTTCTTAAGCTCGCCTGAGTGGATTTCACCTTCTCGCAAGCCAAGGGCCCCTGAGCGTGACAGAAGCCAGTTTTGCACGGGGGCTGTTCAGTCTCTGGAAGCAGGAAGGAAGGCTCCTCCAACGTGGCTCGTGGCTTCAGCTCCTTGGGCTCAGCCACTAGACTCTACTACTGGTCGGCATCGGCTTAGCCCAGCTGCTAGGTGCAAAATGCTACCAAGACGGTGCAGGAGCCCCCGGACGGGACTCTGATTCGCCAGGTTCTTCCGATCTGCCTCGAAATCAGAGCAGGAAATTCAAACGCCCCTGGGCTTCTTGCAACTGAAATGTCAGAGCCAGGTGCAGGCAGGGACTAAGGGCCATCCAAGCCACGCACGGAGCAAACCTCAGGGTCCCCTGGTGAGCTCTGCCTGTCGGGGAACGGATTAGCTCTTTGGCCTAATTCTAACTCTATCTTACCGCTTCCTTAACGCCTAGCTGGTGGTCACCTGAATTTATCTCCCCACGAAGACAAGACGGAAAGCAGCCTCGGGGTATCTCTCCTTTGTGACCTGCACCTTGCTTCCTGGCTGGCATCCCGCCCTGAGAAAAACCTTGGTCTTTGGCGACCATTCACATCTGCTACTGGAATCACGCCCTTCCCAGGGCTTTATAACCCAGACCGCTGCACGCACAGGCCACAGAGAAGGGGCTGAATGACGCCTGCCGAGGAACACCCGGTGAGCGGTACAGGCGGGGGGGACGCGAAGGCTCCGTGTGTCCTGGGACAAGCCTGGCTCGGCTCGGGGCACGGGCACAGCCTCGGTGGTTCCGCGGGTGCGGGTGCCGGGGGAGGGGGCTCCCGTCCAGTAGGGAAGCTGCCAGGAACACCCCTGCGTGGGCTGGTGGCCTCCCCACAGCCCCGCGGGAGGACAGTCCTGCTTCACGAGGCACGGGGTGAATCAACGGCCGGGGACCACGGCTTTGTTGCTCCGCAAGGCTCACCGGCGCCTCCGTGTTCCCCCTAAAAAAGAATGCTTGCCCCCTCTAACGAGGGAGGAGCACATCCAACCTTTGCAGATGGCCTATCTGCAGCACCCTTCGTTTGGAAACCGTGCCATCAACACGCAAACACATACACCGCACGATACACATCGCACACGTACACACACAGCGCCCCGTTGGAGCACGCGGGTTGCAAATACAGCTGACATCCCCACGAGGTCCTTCTGCCCTGAGCTGAACTATAAACCTGGTGAAGGGAACCTCCGTCGCCCCAGACCTGCCGCCCCGTCTTCCTTGCGGGGACTCGGCAGTAGGCCGCGGGCACCTCCCAGAGGCACTGCTACCCCACTGCTGGCCGAGGGGCAGCCACGCCTGATGGGCGACCCACCTGCCGCGTGCCCCACCTGCTGTGTGGCCCCAGCCCCGCCTCCACACCTGTCTGGGCCTCTGAAGCAGGTCCTGAGCCACCGCAGTGGCAAAGATGGCTCTGTTGCTCCCTGGGCTGAGCTGCAGGGAGAGTGACAGCCCGGTCACCAACTGGACCCCGAGGTCTGTGATGGTCACCTTCTCATCCAGCACGGAGATGGTCTTTTCCGCCAAGATGGCGTCCGACAGAGGTGACAGGATCTGAAAGGCAGAACCAACACAGAAGGAAAAGCTTTCTGTGGTCGCAGGAACTCCTGCACTGGCATCAATGATGCGTGTAGAGACAGACGGATGAGCCAGAATGACAGAAACGGGTCTTTCCCACGGATGTCTTCTTCCAAAAGACGTAGCTCTCTTGTGAAAACACGATGCACTTTTAAGCGTTTATTTATTTTCGAGAGAGAGAGAGAGAGACACAGAACACAGATCTGAAGCAGCTCCAGGCTCCGGGCCGTCAGCACAGAGCCCGACGCGGGGCTTGAACTCGCACACCGTGAGATCTTGACCGGAGCCGAAGTCGGACGCTCAGCCGACCGAGTCCCCCAGCCTCCCAGCCCTCTTTAACCTGCTCTCCTGACACGTTTCTCAGGGCCTGTTGTTACTGATATTTATGAAGACATGTGTCACCGTGGAAGCTCTTCCCAGGACCCCTACATGCCACCTTCCGTCTCTGGGTCTGGTTAGGACAATTTGAATGGCAGTCAGCATGACATAAGAGTCCCCAGGACAAAGTCGACAAGCGGACTTATAACTCAGGAGCACTCGGTGGGAGTAGGTAAGAGGGTCTCAGCAGCAGCTGTCCCACCAGCTGTCCCACCTGACTCTCCAGGTTTAACACGTGGGAAGCTGGCCCGTTTCCCCCTCCGTAACGCCTGATTCGCGAGCACAATGCTGTTCCTCTTGTGCCCACGCTACCATTTAGGGGGAGTGATTCATGCCCCGTGTGTGTATCCGGTTTCCAGGCATTAATTTAGCCTGCTGTAGACAGATTCCAGGAATTTAGATCTTTGGTTTAGATCTTTCAATTAAACGCCAACCGTGGAGGTTTCGAGCTCTTGTCTACGGGGCAGATATATTTTGTTTCACATAAATAAAACTTTAAAACGGAATTAATGGCCACCCTTAAGACAATCAGAGGATTTACTACAAAAAGATTTCTCGCTTTTCTGGAAAGGCTGCAACATCTGGCCGTACGAGACTCGAGTTTTCGTCGGCAGCTTTAGGATATGAGCAGCAGCCCGGCCCTCACCATTGTCCGCACCGACCCCTACGGTGTTCCCAGCGCTTGGGGGCCTGAGTCAGTAGCTGTCTTTCAGCTCACACCCGGCCTGCTTTGCTCACAGTTACTTTCTCAGGTCTTAGAGGTCACTGGAGCATGTGACCCCTGGGTCACCTCAAACCCATTTATTTTCTTCCTTGAGTAAAATGATCTCTTGTAAATACCAGCCGACTTTCCAGAACGGACATGCTTTAAACCTTGCACAATCCAATACTTCCCTGACAAGGCCTCCTTGTACACAGCTGTGTCAGAAACCCCACTGAATGGCTAAGAGCGGGATCGGGGGCAGCCACGGAGGAACCGTGCTTGTTCTCAGACCAGAGGTAGACAACTAACCCCAAGGGCCCGCCTGGAACAGCGTCCTGAGGAGTGTCTGTTTCAAAACTCCATGTTGCAGGAATACCTGGGGTGCTCAGTCAGTTGAGCTTCTGACCCTTGATTTCAGCTCAGGTCGTGATCTCAAGGTTCGCGGGATCAAGCCCCGCATCGGGCTCTGTGCGGACAGCGTGGAGCCTGCTTGGGATTCTCTCTCTCCCTCCCTCTCTGCCTCTTCCCTCTCTCTGCCAACCCCTTGTTGTACCCTGGTCCTCTCCCATTCATTCCCAGCTACGGGTGCCCCCGACACCGTGGGGGCGACATAACTTTGCTCTCTCCTCAGCACATTTCTGACACGCCCCACTTTTCGTCCAGCCTGGGGTGGGACCTCACACGGCCGGGCATCACGGCGGATGGAGAGCTGTTCCACGCGACGATGGGCAGCGAGAAGCCGCTGGCCATGCCCACGGTTCCCATGAGGCTAGCTCGGGCCAAGAGCCTTCTCCCCAGGATGGTAACACCCGCCATGGCGTAGACAGACAGCGTATTCGGCTTTCAAACAAGACCCGACCAGAAGAGCTGTCCAGGGTCTGCCAAATAAATGCAGGCAACCCGCGAGGAATCTCGAGATTCCGGTCACGTCACTGCACCGCTTGCGTTATTTGGGGGACGATTTCTTTCACTCTAGAAATAGACGTCGTCCTGAGCAACGACCGACCGTTCTCGTCTGGCCAGAGAAGAGGCAGGGATACAGAGGGCCCCTGCCTGGCGCGCTGCTTACCTGAATGGTGGTCATGCCGAGCTCCTGGCCAATCAGGACTTGGCCCCCTTGCAGCCTGGCGATGCGGGGTTCTTCCACCTGCGTGAAGTCATTCACTAGCTCCGTGATGTCCACCTGCCAGTCTGAGCCCAGCAGGTGGACCAGGTGCCCCCCGCGGTCCGCCGCCTCGGCCACAAACTGCGTCAAGACCCGCACCATGGCGTGCTGGTATTGGAGAGTGCACCCACGGCCCCCTCTCCTCTCGTCCTCCTCCTCTTCCTCGCTGTCCCGGGCCGGCCTGTCAAAGGGTCAGCTCAGGTTAACAGGTCCTGATCTGGGCCGACGGCAGGGGCTGCAAAGGGGAGTGGGCAGCGAGCCCAGCCCGGTGGGCACACAGGTGACACGCAAATGTATGAGTCCTGACAGTCAGAAGGGGCTGTGGTGTGGTCAGCAGAGCTCCTAAGGTCCCCGGGGAGCCCCACCTCCAGGAACGTGCTTGGTGGAACCCCCTCCCTTTGACTGTGAGCTGGAACCGGGAACCTTCCTCCAGTGCAAGACCACAGCCAATGGTAGGGGAAGTCGCTTCCAAGATTAGGGTCTGAAAGACTGTGACACGTATCCTTTCCTCGGTTCCTCTCTCGCTTGCTCTCCTGAAGCAAGCTACGGGGTCGTGAGCCACCCTATGGAGCTGGCCACATGCCAGGACAACGAGTGAGGAGCCAGGGCCCTCCGTTCCACGGCCCGGGCCGGCCGGCAGCCACGTACGTGGGCTTGGATGCAGAGCCTTCCCCACACGAGCTCCAGCTGACCAGACAGCCTGTGGGAGACCCAGCTCAGCCACGCCTGGACAGCCGATCCGGAGAAAGGGTGAGATCATACGTGTTTCCTTTCGGCCACTAAGTTTGGGGATAGGTCGTCAAGCTTGGGCATCGGCCACTAAGTTTGGGGAAACGTCATTAAGTTGTGCAGTGACGGGTAACTCCTATGACAGGGCTGGGGATGGTGGGAATGGCCCTAACACCAGCACCGCAAGGAGGTCAGTGTTGAGCTCAAGGCAAGGTCACATGGCAGTAAGTGTAGAAAGGGCCGCCATGGTTCGGCTCGGGGACCGATGTTAGCTGCTCCCTCGTGTCTGACGCCTTCTACCCAGCCCATCCTTTCTGGCACGTCGTGGTCTCTGTCTGAGCGACAGCCCCGTTCTGTTGTCAGAGCTGAGCAGGACAGCCGTGACACTCTGCGTCTTGATGTGCCCAGATCAGACTCGGCCCGTCCTCGGGGGAGTCCTGGCACCCACCTGCCCTCGCGGGCTCAGTAACCCCTCCTAAGGCCGCCCTGCCACCTCCACATCAGAGACCCCGGCCACCAAGGAGAGGATCACTGCCGAACCCATCTTCCAGCCACGCGTGGGACCCACGGCCTGCAAGCTTCCCGCTCACCCAGCAGCACAAAGACTAACAGGGATGGAGCTCCAAGCGCAGGGGTGTAAACAGAGGTCACCCCTCAGACCAGTGCCAGTCTCCTCCCCCGCTGAGCACACAGACACCAGGAGAGCTTCCTCCTCCTCTAATTCCGCGCATGCTCTTTTTTGACTTTCTGTGGGTCGCCGGCATGCGAGTCCTCAGGCACGGGTTTCTCCGAGGTGACAAAGTCCCTGAACAAAGAGCCTGACCTCTTGCAACTCTCTTGGTTTCTGGTGCCCAGTGCAGAGGGGACCTGTCATTGGGGCGCCTGGGGGGCTCAGCTGGTTACGTATCTGACTCTTGATTTGAGCTCAGGTCATGATCTCACGGTTGGGGGATCGTCTGTGCTGAGTGTGGAGCCTGCTTGGGATTCTTTCTCCCTCTCTCTCTGCTCCTCCCCATCCCCCCCCCCTCAAAATAAATAAACTAAAGAAAAAAGAGAAGACCTATCACCCTATCAGGCACCATCAGCACAAAGGGCCAGGCATGCAGGTCACAGGCTCTGACTTCATCTCCCCAGGACCAAGCAATCTGAGAGCTTCTGGGCTGGGGGCACGGAGAGGTTGCCCAGGTCCAGCCAGAATGTATTCCCAGGCCCTCTCCTGGTATCAGCCCATTGGTTCAGACAGGGTTGACCTCTTCCTCCAGGGGACTGTGGATGAGGCCTCACCAGGCAGTGTATTCCGTGTCCTCGCCACGGTGACTGGATCAGGGACATGCACACAGCCCAAGGGGGGATAGCCTAACCCCAGGACTTCTGCTGGAGCCACTGGGGAGGAGGACGCACCTTCTGTGGGTGGAGTGCAAGTCTGGAGCCTCACGTAAAAAGAATACGGGGCCAACACACAGCAAACCAGGCTGAGAGGTAGGGAGAGATTCCACCCGTAAGGGATCCCCGGGTCCACTCAGGCCTGGAATTAGCTACCCTGCAAATTTCCATTTTTAGCCAAAGCCTGTTTGGCGTGGGTCTCTAATATGGAGTCCTGACTAACACGCCCACCGTTTGTTGGAGACGATGGGCACCCTCCAGCCCTTGATCTGGTTGAGCTCGGTGTCCGAGACCTCGATCTGCAGCGGGAGCCGGGGCACCCACACCGTCATCTCCAGAGGGCTGCTCAGGTGCTGGTAGGTGAAGTTCACCACCACGTTCACCTTGCCTTTCATTTCTTTCCCGTTGACAAAGACGTAGTCACAGCGGTCCGACACCTGCGAAGAGGAGAGAGGGGGTGGGAGGCATGTGAGTTCTCACGGTATCCCATCGCCAAAGGAAGAGCGGAGAAGGTGGAGGAGGCGGGGGAAGTGCCCTCGCTCTCTGAGGAATAAGCCATACTGGTTCGTACACAGGTGCCAACACAGGTGTCCTGCTGCCTCTGTCCCGCTGCACCTCTTCTGACAGGTGGCCATTGGCTGTCGGGAGCCGTGCCCTCAGTTACCCGGGTGCCGCGTGCTGCCCACCCTTCTCTTGGCCTGCTGGCCCCCCGCTTTGCCTGGTGAAAGGACCCGCTGTGCACACAGCCACCACCCCGAGCACCTCCTGGGGTCAGGCGGAGGCTAGGTTTCGCTGAAACGACCCTGCTAGAAACTACACGCAGCTGGAAACGCACAGCCTGGACACCCCCTCCCCACCCCGTCCGCCCTGCTGCCTCCTCCTACAAGTGCAGCATCCCTGCCCAAAGGGCCCGAGGAAAGCAAAGCAGAAACTATCAGGTTGTTCGAACATCATAAAAAGCATTTCCAGGGGCGCCTGGGTGGCTCAGTCGGTTAAGCGGCCGACTTCGGCTCAGGTCATGATCTCGCGGTCCGTGGGTTCGAGCCCCGCGTTGGGCTCTGTGCTGACAGCTCAGAGCCTGGAGCCTGTTTCAGATTCTGTGTCTTCCTCTCTCTGACCCTCCCCCGTTCATACTTTGTCTCTCTCTGTCTCAAAAAATAAATAAACGTTAAAAAAAATTAAAAAAAAAAAGCATTTCCAGGGAAGGCTCCGCTCATCTCCGCGGTGAGGCAGCGGGGATACAAAGGCACCGAGGGGCGCCGAGAGGTTCCGTGGCTGCTGATGATCAACGGCTCTGAAGGGAAACATGGACTCAGGCCCGTTTACAAGAGTCAGACCAGGTCGTCATCCTAAATATCTGCCATTAGCAAAAGTACTTAAATCTGATCCAAAGGCCGAACGGAGCAGCTTGGCGGCTTGGTCACCATCGTGGCCCGGCCACGGCTCTCCTTGCCCCCAGCCCGTAATCTCAGGCTTTTCCTCTTTCAAGGGTTCCAGAAAACCGGGCTGAATTGTCACAGATGAGCTGACTGGGGGAGGCAGAGGGAGGGAGGGGGACTGAGACAGAGAGGAGAGGTAGGGGAAGAGGGAGGGGGGAGAGAGGGAAGAAGGGAGAGAGAGAAGGAGATGAGGGGAAGGTCGGGTTTGTAAGACTTGTTTTCGGGGAAACTGGCCATTTCGTGAATGTAACTTCCCGGCCCTCCTGCCGGACGAGGTCTGGGGCGGGGGGAGACGGGAGAGCATCTCAGGCAGGGCCGCCACCAAGAGCCTCCTGTGGAAGGTGGGAGCAGGTGCCGGGGTAGATTGTGAACTTAGGGCTAGGTCTTAGAGTTCTGTTTTGTTGTGAAATTCAGTGTTTATTCCTCAAAGTACTAAGGAAAGGGGGGTGTGTATAGGTGCATGTGTGCACATATACTTGTGTGCCCACACGTGTGTACAGACATGTGTGTACAGTGTGCATGTGCATGCATGTGTGTGTGGGTGCATGTGCATGCATACATGTGCATGTGTGAGCATACATGTTGTGTGTCCGTGTGAGCATGCGTACCCGTGTGGGCATGCATGTATAGTGTGCGTGTATAGGTGCCTGTGTGTGCATGTACTTGTGTGGGAACACATGGGTGCATGCATGAGAATACATGTGTATGTGCACATGCGTATAGGTGCACGCATGTGCATGTACTTGTGTGCACATGTGCATGTGTATACGTGTGCACATGTACTTGTGTGCCCACATGCATGTACATACATGTGTGCATATATGTGTGTATAATGTGCATTGCATTCATGTGTGTGTGGGTGCATGTGCGTGCATACACGTGCATGTGTGAGCATACACGTGTGTGTATGTGTACCCGTGTGGGCATGCATGTATAATGTGCATGTATAGATGCATGTGTGTGCACACATGTGTGCACGTGTGAGAACACATGTGTATGTGCACGTGTGCATAGGTGCACACGTGTGCATGTACTTGTGTGCACATGTGCGTGTGTATACGCATGTGCACGTGTGCACATGTACTTGTGTGCTCACACATGTGTACATATATGTGTGCATAATGTGCATGCATGTGTGTGTGTGGGTGCGTGTGCGTGCATACACGTGCATGTGTGAGCATACATGTTGTGTGTCCGTGTGTGGATGCGTACCCATGTGGGAATGCATGTGTAATGTGTGTGTGCAGGTGCAGGTGTGTGCATATATGTGCATGGGTGCGTGCAAGCGTAAAGTGTTTATGGCAAGTAATAAAACCACGAAACATGTCTGACTGGAGGGTCTGTGATCTCCGCCCCACCGTTCTCTGGTTTTCCGCGCACGGCCAGAGTCGGCACGGAGGCAGTGAGCGGACAGCTTACCGCCGGCGTCTGGCCCTCCTTCAGGCACACAGTGGGGCTGCCCTCCTAGTTCACGAGTGGGACAGGGAGGGGACTGGGTTGACAATGAGCTGTGAGCAGCACTCAATTCCCCACGAGGGGCCGTCTAGGGCTCCCTGCCCGTCTCTGTGGTGCCGAGGGTGCTGGAGGTGGTGACTCCAGCCGGGGCGCCCCCGAGCGCCTGCGACAGCCCCCGACGAAGCTGCAGGGACAGGCGGCCTGGGTGGCAAAGCACAGCTCTCCTGTGTGGAGTCCCTGATCCCCTGGGTTCCGTTACGCACCAAATTAACGGGTTTAGCGAGCTGGGCAGGGCGAGGAAGACACACGAAGGCGGAGGAGATCATGAGCAGGTATCTGGGAAGATCCTAATTCTTGAGAACACAAAATGAGCCGGGAGTGCAGTTGGGGCCTGCAGTGGGGGCCAGAGGTCTTGGTTATAAACTCGGATCTTTCCTTTATGCCCGACGTAGGGGACCCCCTCCCCCACCTCATGCTAACGGCTTTCTAGTGATGGAAACTGTGCGAAGGAAGTAAACTAAAGATCAGGGAGGAGTGACCCACGGCCTTGCAGGCTTCACCCTGGGGGAGAGTTTGGGAGGGTGGGGGGATCACGTAGCGGATAATGGGATCTCACAGGGGAAGGGGCTGGTGGTAAGTGAAAGGGGTTTCCGGGGCGTCCGGGGGGCTCGGTCGGGCAAGCATCCGACTCTTGATCTCGGCTCAGGTCATGATGTCACGGTTCGTGAGTTCGAGGCCTGCGTCGGGCTCTGTGCTGACAGCGTGGAGCCTGCTTGGGATTCTCTCTCTCTCTCTCTCTCTCTCTCTCTCTCTCTCTCTCCCACCCCTGTTCACACACTTTTTCTCTCTCAAAAGAAATAAATAAACTTAAAAACACATATATTGGGTTTCTGGAGCCTATGTGCTGGGGACTTAGGGGGTATGACACCTGCCGGGGGTACTGATGCTCATAATCTCATGGCTTGGGGACTGTGGTACCGCCGGGCCTTACTTGTTGCCATTCTCGCATGGGGAGGGGCCTCCAGCCTGGGGGTGTCAGGGATACTTTGGGGAGTGCCCGTGAGTGAGTTCCCCCTTGCTGGCTCTCCCCGTCCCTGGTGGCTTCTAAGTGCCATCCAGCCCGTCCAGAGTAAGCAGAAAAGGGGGTGTAAAAACACCCTAGAGAGAGGGAGGGAGAGGGAGACAGAGGACAGGGAGGGGGATTCACATGGCAGACGTAATTCAGTTTAGGATTCTGAGATGAGATTATCCCGGATTTGGGGTAGGCTGCAAATGCGATCGGTGTCCTTATAAGGAGAAACAGAGGAGGATTTGGCACAGAGACCAGGAGGCCATGCGTAGCTGAGGCCGACGCAGCAGGGACTGGCCACGTGTGCCTGGGCGCCGGCTGCCCCGAGCCCCAGGAGCGCGCAGGACCAGATCCTGCCCTGGAGGGGACATGATTCAGGCTTCTGGCCTCCAGAGTCGTGAGGACAGCACGCCTATCGTAAGACAGCCAGCTTGTGGTCATTGGTCAGAGCGTCCACGGGAAACTAACCCGCACCTGCGCATGCTTCCCCGGCTCTGACCTTCCCCCCCCACCCCAAACAGGCCTTACTTCTGGGGCTTTTCTCACTGAGCCTCCCGCACGAGGCGCTGGCCCACCCTCGTCTCCAGGGAGCCTGACCCGCGGCTGGGCCGACCCTGACTTGGGAAGAAAGCGGGCTCATCCCTCCAGGGCCCGCCTGGTCCCAGAGGAACGTGCCTCTCCGGTCCTTGGGCCCCTCTTCTCTCCCTCACCCTGGCCATCGCCAGATGAACGGTCCACGTGGGCGGACAAGACCTGCCCGTTGCCTCTGAGCCACCCCGGCACAGTGCTGAAGGTTTGAGGGGGACGCTCCGGTGAGACCCGAGACCCTCCTTCAGAGTCGGCTTCCAGCCGGGCCACCGTGAGGACATAGTCAACTCCAACTCTCGCTATGCACAGTCCATCACCTCTGTGAATTTAATGCCATTCCTCTTCGCTGTTTGAATGCTGTATGAATTCAATCTTATTTAAATATCACCAACATTCATGGTAAAATTTATGGCCTTCTTGATATTTTTTCTCTTCCCTTTTTTCCCCCCAAGAGCTAGAGGGAAGGATGTTAAAATTCTGTCCACCCCCACCCCCAGATTTGGCAACAAATAAACAGCCTGCAGGGATATTTTGCATCCAACTCTCAAGCTACGTGTTACCTTTTTTCAGATTAGTCTTTACCCTGCACGAAAATGATACCATTGATCATCGCGGTAACAAGAAAAGCAGCTAATGTTTACTGAGCGTTTGCTACACGCAAGGCGCCCGTGTGGAGTATCTAATACCTCATCCCACGTAATCCGCAAAATAAGTCTGTTGGGTAGGTGCTATTACCCCATGTTCCAGGTGAGAAACTGAGGCACAGGGTTCCGCAGCCACGAGGGACGTGTTACACTGGGCTAACTGATCAGAAGAGAACTTTACCCAGTTTACGCTGCTGGAAGGCAGCCCACCTCACTCACGTCTGTTGGTGCAAAGCCAACAGGCTTCTGCCAAGGGACAAGCAAGTTTCCAACGAACACACGGAGGACAGGCGCTCGGTGTGCAGAGGGAGCGGGCCCTGTTAGGGGCTCACCTGCGGTCCCCCCAAGTCCTCTGTGAAGCCCTGCTTCCCAGGACCCCAGACTGAGACCGTATTTGCAGACGGGACCTTGGAAGAGGGGGTGATGTTAAAATGCAGCCTTTGGGGGAGACAGGAAGGCACACAAGGGACCCAGAGGCGCTCAGACCAAGTGCGGACACGGCGAGAAGGTGGCCGTCTGCGAGGACAGCGGCGGCAGGAGTAACCAGCCCTGTGGGAACCCTGACCTTGTACTTCCAGCCCCAGAATTGTAGGAAAAGGGTGCTGGGATCTGCATCCAGGCCGTCCCGGCCCCCTTCTCCCTGGTGCCGTGCGGTGTGACCGTGGAGCTGTCTGGGGAGGGGACCCCGAGACAGAAGGTCTACCAGGCAGTGGTATCTGTGGAGGAAGCGGGAAGGGGCACAGGAGGGGTGGGGGCTCTCAGGTCAGACGCAGACCGGCTGCACCGAGGGGGCAGGCCAAGGCCGGCTGCCCAGGAGGGGAGCGCCGTGCGGGAGAAAGCGGCCAGGCCCTCGTGTCCCCGTCTTTGTGGTCAGCACGGCCCAGCTCAGAACTGAGGGACCCGCGGAGCTAAGCCCCAGAGGACATCGGCAGAGCAGAGACCCCTCTCCGGAGCTGCATCCGAGTGGCCCGTATTTATGACACCGAAGTCGGAAATTCTAGCATCTCTGGAATCCTCCATGCACGACGGCCTATTCTCCCCTCTGAAGCCCTGACTTTAAGTTCCCCGGGAAGCTCTGTCATTTTAATTTTTTTTAAATGTTTTTATTTATTTTTGAGACGAGAGAGAGACAGACAGAGCATGAACAGGGGAGGGTAAGAGAGAGGGAGACACAGAATCCGAAGCAGGCTCCAGGCTCCGAGCTGTCAGCACAGAGCCCGACGCGGGGCTCAAACTCACAAACAGTGAGATCATGACCTGAGCTGAAGCCGGACGCTCAACCGACTGAGCCACCCAGGCACCCCTATTATTATATATGTATTTTATTTTTTTTAATGTTTTATATATTTTTGAGACAGAGAGTGAACAGGGGAAGGGCAGAGAGAGAGGGAGACACAGAATCCAAAGCGGGCTCCAGGCTCTGAGCTGTCAGTACAGAGCCCGATGCGGGGCTCGAACTCATGGACCGTGAGATCATGAGCTGAGCCCAAGTCGGACGCTCAACCCACTGAGCCATCCAGGCGCCCCAGTTCTGTTCTTTTAAAACCCAAACGAAACACGCTTACACAAGCCCACACGCCCACCTGCTGTGTTTCCCGGGTCAGAAGGAATAACGCGCTCGGCGAACGCTGCCTTGTCTTTGTTCTGAAAGCCGCCGGCGCGTGGCCCCTGCCGCAGGATCACGGTCGTCTCCTGTCCTGCCCCACACGGCCGGCCGGCAGGAGCCACGCACACCGAGACCCTCCCACATCCCCTTCTGGCTCAGCTGCAGAAACAGCTCCCTGTTAACCACACGCAGATGCACAGACGCGGTATCTTCGGGAAGGGCATCCTTAGCTGAAGGGACTGACTCCTCTCCTGCCGGCGGCTGTTGAACTGCGTTCCCCTGGTGCGAAGCCTTCCCTCGAATAACTCCTCACGGTGCTCGGAAACAGGAAGCCCCTCGGGGATGCTACAGCGTGTGGGTCTCTTTCTTCCGTCTCTCTCGCGTCACACGACGCTCCTGACACGGAAGGAGGAGCTAAGGTGAGGACCAAGCTGACGCCCGCTTCCTTCGGGGCCCGAGCGTCGTTTTCTCTTTGCGCTCCCTGGAGCTCATGCAGGCCAAGGCCAAGGTCTTGGGAGCATAGAGCCTGTGTCCCCTGCCACATGCAGAGCAGCGGCTCCGGAGCCCCGCAGAGTGGGTTCTGCTCCGTGGAAACGCCACGCGGGAGACGCGTCTGTGGGTGCGTGCTACATCAAACGCGGAGGCAGGCAGTCACGGTCCGGGAGCCCCGGCCGCCCCGCCAGCCTTTGGGGCGCGACCCCGCAGAGCACAGGTCTGATGTGCCTGCTGCGCCCACGGCTCTAGACCGGACATCTCATCCTTGGCCCCGGCTCCTGCTGGGTCCCCGGGGGGCGCTCGGTGACCGCGACGCCCTCACTCCTGTCGTCCGGGTCCCTGAGCTGCTAAGGGAGGATAGGGACGGACGGACGGACGGGAGGACCGTCATGTGCTCTCGGCGTGCAGGCAGGTGAAAACCAACGAGTGGGCACTGTCCTCACGGGGACCCGGGGGGGGGGGGGCGGCCAGACAGCCCTCCTGCTTTATGGCAGGGAAAGGAAGACGAAGACGCTTCTGGGAGCTGCACAGACAACACGTTCCTCTGACCCACGGCGAGAACACGCTTTCTGTTAACGGCTCTCCTCTCCTCATCAATCCCCATCCGACCTCCTGTCCGTGGGGCTGTGATCAGCACTCGGCAACCGCAAAGCGGTCCGTTTCCACACAGGTCATGCCTGCCCTCTTCTGTGCTGGTAGCGCCACCGATCGCGGGGAGTGGCCCAGGCGGCTCCCGTGCCAGGATGTCCTGCTGGGGGAGGGTGCCCAAGGCCCGAGCCAGCTCGCTGCCGCCCTGCCAGCTGTCCTTCAGAAAGAAGGAGTGGGCATCCTTCCTCCAGGCTGAGGCATCCGAGCAGATGGCACCCCTCTGCCGGAGTCCTGCAGTGCACAACCTGTCCCACCACACACGGCGGTTCTGGAAGACGGCTCCTGACTTCGTAACACTGGAAAACGACCTTAAATCATGACACCACTGGCCCCGTTGCCAAATGCCTCATGGCCTCTTCCTGCTCAATTCCTTTCCTGGCGATGAGCCCTCCCTCCCATGCTCAGTGTGCTGGGCGTCCCCTCCACCATCGTTCTGGTGGCTGCAAAGCACGGGGTGTTCCGGGACTTCTGTCTGAGACTTTCCCAGTCAGTGTTTACTGGCAGGTGGCACCGCCCGCTCTCGCTCTTGAGGCCATCTGTGCACCTGCCCCAGCCTCCCTCCTTCCACCGAGGCACCTTCTGCAAGTGACTGAACAGGAGGGTCCCCTCGTCGTCCAGATGCCTGCGACGCTTTCCCCACTCCAAGGGGCAGAAACCCCACTAACACCCCACAGACGGCAGCCGGACAGGGAGGGGCAGAGCAGGAGCGCGGACCTGGCCACAGCGTACCTGCCAGGTGTCCCTCCCGGAGACACAGGACCAAGTGACGGTCGCTCCACACACCGGGAGCAGGTCCCAGCACGTAGGAGGGAGGACGGTACACTTAGGTGAAATCACAGAAACGTTGCTCAGCACCCACAAAATCTACAAGCCGCTGGCGGTTCCCTTCTGTGTTTGCCCATCGGGGAGATGGTTATTTCTGAAGTCCCGAGTCTGGCCGAAATCCACATGGCTGCAGGAGGTACCCGTCCCCCGGCTGTCTCTCCCAAGCAAACCCCATCAGCTCTCCGAGGCCGCATTCCTGCGCCCAGGCCCCAGCCTCGACCCCGTGGCACCGAGGAACCTCACTGCGAGCTACTTTTCCTGGATTCTGGGAGGTCGGCCTGAGCCAAGCTGTGTCTCCTATTTCCCGGCCTGGTTTCTGGGCGGCACTTCAGGGTTTGGGGAGAGGGCTCGGATCCGACACCTTTGGACGGCCTGCTCGACTCAGCCGTGGCCCCGCGGGGAGAAGGGAGGCCACAGGGCTCAGATGCACTGTCCCGGGAGGCCACGGCCCCACTCAGGGGCCGGGGAGGCTGAGCCACCGGGGTCGCCCAAACTCTTCCGTCCCCTCTGCCGTCCGGGGAGCCCTCTCTGGCCATCACCTCTGCTCACTCTCTAACGCGGCGTTTCCCAAACTCCCGCAGTGGCCCGCCTCCCCACGGAACAACTGTCAGAGTCAGACATCGCCTCTGGTTTTAATATTTCGATCAAAATATTTGACCTGCTTTTCCAGCACGTTGTTGTGACACACTTTAAACATACGGGAAAATGCGCATCGTACAACGAACACCGATACACCCGCCGCCTGGCTTCTGCAGTGGGCATTTTCTGTGTTTGCTTCAGCAACAGATCTCTCCGCGTTTCAAGCCTCCGTCCCTCTGCTTTTAGGATTCCCTCCAAAGGAAGCTGCAAACATCAGTATCTTTAATGCTAAATGCTTCAACTTGGGGCACTTCCTGCCTCTCTGATTTATCCCTTGCAGGTGCTCCCCTCCCATGATCGCCTGCGTGCCCAGATCTGCCCGCTCCCAAAGGTGCACACGGCCCTTGAACGTGCCCCACGTGCTGGGATCTGAGAGCTCGGCGGAGGCAGGGACACGGCACGCTCCATCAGCACTCCTACCCTCCCCCCTCCACCACTGAGAAAACTCACCAGTGGTGCGTCCATCCTCTGGCAATAAAGCCCTTTGGTCCCTATTAACCCCAGAGTGGACTGAGCCATCCTGAAGTCTTTGGTTTCTTTTCAATTTTGCATTCTCTACTTTTTCTCTTCAGTCACAGAATATAACATAGATGCAACAGAACCTTAAACACGTACGGCTGCACGAAAATTATAAAGCAAGCACAGACCAGCAAGTCAGTGCCGTGGTAACACCCTCCCTCTCTGTCTTATCAGAGGTGCCTAAGTCAGCAGAGGTGCTGGCAGGGAAGGGGCGGGAGGGCCGTACTGGGCCTGCTTCCCCTGTCGGCACAGACCGCCCAGCCCGACCCGGCCCGGCCCGTGACTCTCCTTGTGAATCACCTGGGCGCTTGCTGACCACACAGCTCCGCGGGCCACACACACCACATGGGTGCAGGAAGGAGCCAGGAGTGCTCTTCACTGACGTGGAGGGAGCACCAGGGCGGATCCCTAAGTGAAAACGGTCAGGCGAAAGCACCCGGCGTCCATGGCGAAGGCCAAACACGCCCTCAGCGCTGACATTCTTCTTGGCTCTTGGCTGTCACTGCCTCTGTGTCTCAGTGCCCCCTGCATCCTTAGGACCCCGGCACCGCCCCACTGCAGAGCAAGGAAGGGGTGTATGTGCCCTGGAAGGAGGCCGTGAGGACCCGGACAACAGAGAAGCCCACGGAATAGGGAAGCTCAGAGTATATATGTATATACGTCCTCCAGAGGGACATAGAAAAAGGCAACGGAACCCATAGAAGCAGGGAAGGAAGAGGCAGGGTCGTGACCCGTCCTCGGGGAGCATGTGGGCATCAGACAGCCACTTGCTGCCATGACAGGTCACTCCCGGGGCAGGAGCCAGGTGGGGACACTAAGACCTGCCACACAGGACATGTGGACGCATGGACCGCCAACCTGCGGCCCAGCTCCGTGGTGGCCTGGCTTCTCCCCCTGCTGGTTCTGCTTCCCCCTTTCCCCGCACAGCGGCTGGCCCCCCTCAGAGGCGGTGGCCCCTGATTCCAGCCCAGCACCTGCTCCTGGAGAACCCGCCTGGTCCACTTAGCCCGGCTGCTGTACCCAATCACCAAGACAGGGAGACTGTCAGCAGCAAGGGTTCATGTCTCACATTTGCAGAAGCTGGACGTCCAGGGTCAAGGCGCCGGCAGGTCCGAGGTCTGACGGATCCCGCGTCCTGGCTCGTAGACGCGGTCTCCTCACTGCGCCCTCCAGTGCTGGAACGGTGGCACAGCTCTCTGGAGTCTCCTTTATGAGGACATTGATCCCGTTCATGACCAGCTAACCCCCAAAGACCCTACCTCTCAATGCCGTCACCTTGGGCATCAGGTTTCAACACATGAATTTGGAGGGGCTTGGGCGTTCGGTCCACAGCACCATCTATGGCAGGACCTTAGGGTGTCCCTTCCTCCAGGCAGCCCTCGCTTTGCACTGTGCTAGTGAAACAGGTACAGGTCGGGGCGGGGGGGTGCTCAACACATGGTCACAGACCAACGACACGGTCCTGGAGCAGGAAATCCCACTAATGGAACGCTACACAAATGAGAACCGCCCACCTACCATTATTCTTTAAGCCCAGGTGAATATAGCACCAGGTAGGAAGAAACCACAAAACTGCCGATCTCCAGGACCGTCTGCAGACCTTCTATAGGGGGCTGAATCGTGTTCCCCAAATGCTTGTCTACCTAGACCTCAGAATGTGACCTTATTTGGAAATAGGGTCTTTCCAGACATAGTTAAGATTCGGTCATACTGGGGTCAGGTGTACTCTGGGTCCGGTGAGCAAATCCTTGTAAGAGACAGACGAGGAGAGACACAGGCATCCAGGGCAGAAGCCATGAGACGATAAAGACAGAGGCTGGAGGGAGGCGGCCACTGGCCAGAAGCTGGAGGAGGGGAGGAAATGCCGTACCCCAGAGCTTCCGGAGTGGGCACAGCCCTGCGGGCTCCCTGGCTGTGGGATCCTGGCCTCCAGGACTGAGACAGAAGGGAAGTCTGTTGCGGAAAGCCACCAGTTCGCAGTCATTATTATGGAAGCCCCGGGAAACTAACCTGTCCACTGAGTGGGACTCCTGAGCGAGGCCAGTGAATCTGCACCCTGACAGACAATTCTCATTTCTGATTCTCGTTCACCCTGTGAGCGGAGAGCCTGAGCCCAGAGAAGGGCCGACCCAAGGGGCTTCTTACAAAGGTGAGACCCACCCGTAGGTTCTGAAAGGCGTGGGTTTCCATTGCATCTTCCAAAGTGGATGAGCACTGATGACGGAGTCCTCCCTCCCTGTCAGCCCCTCAACAGAAGCCCAGCTTTCCCAGCTGCTCTGGGCTGCAGGACTGTCCGATTAGTAGCATTCGATGTTGCGCGGTAACCCTCAATGGGGCAACGTGAATGCTCACACGGGCATTTCAAACACAACCGTGCAGCGTGGGTCGACTCAGCATTACCTACTCAACGTGCTCCCTCACCACCTGCAGAAGTGGTGTCACTGGTGGCCTCGGGACCTGGGCCAACAGTCCAGGGGCGCCACGATAGGACCTTTGCTCAGTGGGAGTGGTGGTGGCGGGGTGGCAATGTCATGACCAGAAATGTCTGCTACTCCTCTGCTTCCTCCCTCCCTCCCTCCCTCCTTCCTCCTTCCTCCCCTTATTATTTAAAAATTCATTTTGTGGGGAATCTGGGTGGCTCATTCAGTTAAGCATCTGACCCTGGATTTTGGCTCAGGTCATGACCTCATGGTTCATGACTTGGAGCCCCATGTCAGGCTCTGTGCTGACAGTGCAGAGCCTGCTTAGGACTCTCTCTCCCTCTCTCTCTGCCCCTCCCCTGCTCTCTCTCAAAATAAGTGAGCTTAAACAAAAAAGTGCATGGCGCATTCTTTTACAAAATGCAGACTTACCATATCACTACCGCATTATTCTTGGGACGCCATTTTAAAAACTCATCCATGGTTTTCCATTGCTTTGGGGTAATACAGGAGATTCTCACTGTGCCCCACAAGGTCTGACGTAGGCTGGCCCCTGCTGGGTTTCTGGGTCCCGTCCAGCACATGTCCTCCTCAGCATATCACAAGGTGAAAGAAACGCCTGTCTGAAAAGGAGCCATACCGTGCGACACTCTGGCAAAGGCACAACTATGGAGACGGTAAAAAGATTAGCAGACAGACCAGGAGTCAGGAAGGAGGGAGGGATGAACAGCAAAGCACATGTTCTCTTTGGGGCCAAGGAGCCGTTCTGTATGGTGCTGAAATGGTGGCCACATGTCATTATGCATCAGTGAAGACTCCCCAAACTCACAGCCAAGAGGGAACCCTAAGGCAAACAATAAGCCGTCATCTCTAATAAAGCGTGAATATTCGTTCAAAAAATCCCCAACACGTACATAACGTTGACTACGTTGCACGCACTCTTCTAAGTGCTTTCCGTTTTTTATTGAATCTCTGTAACAAGCCAGTGAGGCACATATAATTACCGTGACTGGTTTATGAGAGAGGCACAGAGCCAGAGATGATGGCCCAGGTCTGGACTGGCGGCAGCCCACGCGGGGCACTGTCTCGCTGTCTCTAACTCAGTAAACCCCAGCGAGCCCCTGTGACAATCTGATCTCGACTCGACTGCAATGAAAAGAAATACTGACATCAATGAACACGTCTCCTTTTAATGATTTTTTAAAATTCATAAAGCTTTGTCGTGTGTTATGAATGTTTCATGCCGGCTTTTCAAGTTGGAATACCTCATTGGAGATTTTCTTTCCAATTGCTAATTTTTTGGCATTACAATGGGAAGTGGATACTGGCTCATGGTCTAAAAGTTAAATAGAACAGAAAAGAGAAAGAAGCATGCACCTGCGAGTCATGTGTCCCGCCCACACCCGCCAGGTTCCCTGTCCTTTACCCTGAAAGTGACTGTCGTCGGTACAGACCCTTGTGAAGCCTTTCTGAGTCTCCGTGTGTCCATGCATCTAAGTATGTACTTTATTATTGTTTTCTAAAATCATGGTGGCCAGTATTCTACCTTCTGTGTTTGTTTCTCCCTTTAAAAATACAGCTTGTAGAGAGTCCTAAATCCTTCTTGGTAATATTCAAGAAGTCTGTGAATCAAAGTCATGCTTTTGAAGATGATGGTTGAGTGGCAAAGGGACGCCCCATTTTCCTTTAAACACAGGTGACGGAAATCAGCACGGTGGTCTTCTGAATTATCGGGAACGTCTGCGCGGGGGCCTGGCCAGCCGCTCCGGGGTGCATCATGACGCAGCAACGCTTAGCGCCCAGGATGCACCTGCCCTCCAGCCTCTGTGCCCCCCCCACCCCTGGGGCCAGCAAGGTGTCCCTCTCATCTCTGCCCTGCTGGACCCTGGGACGACGAACACAGGAAATATCTAGTTGGAAGCGTATGTGTTCTCTGGCAACTGTGACATTCAGTGATCAACCTGAGGGCCTTAAAACTCTGAGTTAAAAAGCAACGTCAAAATGGGTCCCTGGGTGCCCGGTGGCTCAGTCAGTTGAGCATCCGACTTCGGCTCAGGTCATGATCTCACGGTTTGTGAGTTCAAGCCCCCACGTCGGGCTCTGTGCTGACGGCTCAGAGCCTGGAGCTTGTGGGGCCGTGGAGGAGGCTTGTGGGGCCTCGAGCCGGTAGACCAGCTCGAGGACACGAGACACAGCAATGGTGCTACTTGACCGGACTTTGCATAAAGGAACGTAGCTGCCAGATCTGCAATGAGGCGCCACCTTGGAGTCTGAGGAAGGTCACTTGGACCAGCGGGGCTAAGTGCTCCTCGACGCGGCACTGGAGAGAGCCACGGACTGGGCGTGTGAAGTGAAAGGAATCCGTTCATTCAACAAATGTTTTATGAGCACCTTTGTGTCCTCAACACTGGAGATAAAGCAGTGAATCACACAGATACAGTTTCCTGATTTCAAGAAGTTGATGGTGTCGTCGGGGGCAAAGACATAAATCCCGCCGGCGTCAGGGTCCGGGAAATGAAATGAAGCCGCTTGCTGTGGAGAGATGGGGAGAGGGTGCTGGCGGGAGGGGGGCCATGTTCTCACCGGGACCTGAACCGTAAGTCTCGTGTCAACCGTGGAAGGGCCCGAGCCAGGGGATTCGGGGGGGTGGGGTGGGAAAATCGGACAGTGGGGACGAGTGTGGCATCTTGGAGAAATAAAATAAATGGGAGGCGCTGTGGCTGAAGCCTCAGCGAGAGAAGAGGCAGAAGGAGTGTGGGGGTGGGGCATGGGGGTTGGCAAGGCCAGATCACACAAGGCCTGAACGTCCTGGAGAGGAGGTTAGATTTTACGAAAAGCACCACCTGGGGCCATTAGGGTGTTTCGTGCATGCGAGGGACACAGCCTGAGTCACGTGGTTAAGAAGCCACTTGGGCACCTGGGCGAGGAGTGGGCTGTAGGGATGCTGAGCTGAAGCTTCCTCCCATGGACGGGACCACCGGCGTGCGGACGACTGACGGGGAGCGGGCTCGCGGCCTGGTGTCGGGGCGCCACCCCAAATGGATTGCAAAGGCAGAGAAGCAACTTCACAGAGGGGCAGCCCGGCAGACAGCACCTTAAGCAAGGGGTCTACGCTGACATCATACTGATGAAAAGCACACCCCCGTCCAATCACGAGAAAACACCAGACAGACCCAAACTGGGAAGCGTCCTTCAACATAGCCACTCAGTACTCTTCAAAAATGCCAAGGTCAGGGGGCGCCTGGGGGGCCCAGTCAGTTGAGCGTCTGACTCTCGATCCCAGCTCGGGTCATGATCTCACGGCTCGTGGGTTCCAGCCCCGCGTCGGGGTCTGCGCTGACAGCACGGAGCCTGCTTGGGATTCCCTCTCTCTGCCCCTCCCCCACGCTCTCTGTCTCTCAAAATAAATTAATCACAAGAAAAGGAAAGGTCATGAAAATAAGGAAAGACAGAGGAACCGTCCCAGATTGGAGGAGACGTAGCAGCCACAAGAGAGAACTTCCCACTCCGCTCTTGTCCCTTCTTTTCCACGTGAGGCCATGGTCCCTGGGGCTGCAAGAGCCACCTTCTGGTCACGAGGGGAAGCTCCCTTCGAGGTCACCAGGACAGTGGCCAGCGAAATGCTAACTTGGTCCTGGAACTGCCTATCCCAAATCGTTCTGTTCAGCGAGACAAGAAACATCTCAGCTGTGGCTGCACATCAGCGTTACTTGGGGGGAGTTTTTGAAAGTACGGATTCTTGGGTCTCACCTGAGGCCACCTGAATCTGAACTTGGAGGGGTAGGGGGGTAGTTACTTTTTTGTTCTTCTAATGTGCAGCTGGGTTGAGATCACTGGCTGAAGCCACCGTTGCTGTTGGACACGGCATTACTCCCAGCCGGAAGCAGTCTTGACCGGTCCTATCAATGTGTCTGCGCCTACCTATGTGCCAAAAATGACGGAACTCATCGTTTATATGCCATCAACTTCCGGCCTCTTGGAAGCTGGTGAAATCTGGCTCAAATTCCTACCTCCCCACCCATTTCACAGTCAGGTGGGAGTTTAACAGAGATGCGTCCCTAAAGAGATCGACTCTAAGGCCAGTCAAAGGTCAGCAGCTGCCTTGAATGGTTCTTCTCCCAAGCAATGTGTTCAAATGCTCAGGTGCTGTTGGGCTACTGGCAAAGTAAGTGATTTAACCATAATTATTTAAAACCACTGTCTCTTTCCATTACAACTGTATCTTCCTCATGCTTAGTCCGTGCCAGAGGGGTTTTGAGTGGCCATGGCATTTTTCTGTCCCGCTATGGGGCAGTTGGACTTGGGATATTACTGGATGTGGGTCTAAGGGGATCTATTTATGTGATGTCCAGTTAGTTCCACGGCTGGCTCTCCTGGTCTAGCACGACGTCAGAAACACTTAGATGGTGAGCTATGACAGCTGGAGCATGTGACATACTGCCTACAGTGAACTTGCATGTGGCATCGGGCTCTGGAAAATGTGGACGGTACAGAAGAAGCGAGGTTTGCGGTCCAAGGAGCCAAAGGCTTGACTGGAAAACTGTTCCCATCACGTGACGTGCAACATTGGGGGTGGAGAGTTCCGTGTCCCTCTTATGATCCGCTTAGAAAAACGTATGCTCTAACATGTCAGAAACCGGGCAGCCCATCAAGTAATAAACACACTCTACATTTTCTTCTTGGAGTGGGAATTATGCAAATTGGATTTTATCAGAATTTCTGTGTTAATGTCTTGCTTACTTGACGTGAAATATTGGCAATGACAAAGATGACGTAAAACTCCTAACACATCAATCTAGAAAGATTCCGATGGCAAACTGGTTACGGTTAATGACTGCCAGGAATTCAAAGAGTATCTAAGATTAGTCACTTTGTAAGGAAACGTGAAATGTCCTGAAATCTTACAGCTGGTAGAAAGAAGACACAAGAGGGTTTGCCGAAATTTGAGAACAATTATACATGGGGTTAAGCATGTCAGGTTATAAAGCTAAAGGCAAATTTTCTAAACTATCAACATTAAAAACATTTAATGTTGATCTGCGATGCTAAAAGAAATATCAAATTGCCTTTCAATTCTATCACTAAGTAAAGCACTTATAAGATCATTGTCAGGAATGCTCAAAGTAGACACCGCCAGAAATACGTAGGAAAAGGTAGGACAGATTAATTACCGATTTACTTAAAAATAAAGACGTTATAATACTTTTGATATGTTTGCTACATTTTGTGATGCCTGTAGCATTTTCCCATTTTTTGCAACTTGTAAGTCGCTGATTCCTTTACTTGATCTAAATAAATATTCAGTAAGCTTGCGTACATGGTCTTGCATTCATTCTCTTAGACGTGCGCCCCCAGCCCAACGGTGAAAGTTTCAAGCTACACAGAATCTAGGTCTGGCCCCGCCGCATTTCATGGTTTCTGGGTGTTCAGCTCCCCTCCCTGTGCTGTCCACACGGGCTGTCTCACATCCATCCCAGGCCAGCCCGGAAAACGGCCCTCCACTGGTTTCCACGACGGAGACCCTCACGATGAGTCTGTCATGAATTCCCGGGGGGCGCGCAGATGACGGGGGCTCACGGTGCCTGCAGATGTAGGCTGGTCTCCTCCCCTCCTCCCCCTCCTCCAGAATAACACACTCCGTGCTCCCCTTGACTCACCAGGAGCGACCCCATCCACTCAGGACCTTGCACGCACGGGTACTTTTGTCTCCACAGAAGCTGAGTTACAGCCTAACGTTCGGATGTGCACACACCTTAACTGGATGACTCAGTGGACATCTACCCAAGCGCGCGCCTGTCAAAGCCTCCCGAGCTCAGGACCTCCAGCACTCACACAGACGCCCCAGCTCCTGCTGTCTGTCACCCCCACGCCTCCCATTAACTGTTATTCTGACGGTTCTCCCCATAGATTAGTTTTCCCCATTCTAGAACTTCAGAGAAGAAACCACACGGCACATTCTGTCTTGTTTCCAGCCTCGTTTACTTGCTGTTAGGTCTGCGAGGTGTGTCTATGCTCAGTGTTCTCTGTTGCTGACAAGCGTAGCGATGAGCACACAGCATCCTGTTTAACCAACTGAGCCACCCAGGCGCCCACAGCGTCCTGTTTAACCAACTGAGCCACCCAGGTGCCCACAGCATCCTGTTTATCTCTCCTACGGACGGGCATCTCTGTCATCGCCAGCCGTCGCTTATCATGAACAAAGCTGTGTACATCCTCATGCACAGCTTTTGTGATGCATGCCATTTTTCTTGGGGTGGAACTGCTCGGTTTTGGGTAGACACGCGTTTTCCATTTTTCTCGGGGCGGAACTGCTCGGTTTTGGGTAGACACGCGTTTTCCATTTTTCTCGGGGCGGAACTGCTCGGTTTTGGGTAGACACGCGTTTTCCATTTTTCTCGGGACGGAACTGCTCGGTTTTGGGTAGACACGCGTTTTCCATTTTTCTCGGGGTGGAACTGCTCGGTTTTGGGTAGACACGCGTTTTCCAACCCCAGAACTCTTAAGGGCTTTCCACCTCCCTCTCAGCCAACAAACTCGGTTTCTTCTCTAAGAGGGATCCTGGTGCCAGCTAGGAATGTAATTATATTCCCCCGTCTCGTTGCAATGATCTGACTGGGGCTGGAACTCATCCGCACAGGAAGACCAGAAGAAAATGGCGTGTTTGCTTTTGGGATGAAGGGTATCTTGACAAGGCTGAGGGGGAGCGGGGGTGCCTGGCATTTATTAATGGCGCTTTGTGCTTTTCCGTTGGTTCGCACAGATCGACAGCGTGAACCAACCCAGAAATAATGTGACGTGTTCCCGGAAGTGTGTTCGTTTCTGGAGGGATTATGTGTGTTGATAGCTGGAAACTCCCGATCAGCTCTTAAGTACCTTCTGGGACACTACCTCCTAATGGACATGTATGTGATCAGAGCCGCTGAAGGACACAGCTCAGAAACCCATTCCTTCTAACGTTAGCAAGAGACTAGCTCGGTGCACACGCAATCCTTCTAGCTCGGGGTTTCTTACGCTTTCTGTGATGAAGTTACGTTTTTTTTTTTTTCTTTAATTTTCAATCCAGCACAGACTAACACCTCTGTAAAACACGATAAAAATGTGTTTGGAGGATGTGATGCTGTCCGGTTGCTGTCGGCATTTCTGGATGCTTACGCTGGACTCCTGTACCGATCTTGCCGAGGACTGGCGATCAGGTCTCTGGACCTGAGCTAGCATCCCAACTACCCTTGGTGGTACACCCGAGCCCGTCTGCTCCCCGGCCACGAGGCTCCCCTCCAAACATCATCAGCATGGTGTCCCTTGCCCCCACGATGCCCCTGCTAATTCACGCCATGTACGGGGGGCAGGACGTCTCCTGGAGGATGTGCCCGGCTGTGCCAACCCGCACGCGCCTCTCTGTGGGAAGAAGGGAGCGTGGGGGGCATTGCCTGTATGGCTGCTTCTCTGCCTGCAAGTTCTCCCAGTAAATTTCCCTTTACTTTTGCTCGACGTGTCACAAGAAGTGCATGTGCTTTAAAATTCGCCGAGGCGTGACATACAGGGTATTTAAATGCACAGATATTAATATCTATAAACCTCTCCCTGCGTTTGTATCTATATATCCATATTCATACCCATCGCTGTGGCGTCTGTTTCAGTGATACTCGGAACCGGGAGCACTCTGCGTGGTTCTGTGACCCTGAAGACGTGGTTTCCCCTCTGATGCCTTCACTCTCTCCTTTTCCAGCAAGATCCAGTCTGTAGTTTCTGGCTCCCAGACCTCTCCACCAGCAGAGATCCTGGAGCACCGAGTGCCCGCAGAGGGGACAGACGTCACAAACAGCAGCTTGAGAGGCTACGGTGGGTTCGTTCTCTCTCACTTTAATTAGCATGGATAACATCTCGTGTATACTAACCCACTCAAGGCTGCGAGCACCCCATCAGTGTCTAAGGGATTTGGCTCATTAAAGAACAAAAATATGCCAGACCCGTCAGGGTGGTGGGTGCATGGTATGGGAATAATTACGATACGTATGCGTTTGGCAGGAATTTATATTAGGTATTGAATTAGCATCCTTGAATTAACACAGGGTTCTACTTTAATACATTTTTCAAGAGCCTGATAAAATGAGCCAGAGAAGAGAGTTTTTATCTTCGTCGCTCCAAAATTTTAAATTAACAAAAGCTTTTTTCTCTTCATTATTAGCATCAGGCAATTACAAACCAGGGCCAAGTCCTGCATGAAAGGATGTGTCATTAGAGCTAACAGATCTGTCACTGGAACGCCAAGACGCTTCACCAGGAGGATGTCATATCTGCAGTGGTTCTGGGCGTGTGATGCTCTGCGTTTGGGGACACCATCTAAGGGACAAATATGCCGTCCAAACCAACCCAACATCTAAAGGGGAAACACTGGGTGCCAAGGACTGGCGGACCCGCCCATCAATCACGCACGCCGAGGGAGACAGATTCATGACACACATGCACACATTTGCTTCAAGGCTTTCCTATCGGACTCACGCTAAACGCACCAAAGCACACATTTCCTTGATTAAATTTCTGATATCTCCAATCACTCACCTCCAAAGAGTACTTTTTCTCCTCACCTTGCGATCTTTCAAAGCAAGACCTTTCAAAGCGAGATCTTTTCAAAGCCCATTCGTTGCCAAACGCGGCACAAACCAAAGTTCCGTACCTCCCTGTGCCAAATGCTTCACGGTCCCCAAATCCAAACGAGTCTGGAGCAGCTGAGGCTCATTTCATCACCGTGGCTGAGACTTACAATCATCAGATAGCGGGGGGGGGGGGGGGGGGTTGGGAGGGAGGGATTGGCAGGTGCCATTGGCTTCCGGCAGGTTCTGAAGTCTTCCCAAGAGCCAGATTTCGGGCTTTACTCACACAAACGAAAGGAAATAAGCCGAATGCACAAGAAAATCGGCCGTTTTAGGACATGCGAGAAACCTGCTGTCCAGGCGTTTGCTAAGTATTGGGGCTTTTGGAAACGCTTGTGTTTTACCCTTGGTTTCTGGGCAGGTGGAAAGCAGAAAGCCGCATAAACGCGACCTCAACCGCAGCGAAGGAGATTTTTGTACACTCGCTGCATTTACGTCTCGAGTTCAGATGCCCGGCTGACCGAGGGGGTGGAGATCGAGGCTGGCTGGCCGTTTGTGCCAACGGCCTGGCGTCCTGTGTCTGTGTCCCCACTCACCTTCTAACCAAAGGGCCCGCTGGTGCCTCACCTTGTTCCCCGAGGCTTCTCTGCGGCTGCCACATGGGCACCTGGGGGCACCACTTGGAGGGCGACCACCTGTCTCGGGCTGCCAGGACCGCAGAGCTCCCTGGGATGGGGGACCTTCAGCACCACGTCTGGGGTGGCCATGGGCAAACCAGGACACTTGGTGCCCTTCTGCTTGGTCTCAGGGACCCAGGCGCACACTTGGAAGCGCAAGGAGCTAAGAGCCTAGCAACCCTCCAGCCACGGGGGACTTGGGAACTGTGGGCAGTGCTCCCCTCCCCGAGAGTGGGGCCCCAGCAGCACTGAGCCCCTGAGCTTACGGACGAATGCGTCCCTCCCTCATTCCCTGCATCATTCCTGCTGCTCTCCTCAGCCTGCTCCCTGGGACTGCTTGCCAGAAAGAAGGACCTCCGTGCAAGCTCAAATATCAAAGCCCTGCTTTTGTTTTTGGAGGCGGGGAACGGAAAGACACATCGTCTGAAATATTGTTTGAGCACTGCGGTGGCTGCTGGGATCCGGCTGCAGAGGCCAAGCCTCGTCGCTCAACTCGGGGCGGCTCAGAAGGGCCGTACCAGCCCCAGGACCCCCGTGGGGGCTTTGCGGCACTCAGCGCCCCGCTCTGTCCCATCCTGCCTCTGTCGCTCCCCCCTACAGGTGTGGGTCCCTAAGCGATATCCTGCCTGCTAACCTCCACCTCGGGCTCTGCTTCAGGACAGCCTAACCTGCCACAAGCACTTTCTGGATGCTTAGGATGCAGCAGTTAGAGCCAAAAAAATCCTGGCCTCATGGACTTGCATTCCAGGGACCCATACAAACGATAATCCGAGAAGCAAGCAAATCCCTGGCAGTGAGACACGGTACGGGGAACAGCAAAGCAGGGCTGAGGGATGGACAGTGAGGGGCTGTGCGTCCAGACAGGGTGGCCAGGAACGTTCCGGGCGAGGGCCAGGCTTTCCAGAACCTACCGGTGTGGACGTCCGTAGACTACTGCAGACAGTAGACGTTGGTGGGAACCACCCGCCTGTGGGTTACGTGCAACCTGTTCTTACAGGCAGACTAAAGCTCTCCCACAAAACGTGGTCCTCACCCGTTAGAATCATCTGGGAGGCGGGGGTGCTGGAAAAATGCCAAGTCCCAGGAGCCACGGTTCCCAGGGGTTCTGATTCCCCTGGATGGTGGTGGGGCCTGGGCCTCAGAATTTAAACAGCTCTCCAGCTGATTTCACACGACGTGGGGTGGACACCAGTGGGCTAAACGCTCCCTGAGTTGCTCTGTGTCGGAGACTGTGACATTCGGGTGACACAAAGGACTGGTGAGAAAACCCGAAACACAAATCGAGTCTTTTACGTGCAGGTAGGTGCGTACGCGGTCACGTGCACTCACCCACGAGCACCCAGCAGAGCCAGTCCAGACTCTGGCGCGTTTTCCTGAGTTGGGATGGACAGGCGCCTACTGTTGGAGAAAACCAGCACCCGCACACTCGAGAAATCCTGCCGGAAAGTAGCACTCGGCCACCAGGGATCAGAACCAGGCGCATTCAAAGTGTGTTTAGGAAAACGTGAGGGACTGAGGGCGCGTGGTGCCCCGGTCACCGCGGCCCTGCAGGAGCTTCTCACCACGGGGCTTGTGAGACTGGCTTCCAGCGAGGGTCCCAGGTCAAGGGCCGCAGACACTGAGGGCAGGGACGCCCCCGCTGCCCGTGCAGATGCATGAACAAATGCCACCAACTGAGCCTTTTAAAAACTAAAACTTCATTACGTTTAAATCATTTTTGGACATTTATTCATTTTTGAACGGTGGAGAGAGACAGAGTGTGAGTGGGTTAGGGGCAGAGAGAGAGGGAGACACAGAATCCGAAGTAGGTTCCAGGCTCTGAGCTGTCAGCACAGAGCCCAACACGGGGTTTGAACCCATGGACCGCGAGATCATGACCTGAGCCGAAGCTGGACGCTCAACCAACTGAGCCACCCAGGGGCCCCAATGTTTATTTATTTTGGAGAGAGAGAGAGTCAGAGCACAAGCAGGGGAGGGGCAGAGAGACAGGGAGACACAGAATCCGAAGCAGGCTCCAGGCTCCCAGCTGTCAGCAAGCTGGACAGCTTGAACTCGTGAACTGTGAGATCATGACCTGAGCCGAAGTTAGATGCTTAGCCGACTGAGCCCCCCAGGCGCCCCAACTTTTTAAATTATTTTTAATGTTTATTTTTGAGAGAGAGCGAGAGAGACAGAGCACAAGGGGGAAAGGGGCAGAGAGAGAGGGAGACACAGAATCCGAAGCAGGCTCCAGGCTCCCAGCTGTCAGCACAGAGCCCGACGCGGGGCTCGAACTCACGAACTGTGAGATCTTGACCTGAGCCGAAGTCGGCCACTTAACTGAGCCACCCAGGTGCCCCAAAACTTCATTACATTAAAAAAATACCCCAAACCCTGAAAAAGGACCCGTCAAGCAGTGCGTGCAATGTTATACTGAAACACGCCCCAGCTGTGTTTCTCTGCACGCCCACGGAGCCCCTGGACCAGGAACTCATTCTTATATTCCAGTTCCCACTAAGTGCCCGCAATCTTTGCTCTTGGAAACTTCAGTGAAATAACCAAAATTAAAGGCAAATATTTTCTCAGTATTCTGAAACTTTTGCTGGAGGACAAATACTGAACTCTCAGCTGGGTTTCGCTCGAACGATTGCAAATTTAGCCGTCCCACGTTGTCGAAAGCAAGAATTCATGGCACAAAGCAATTATCCTCTGTTTACAAAAAGGTTGGATGCGAAGTTTTCTCCTACACTTTACTGTCGTGTTTATCTGCAATAAGTGATGTTAAAAGCATTTTTGAGAGCAAGAAAAGCTGGTGCAATCAGTTGCTTTAAAAAGAAGAACACTGATGGGGCGCCTGGGTGGCGCAGTCGGTTAAGCGTCCGACTTCAGCCAGGTCACGATCTCGCGGTCCGTGAGTTCGAGCCCCGCGTCGGGCTCTGGGCTGATGGCTCAGAGCCTGGAGCCTGTTTCCGATTCTGTGTCTCCCTCTCTCTCTGCCCCTCCCCTGTTCATGCTCTGTCTCTCTCTGTCCCAAAAATAAATAAAAAACATTAAAAAAAAAAAGAACACTGAAAAACATAGCTTTGCCCGGAATCTGTAAAATAGCAGAAAAAAAAGTATGTGTGTGTATACACACATATAATATGTAATTATATGTTATAAATTACATAACACATACAATCACACACTATTAATTATAATGTAATTATAATAATATAGTTGTAATTATACACCTATATATTAAGTTCCTAAATACGTAAGAAAGATTCCGTCTTGAGGAAACGGCAACGTAGTCCTTATAACTGGAAGCATTTTAAAAAAATTAAATTACGGGCAACGACCTCTGCGGTCAACTAAAAGCAACAGTCTCCGTTTCCAGAGACCTTTCACAAAGAGACACAGAGGAGTGTCTGGGGCACTCCTGGAGGCGACAGACCCACCCGCGGAGCGCTGGGCACGCAAGTGGCACGGGGCTGGTGCCAGGTTAGTGGAACAGGCTGCGGTGGCCGCGACACTCACTGCAACCTGCGTCCAGGTTTCCCTTCAAGGATGCTGGCTGGAGGGCGTTAGCTGCCACTCCCACGACTTGGGATCCGATGCCGGTGCTGAGATCCCCTCCCCCCCACCTGTTTCTCTCTCCCTTTCCTGCTTCTCTCTTCTCCCTCCCTCCCGCTGGCCCCTTGTGACTCACGACTGGCGCCCTTCCTTCTATGTCAACGTCTTCAGCTCAAGGTAATTCTTTTCCTTGACCTGGACGGGCTGGGAATGATTTAGAGCCCTTACTATTTGCCAGGCATTGTTCCCAGGACCTGCAGTACATCATCAAATGGAGGCCCCTTGACCAACGTAGGAGATAATTCCTATTATTCCCACTTAATAACTAGAGCGCGGAAACACCGGGGGAAAATCTGTGTAATGTTACTCGGTGAGGAATTAATGGGGTCCGGCTTTGATCCTGGGCAGTCACCTCCGGAGACTGACTCCTCCGTGTTGGACCGCACAGCGCGAAGCAGGACCGGGGAGGCTGGGGCTCTCAGCTGGTCAGACACACCGTGTTTGTGGCTCAGAGCCTCATGTCTGTGGCAGAGACACTGGGTTTGAGGTCCAGCACTGCCCTTGCTAGGGGGTGACTCCTCTCACGGCCTTGTGTTGGATCACACCCTGCTTCCTCTGGGACAGACCTCATCCCCGTGCTGCACACGAGGCACGTCTCGGGCAGGGCCGATCCCAGCCCGGGGCCACAATGGCGGGTCCGTGGCTGTGTCTCAAATCAAAGCCAGGCGATCACAGTCCTGCCCTGATATCCTGCTTCAAGTTAAAGTCTGTGAAGAGACATTCTTTCGTCCTCTCTGGTCATGGGGACAAGCGGAAGAAGCAAATGGAATTTCTCGGGGCCGTGCTGGCCTGGATGTGGGGGGAGTCACGTGAACACAGATCGGGAAGACCGGCCAAGGCGCAGAGATTACAGACTGATGGTGGCACCTTAGCCTCCTCTTGAATCTCACGACCTTGACCGTCTTGGGAGCACCATTCAGTTACTTGGTAGAATGTCCCTTGATGTGGAGACCCCAGGTGTTTTCTTGTGATTAAGCTGAACTTGTGTGTTTCTCAGCACCTCGTCTCAAGGGTACGTTAGCACTGCTTAGAAACTCTATTTGAAAATAGCTTCCTGTAGCTTCCCTTTATAAACCCTGGATGAAAACCCACCGGAAGCATCATCGACACCATCTTTTATGACGGCCAACTGTGTGCCAGGTGCTGTGTGACATACTTCATGGTCACTGACTCACTAACTCCCGTGGAAATCCACTATGACAGGTGCCCCTACCGCCCCCGTTTACCACATGAGAAACCGAGTCAGGGGGACTAAGTGACTTGTCCGAGGTCACGCTGCAGTATGTGGTTAAGTCAGAGCTTGAATCTGAGTCTTAGTGATGGCGTGCCCCACTTTATTTCCCCCCGCTCCTTGAATGTGACGTTTACCTCTGCCTGCCCCTGTAATGTTCAATGCTGCAATGCATTTACCTTTCCAAATTCCCTTGAAGGTGGTAGTGGTTATGTGATACCTTGGGGACAACAGGAAATAAGCTGATGGGTTCTGGAAATGTTCTGCTTTCCTGATACACCCTGTGCCAATTTTTGCTTCACTCTTGTTCTTGCTTGGAACGCAGAACTGCGGCTGGAGGTATGGCAGCCATTTTGCAACCATAAGGCAGCACACATGAGCAAGAAAGTGATTCTATTTCTGAGTATTTATTTGAAGAAAACAAAAACACTAGTTCAAAAAAAGATAAACGCACCCCTATGTTTACTGTAGCATTATTTATAAGAGCCAAGATATGGAAGCAGCCCATCAAGAGATGGGCTGAAGTGGGGCTTGAAGGGTTCGTCAAGAGAGGAATGAATAAAGGAGATGTGTGTATTTATATATGAATAAATGGATACATCTATATCATATATATTATATGTATCATATATATAAATGGATAAATGGATATATATAAAGGATATATATATATATACACACCACATCTCTTTTACCCATTTATACACATCCATGTGGATATATACAAGTGGATCCTTTATACACACACACGCACACACACACACACACACACGCACACACACACACAATGGAATATTCCTCAGCTCTAACAAGAAGGAAATCCTGCCATTCACCACAACATGAATGCACCTAGAGATATTACGCCAGGTGACATTAGCATAGCAGAGAAAGGCAAATACAGTACGATTTCACTTACGTGTGGAATCTAAGTAAAAAAAATCCCAAATGAACAACGAAGTCGACAAACAGAATTGCAATAATAACAACAAAAAAGAGGAAGACTGGTAACTACGGAGAGCACCCTGCAGTTGCCAGGGGAGGAAGATAGTGGCAAAACGGGCGAGGGGCATGAAGACATACAAACTAACATTATATATTAGCTACACTTTAACTCTTAAAAAATCTGAAAACTGGCGCCAGGCTCTGAGCTGTCAGCACAGAGCCTGATGTGGGGCCCGAACCCACAGACCGCGAGATCATGACCCGAGCCAGAATCAGTCGCTCAATTGACTGAGCCACCGAGGCGCCCCTCGAGGCAAATGTTTAACGTAACAATTCCAGATTTTCAAATCCTGGCCAGGATTCGGAAACATTCAGGCCAAACACAACGTGCGCATTGCGACCCGAGACCCACGGACGGACCTTCAGTTTGCAACCTCTGACTCCGACAAAAAGCGAACTTCGCGACCTTTGTTTCCTTGAGGGATGTGAGAGGAGGGGGATGTTGCAAGAAACCGGGACGGAACTTTTCTGGTCTTGGAACTGGCAATGAAAACGGACAGCAAGAACAAGTTGACAAACAGCATCTTCTCACATTGTCATCCTTCTTCCGCCCGGCGGCTGCAGACCATGAAATACGGTGACAGGAAGCCCATTCTTCCAGCCTCGCTGGGTCTCTGCCGGCAGCACCACACCAACGACCCCGCCTTCGTGCAGATGACAAACGGCCGCCTCCAGGCTCAGGCTTGGCACGCTGACTTCCGGGGCGGCACACGGCAGCCCCGAGAAACCGTCTCAGCAAGAGCACGTTGAAATCCTCCCCTTGTGCACGCTCAATTTTTTTTTTTTGCAGTATTAGTTAAAGCTTGCAGGGAGGAAGAAAGATGAGTCCCAGTTTACAGTTAGGAAAATAGAGGGGGGAAAAAGTCAATTCTCCAAGGTCCTACTGAAGGAAGTGCAGGGTTGCCTGGAGCAAATGAATTCCTTCTCTTTCCAGTTGAGTTTCTGGCTCCAAAAATAGGTATGTGGATGCATGCGTGTGTGTGAATGTATGTGTGTGTGCATGTCCATGTATATGTGCATGCATGTGCGTGTGTGTGTGTGAGTATGCATATGTATGTGAGTGTGCGTGTATGTGTGCGTGCATGTGTGTGCATGTGTGCGTGCATGTGCATGTATTTGAGTGTGCATGTGCGTTCTATGTGCGTGTGTGTGCACATAAGTGTAAGTATGCATGCATGTGTGTATGTGTGCATGTGTGTGAGCATGCGTGTGTATGTGAGCGTGCGTGTGTGTGTATGTGTGCATGCAGGTGTCTGTGTGTGCATGCATATGTGTATGTGTGAGTGCATGTATGTGTGTATGTGTGCATGCATGTGGGTACATGTGTGCGCGCATGTGCATGTATTTGAGTGTGCATGTGTGCACATGTGTGCATGTGTGTTATGTGCACGCACGTGCATGTATTTGTGTGCATGTGCATTCTATGTGTGTGCATGTGCACACAAGTGTGTAAGTACGCATGCATGTGTGTATGTGTGCATGCATGTGCGTGTGTGTGTGTGTGTGTGTGTGTGTGTGCACGTGTGTATGTGTGCGCGGACACGTGCATGCTGGCAGGTATAAGCTGTTTTCAGGTGCTGTCACACGCAGTGCCAATTTCCAGCATATTTAGCCACCAACACGGCCTGGCTACAATGGCCATTCGGTCAGACACCGGCCTTCAGTTCAGCCAGGCCAGTGCAACCCTTCAGAGTATCACCCGTGGTCACAGGGAACACCCGAAGGGGTAAGGGCGGAGGGAGGGGAAGGAAGCGGATTTCCCCGGCCAATAGCACTTGCCACTGGTAAATGACAACAAATAAAAACACATTTCCTATCCTGTCTCTACCGTGGAACTGTTGCCTGGCCCAAAAAACAAGTGACAGCTCTGTTGGCTTTATGTCCCTATTTTAGTAATACACTATGTTTTGATTTTATTTATTTTTTTTATTTTTTTGCATTTGAGAGAGAGAGAGAGAAAGAGAGAGAGAGAGCAGGGGAGAGGGGCAGAGAGCGTGAATCCCAAGCAGGCTTCATGCTCCGTGTGGAGCCCAATGAGGGGCCTGATCCCACAACCCAGGGATCACAACCCGAGCTGAAATCAAGAGTTGTAGGCTCCACCAGGGGCCCCTAGTAATACTATTTAGAGTCTGTAGAGAAACATGCACTTTTAAACTTGCCATGGACTTGTCCTCTTGTCTCTTAGGGTACTATTCACATACAGTAACGTTTGATAATATGAAGCATGCACTTTGATGGTGTTTGGCGATTTGCACACGATCGTGTGACCCCCACCACTGAGACACGGGACACGGCCTCTTGCTCTCAAGGTTCTCATCTATCTTCATATTTGATTTCCTTTTCCCACCATGGGCCACGGGCAACGAGTCATTTGCTTTCTGCCATTGCAATTTTTCCCCCCAGAATTTCATGGAAACAGCATCTTTCAGCATATAATCTTTTATGCTTGCTTCTTCCAGACAGCACAATGCTTCTGAGATGCACCCACATGGCTGAATGTGTCAATAGCTCACCCACGCTGAGGGCTCAGAAGCATCCCCCCTCCATGGTTTATCCACCACTGGCTTATCCATTCACCACTTATTATTGGACATCTGGGTTGCTTCCAGGTTTTGGCTTTTATGAATAATATCACACGCTCTGAATTTCGGCTTGATTTTTTAGCACTACGTATCCCATGGATGACCTCGCAACTCTTAGCTTGAAATATATAAAAACAGAGAAGGGGAAATAACTTTGCTTTCAACAAGTTGGTCACTGGCCCTGCTAAAAACTAGAACAGCCCCAGGAAAGTGGATGCCCTTGGGTTTATGGTCCGTCTCACGTTCAACGGCCAACATGATTAGATGGGAAATGATCCACTCATCCGACAAATGTCTGCGGTGTGCTTTTCTGTCAAGGCCCCTTCCCGAACCTGGAAACACAATTGCGAATTAGAGTCTTTGCTCTTGCCGAGAGGGCAGCTGGTATACAACCAGAAAAAAAAAAAAAGTCCATGAACAGGTCAGGATTATTTTTGGTGATTCTGTGTATGACAGAGAAAATAAAACGGTGTGATGTGATGGTGAGTACTTCCTTGGGTTGAGTGATTAAGGAAGGGAGGGGCTCCCGGAGGGGTGTCAGCAGGAGAAAGGTGTAGTCGCTGGGAGACTTCAACTGGCAGCTATCTTTAGACCTAACTGAAACAATCAGGCATTACCTAGAACAAATGGTTGGAAAAAAGGCTGATACTGGGCTGCATTCTACGGGACCCCAAAACCAGTACAATTTTCCCGGAAAAGACGAGGTCGTCTAGAGTAATAATGATTAGCCAGAAGCAACACACCGGAAGTCTTCTCCTAAGTGGACAAAATGTATCTATAAAAAACAATCTCGTGCAGCCAGTCATACATTTGTGGACCACCTTGGAAGGTGGTCTCTTCCATAAACATAAACATTTGTTGGACGAACGAGTCATTTCCCATCTAATCGTGTTGGCCATTGAACCCGACCATACACCCTCAAGTTTCCCGACCCCAACCCCCAACACAGTGATCACCACCTGCGGCTGACGGCAGCCCCGATTCTCTGTGCTGATGAAGAACGTCGCACCCTCCCCAAAGAAATAATAACACGAATCAGAGACCGCGATGTGAGCTTCCGTTTACAGCCAGTGTAGCCCATGGATTGGCCTCATAGCCCTTGTTTGCTGTGTGTTTTGTTGAGTCGAATGCATTTATGAAGACCTGATATATGAGACTTTGCTTTCAATGGAATGTTGAGAAATGTGTAATTAAGTTGGTAATCAATATTTAAATACAATTTAACTTAATACGTTAGATTTGTTAAATTAAAATTTTTAATTTTAAGCCTATTTATTGTCGGAGTAGCTTATGGCCTTTAGAGAAAAGTTAATTGTTTAAAGACTGAGAAATTGGACGGGGGACACAATACATGTCGTGAGCACTGAATTGCAACGGTAAGGGGGTCAGCGGGACACCGTCTCTCTTCGTGGCTTTCCTTTGCTTCCCTAATCACAGAGACTCTCCCGTAAGCATGGCCCCTGTTGGCATAAGATGCCTGCGGGTGGTCCCAGATGCTTTTCTAATAGCGCCCACTGATTTCCAAGATCAAGTGTGATTTGACCGAGTGGTGTCCCGTGCCCGCCCCTCTCCCCATCGTGATCGACACGATAAAAGTTCCGGTCTGCAATTCTGGGGCCAGAGAGGGTTAGAGTGGCCCATTCAAACCACAGGAACACATGGGGGTATTTCCCCCAAGGAAGCTAAGCCTAAGGGGAATTGCTGGGTAGAACCAACAGCCATACACGTATATGAACTTCGGGGAAAAAAAAGGAGAGACGTAGCAGTTCTGAGATCTGAGTTCCTGACAGCACAGGATACATGCAAATGAAAAAGGCTTTTTATTGAATTCCCAGGCTTTGACATTGTTCTTACTTTCCTCCGGAAGGTCAGTGCAGTTTGAGAACTCAAATTACGCCCCTCAGAACAGAAGTGAGCGGGAGACCCGCTGAGCTGCACTGACGACTTTGAACTCCCGGGGGAGACTCCCTGCACCATTCGTGGGACGGTTAATTGGGGCTGTCTTGTGACAGCCGGGCAGATGCCTTGATTTATTATTTAACATTTCTCTGCTGGACCCTTATCTACTCAGGTGGCTGATCAGTGGCCTGAGGGCCAAGGTGATATCTACTTATCTTTCTTGGTATTCTCTCCTAACAGAGGCTTTCCTGCAGGTTCTCAGTTAATGAAGAAGAAAGGTAGAAAAAAGGAGGAGCAGAGTGGGCGGCAGGGATGAGCCAGGGTGGAGGGCAAGCCTCGAAATTCTGGAACAAGCAGAACATGGGAGACGGGGACTGTGTGCTTGTCGCTCTCTGGAGGAGGTGAAGCCAACGGTCTCTGATCCATCACAGACCCTTGCGCAATCCCTTCCCACATCACCTGTGGGCTTAGTGTCAACATGATGATGGTCAGCTCTGCTTTGGCCAATGTGACATCAGCAAGCATGACGCAGAGGCTTGGGGAGTGCTCGCCCACTGGAGTGCGCCCTTTGGAGGCCAGGGGCCACCTGCCGTGCAAGGAAGTCCCACTGGGCCACGTGTGAACCCTCGTGCAGGAGAACCAGGGCCCCGGCTGACCGCTGGACTCGTGAGTGAGGCGTCTGGCACCATCCAGCCCTCGTCCGGCTTCCAGACAATGGTGGCCACTCATGTGATGGCAGCTGAGACCAGCCCAAATTACAGAGTCACGAGTATAGGTAACTGATGGGTGTTTTAAGCCAGTCTGGCGTGGTTTTCCAGGCAGGAATAGGTGGTTGGCACACCCTCCATTAGCAGTAATCTAAGGCGGTGTGTGTGCGTGTCTGTATCGAAACACATATCTGGGTTAGTTACATATATTTTGTATCTTACACATCTATCGGTCGAAAAACCGATATGCGTGCCATAAAAGTGCACCTAATCAAAAGTTATAGAACACAAGACTTCTCCTGCATGTGATGCCTGATAATATTTTCTACCCCTTTCCTTCCACTCTTTCCCTCGTTCCCTCTCCTTCTCCTTCTTTAATTCTGATTAACAATCCCCTAAATCGACTGCACAACTCACTAATGCCTCGTTATTCATTTTTCAAAACCCCTGGTCTAGAGAATGTATTTTTAAACTGGGTGGGGGGAGGGAGGGTAGCAGGGATGAGCTTCATGGGGCAGTTCCTTACATTTGTAAGACGACTGCTCTGTGCAAATGGCCGTGTGCATTTTCTGGGAGCGGGCCCCAGACTTCTGTCACACTGAAAGAAGCAACCTTTGATAATGAGTCACTCCGTGCTCTCCGGCCAGATGATGTCATCCACGGTCACACCGTCGCCAAGCTGAGGCGATAACCCTGAATCTCTATCTTCAAACCTGGGCTCTGGATTCGCAGCCAACAGCCTACTGGGCATTTCCATCTAGATGTCCTAAAAGCACCTCAAAATCACTGGTTTCCAAGCCTTTTCAATGTTTTATTACCCCTTCCCTCTGCCCAAACCCAGTGCCTCCTGACATTTTCCATGCCAGAAGCCTGGGAAGTCATTCCTGATGCTTTCTTCTTACCAAGACTACGTAGAATCTGATGGATTCAGCTAGATACCCTTCAAATCCTTCCTTCCTACCCAGCGTCTTGGCAATTGTCCTGGTTCCAATGTTCACTATCTCTTTCCTGGGTTGTCACCAGGAATCGTTAGTGGCTTTCCACAGGGGATTTCCATTTGTCGGGTCTATTTCCTACCACGGCCACCAGAGTGGTCTTTGAAAATTACACGTCATGACATCACTCCCTCCTCTGAGCATTCATTAATTCACCAAACACCATCCATACTACAGAATGACAAACAACAGACTCCTGTGCACGGGCAAAAGGCACTTCACGACTGGCCCAGCTCACGTGTCTAGCTTCGACTTAAGCCACATCCCACCTCGCAATGGAGTCTTTAGTTATTCCCCTCGACACGCCCCCGCTCAAATCTTTGCACACTTCTCCTGTGGCACGCTTACCCTGTGCGTCCAGTGGGCAAACTTCTACACATGCTCTAAACCTCTGCCTAAAATCTGCCTTTTCTGGAAAGAGTAACAACAGTGGTGGTCAGTGCCTGCTGAGCACAGAACGCTCCACCCAGGGCTTCACATGAATGAGTCCATTGGAGCCGCATATACCCCCACAAGGGAGGTGCTGTTAGTACCCTGATTTTACCTATGGGGAAACTGAGGCCCAAAGGAATTATGAAATCACATAGCCAACAGGAGGCCACTGGCAAGACTCAAACCCAGGCAGTCTGGCTTCTGAAGTCAATTTGTTGGCTGAAAAATACTTTTTATTTGGAAATGATTCCAAACTTATTGAAAAGTTGTTAAGAAAAATACAAAGAATGCCTTACGCTCTTGACCCAGATACACCTACTTTTAACATTTTGCCTACTTCCCATTATTTGTTCTTTTATCTATGTATCTATCCATCTATCTGTGTATCTACCTGTGTATCCATCCATCCATCCATCCATCCATCCATCCATCCATCTGTGTATCTATCTATCTATCTACCCATCTATCTGTGTATCTATCTATCTATCTATCTATCCATCTATCTGTGTATGTATGTATGTATGTATGTATGTATGTATATATGTATGTATGTATCTATCCATCTATCTATCTGTGTATCTGTCCATCCATCCATCCATCCATCCATCCATCCATCTGTATATCTATCTATATATCTATGTATCTATGTATCTATCTATGTATCTATCTATCTATCTATCTATCTATCCATCTACCTACCTACCCATCTATCTGTGTATCTATCTATCTATCCATCTATCTGTGTATGTATGTATGTATGTATGTATCCATCTATCTGTGTATCCATCCATCCATCCATGTATCAATCCACCTACCTACCTATGTACCTATCCACATATCTATCTATCTATCTATCTATCTATCTATCTATCTATCTATCATCTATCTAATCTACCTATCCATCCATCCATCCATCTGTGTATCTATTTACCTACCTACCTACCTGCCTGCCTATTGGTCTATCTTTCCTTTCTGAACAATTTGAGAGTAAATTATACACAGCATGCCCATTTACCCTTGGACACTCAAGCATGTATTTCTCGAGAATAAGGATACTTTCTTACATAACCTCAGTACAGGTATCAAATTCAGGAACCTTTTAATTTAAATTGATCTAATCTTCTGTCTGTAGTCTAATTTGGTCAATTGACCCAAGAACGTTTTTATAGATTTCTGTTCCCTTCCAGTATGAGACTCTGTCTTGGACTGGGTATTGCATTACACATCATGTTTTTCTTTAATTTGGAACATTCCTTGACCTTTTGTTCTCTTTCACAGTATTGACAGTTTTGAAGAATACTGCCAATCGTTTAATAGGATGTTGCCCATGGGGGTCAGTCTGATAGTCCCCCGTGATTAGACTACTCTATGCACGCCCCCCTGGGATATCACAGAGGGGATGTTTGTGTCCGCTCACCGGTCACATCACAGGCATTAGATGTCCACCTGCACCTTATGAGTGATGTTAATTTCGATCACCTGGTCAGGGTAGTGGCTGACTTCCCCATTCTGTAGCTACTACTTTTTTCCCCTGTAACTAATAAGCTTTCTTTGGGACACACTTAAAACCACGAGCATCCTGTCCACCAAATCTCCTCGTCCTCACCTTAGGTTTAGCATGAATTACTGATTCTCATCTGGACCAACTTTGGTGGATGGTTTCAAAATCATGATTTCACCCCCAGTTTCCAGCAATCTCTGCGTGCTCTCCGGTTAGCATCTGGCACCTGCTTCCGTCCCATCTCCAGACAGATTTGGGCGTTCCTTACCTATATCCCCATGCTACTATAACAGAAATTAACTGTCTGGTTTACTCAACTCTGTCACCGCCAAACCTGTGGTTTCTTGAGGCCAACCACCCCGTCTTTCCACCTTTGTATTCATGGCAATTGTGAAGAGCTTGTCCTAAAATGATCAGGAATATTTACTTTTTCTTTTTCTTTAAGTTTATTTCTTTATTTTGAGAAAGAGAGAGAGACAGCGTGCACATGGGTGCATGCATGAGTGGGAGGCGGGGGAGAGAGAGAGAGAGAGAGAGAGAGACTTTTAAGCAAGCTCCGAGCTCTCAGCATAGAGCCCAGGGTGGGGCTCACCAACCATGAGATCATGACCGAAGCTGAAATCAGAAGTTGGATGCTTAACCGATTGAGCCACCCACGCGCCCCAGGAATATTTGCTTTCAAATGAGATGAAATCTGTCACCTAGTGCGATAGACGGAATAACGCCCCCACCAAAATGGGTCTCGTCCTGATCCTTGGAACTTGTACATGGGCCGCCTTACATGGTAAAGAGGACTTGGCAGGTATGATTAAGTGAGGACCTCGGGATGAGCAGACTACCCTGGATATTCTGCCCGGGTCCACTGTCATCCCCAGGGTCCCTCTAAGAGGGAGGCAGGTCAGGGAAAGAGATTGGAAGGTGCTCTCTCCTGGTTTTGAAGATGGAGGGAGCCAAGAGCCAAACAGTATGAGGCGCTTCTAGAAGCTGGAGAAGGCAAGGGCGGGATTCTCCCCCAGAGAGAAGGAGTGCCCGCACTGGGATGTTAGCCCCTAGAACCCGTTCCTGGACTCCTGCCCTCCAGGACAGGAAGAGAACAGATTTCTGTTGTTAAAGCCATTACGTGTGCGGCAGTCTCTTAACAGCACCGAGGAGACACTGATGCTCCTGGTTCAGTGGGGACTGTTGCCCTCCTCGCTGGCAAGGAGGAGAAAGGCCTCCTGGCGTGCACCCCTTGCGCCCCCACCACCTCTGAGGGTTTCCTGCTCTCTAAACCACCTTGCACGCACCGGGTCCCGGCCTGGGCAACCACATCTCCGGCTGGCCCCCCTTTCGTCGGAAGGAAGGTGTTCTCCATCGTGGGCCTCCCCAGCTTGCTCAAAAGGGATTCTTCAGAGAAACACTGCCCCAAAACCATGGGGCTCAAGTCTTTCCGCCCCTGAAACAAAAGCAGGGGGATGCTATCCCAGATTTCTGTGATGGCTCAGGACTAAGGCTGGAAAAACACACAACACAACAGGCGACCGGGCGTCACTGGGGAGACCAGAGGGGTTTGCGCTTCTGTCCTTCCAGAGCATGGAAGTATCTCTCGGGGCTTCCTGGTCCCTTGAGATCTGCTGGACTTTGAAGATGAAGCAAAGCATAAAGAGAAGGGGTATGGAGGCGGTGAGGGTGATTTCGCCTTTAAGTCCTGCCTCTTCCCTCCCAGAACTGTACATCCTCCTCCCGCACATCCGTGCGCAGCGCTGGGGACCAGACGCGGCATCGCGAGGGACAGAAGTGAAGCTAGCTCACCTGAGACCCACGACCGCGGCTCCCACAGCTAGCTCGCGGCTTCTCTGATTTGTGAGCCTGGACGCTCATCTGTTTCTTCTCTCAGGGAACAGCCTAACCCTTTTTGTCAAAAAACCTAACGGACGCCCCAGAGCAGAGGGGAGCGATTACTGACAAATTGGTGCTATTTTTCCGCAGACGTAGAACACAGATGGCAGCAGGCAGGAAGCCGTGACCCCCAGGGAGGAGCACCACTCTGCCCACACCACTGCGCACCCCGAGCAAGCACCCAGGGCATGGGACACCCGGGTCCTGCTCTCGGCTGGCCTTGAATGTGCCACGTGATTGACTCATGAGCTCGTGTTCTCCACGAATGAGTGGGAACAACACCAACATTGCTATGCACGCTTATATATACAATCTCGGTTATTCCCCGTGACACCCTGTGAGGCACTGTCCCCCATCCCTTTGTTAACCATCAGGACGCCTGGGCTGAAAGGTGTGAGTGCCATTTGCCCGGTGACAGGGTGAGTCAGGGGCAGAGCAGAGGCACGGACTCAGTGCTGGTTCCCTACGTCCGAAGTGCTGACAGGCTCCATCACGGAAGAGGACGAACACACAGCCCATCCCTTTGCCCCAAACCTGCACAGATGTTACGGTTGGCCACACTAGGTGGAGGGTCAGGAGCCAGTCTGCAGGTATGCCCACTCGGAAGACAGCGTCTCGGGTCTCCTCGGAAGGAAGAAGAGAGAGACAGACAGAGACAGAGACAGGGCACGAGCAGGGGAGGGGAAGGGAGAGAGGGAGACACAGAATCCAAAGCAGGCTCCAGACTCTGAGCTGTCAGCACAGAGCCCGACGTGGGGCTCAAACTCACAGACCTGTGAGATCACGACTTAAGCTGAAGTCGGCCACCCGACTGGTGGCCTGAGCCACCCAGGCACCCCGAAATCAGTTCCCTTTAACATGCTGGAGGTTTCCACAGGCTGGGAATTTTCTCTGGAAGCTTCCAAGGGCTGGGGATTTTGCTCCGAGGTCCTGCAGGTGCTCTGACACTGAGGAGCAGGGAGTTGGAGCACAGCGTCTCTCCACATTCCCACCAACCTGGAAATTCTATTTGCCGAGGTCTTCAACCTGCCTTTTCATCAGGGTCCGGGAGGGAGACCAAGGCAATCGGGTTTGCGGTCTCACCCCCCGCTCGTGGCCTCCTGCTCGGCAAGGCAGGAGCACGGAAGGCGTTGGAAAACACCCAGGTTTGACCCCACGTAGGTCTGGGGTCCTGTGCGAAGGCACCGTAATAATGAGCCGTTTCGAAAACGTCCAACCACTCCTGCAAGCACATTCTGCCAGCGGGCAGTGAAAGAGGGGTCCCAGAGAGACGGGGTTCTGGAGCATCCGGGGGAAGCTAGTGGTCCTGATGCTGGCTCCGTGCACTCTTCTGTCCTTCAGAAATTATATCCGGGGTGTCTGACGTTTCCTCCCATTCGCTCCCCTCCCTTCCTCTGTTCCGAGTCACAGCCCTTTGCAAACCATGCCCGGCTGGCCACCAGGTGGTGGCAGGCGGGGTGGAGGAGGGGACATGCCGGGGGACTTCTGCCCCCATCCCTCGGTGCTCCCGACAGCGTCTCTGCTGGAGGCCGGGTTTCCAGCTCCCACGTGGCCCCTCCGTGACGCCAGATCCTCTGTGCGTCCCCAGACCGAGAGGCGGTCGTGCCTGCGGGCCATGGCTGATGTCGGAGCGTCTCCCGATTTCCCCTTTGCCCCTTCAGGTCTGCAACTCTAATCCCGCACATTCAGCTCCCTCCACCGAGCTCTCCTCGCTGTGTTTTCTAATATCCCCATTGGGTCCGGCTTCATGCGCTACTTTGCGTCCAGGGCTGTGCTGGACACGGCGAGGCAAGACGGAGTCGGGACGTGGTGACGCATCGCAGATGTGAGCCAGAGACGCGTACGCGGTGCACCTGGGGGGGCTCGCCAGACGCAGAACTTCAACGTGGGCACGCAGGGTCTCGTGCGGTAAAGATCAGAGGTTTCTGCCTAAACAAGTGGAAATCAATGCTCGCTGGCTTTTGCTATCTCCCCCGCAAGGCTGGATCTCGGTGCTCAGGTCACAGTGAAATGTCACAACCCCCCCCCCCCCCCCCAGGCTGCGCTGTGAAAAACGGAAGCAGATGTGCACATACTAATTCCTTCCACCTCCTCAGGCTCCTCGTGGCGATTCTCACAGGCTGATTTATGAAGCATTTTCGTACTTACAAAGAAATATCATGAATGTTCCACCTTTAAGGTACCTACGTGCTTTTCAGAATGCCGGAACCAGAAGGAAGCGGTCTTTTCAAAGAACGCCGGACTCAGCTGGTTGAGGCCGCCCCAGCAGGAAGATGAGGAGACCCCGGGGCCCCTCATTTCACTGGGGATCAGTGAGGAAGGCAAAAGCATCAGGTGCAATTTACGGGAGAGATTTCGGGGGGCTGGGTCCTGTGTCTTCTGTGTGCCTGGGACCGGCGTGTGGCACAGGATGTGCACCCCAGACGAGACCGTCCAGAACCTTCACCGAGTTTCTGGTTAGTCTTGCATTGTCAAAATTTGCTCGGAAACCATCACGAATCTTGTATTTAAAGTTCAAGGGGCGCCTGGGGGGCTCCGTCGGTCGAGCATCCGACTTCGGCTCGGGTCATGATCTCACGGTTCCTGAGTTCAAGCCCAGTGTTGGGTTCTGTGCTGACAGCTCGGAGCCTGGAGCCTGCTTCGGGTTCTGTGTCTCCCTCTCTCTCTCTGCCCTCCCCCACTCACACTCTGTCTCTTTCTCTCTCTCAAAAATAAACATTAAAAAAAAGTAAACTTCAAGACACAAGTTCAGTGAAGTCTCAATGCCTCTACCTGGATGACCAATAGCAGACTTGACACAAGGTTGCTGGGTGGTCCACAGCCCAGGTTTTGGGATGGGATACACCGGGGATGCCGTGAGGGGTGGAAACAGTGCAGGTGGGAGTCCCCAAGGGAGGCAGGACGGCCTCACAGGACACACAAGCAGGTACCAGCATCCATGGGGCCATTCAGATTTGAGTGCTGCTCTCCTCCGCCCCCACATGTTTAGAAACGGTGGGAAATACGCGTTGGTTTCCCAAAGTTTGCAATTTATGTTAGCGAGCCCGGATGCGACGGCTCTGATTTATTCCCTAATTCAACAAGTACGGACTCTTCAGCACCCATCACGATACAGCATTTCCAGGGGTGTACAAAAGACAGATCCTGCTGTTGGGTGCTGTTTTCTCAACATCTGGCCTCCTCAGATGAGTTCATGGGGCGTCTGGGTGAAAATCACTAACTTATAAATACAACATAATATTTAAAAACTTAATGGTAATGACACTTATTACTAAGCAGGATCATATTGTTTGTGATATTACCCTGTGACACCTGTGTCTGACTCAGTGACAGATGGCTGGTGCCCTTAGCCATTTTTCGTAACCACTTGGCTACTTTTCATTTTCTCTTCCTCCCTCCCTCCCTCCCTCCTTCCTTTCTCCTTCGCGCTTCCTTCCTTCCTTCCCTCCTTCTCCCCTCCTTCCTTCCCGCCCTCCCTCTTCCTTCCTCCTTCCCTCCCTTCTTCCTTCCCTTCTTCCTTCCTTCCTTCCTTCCTTCCTTCCTTCCTTCCTTCCTTCCTTCTTCTCCCTTCCTTTCTCCTTCCCTCCCTCCCTCTTCCTTCCTTCCTCCTTCCCTCCTTCCTTCCTTTCTCCTTCCTTTCTCCTTCCTTTCTCCCTTCCTTCCTTCCTTCCTCCCTCCACTTTCCTTCCTTCCTTCCTCCCTCCCTCTCCCTTCTTCCTTCCTTCCTTCCTTCCTCCCTCCCTCTCCCTTCTTCCTTCCTTCCTTCCCTCCTTCTCCCCTCCTTCCTTCCCGCCCTCCCTCTTCCTTCCTCCTTCCCTCCCTTCTTCCTTCCCTTCTTCCTTCCTTCCTTCCTTCCTTCCTTCCTTCCTTCCTTCCTTCTTCTCCCTTCCTTCCTCCTTCCCTCCCTCCCTCTTCCTTCCTTCCTCCTTCCCTCCTTCCTTCCTTTCTCCTTCCTTTCTCCCTTCCTTCCTTCCTTCCTTCCTCCCTCCACTTTCCTTCCTTCCTTCCTCCCTCCCTCTCCCTTCTTCTTTCCTTCCTTCCTTCCTCTCTCTCTCCCTCCTTCCTTCCTTCCTTTCTCCCTTCCTTCCTTCCTTCCTTCCTTCCTTCCTTCCTTCCTTTCTCCCTTCCTTCCTCCCTCCCTTCCTTCCTTCATCCCTCTCCCTTCCTTCCTCCCTCCCCCTTCCTTCCTTCCTTTCTCTCTCCCTTCCTTCCTCCCTCCCTCCCTCTTCCTTCCTTCCTTCTTTGTTCCCTCCCTCCTTCCTTCCTTTCTCCCTTCCTGCTTCCTTCCTTTCTCTCTTCCTCCCTCCCCCTTCCTTCCTTCCTTCCTTCTTCCTTCCTCCCTTCCTTCATCCCTCCCTTTTTTCCTTCTTTCCCTCCAACCCTAGTTTGTTGGTTCCAACAGTTCTGGTGGTTAGAAATGATGGCACACCCAGAGCATTTGCCGTGGCTTCTCATCACTGACTACGTCCTGGGAGTCATGTAGTTACTGCCCAGTTGTCTGCGCCTCCCACTGAAAGGACACATTCCCAGTGGGTTTTGAATCATATTTACGCTTCTCTGCCATCACAGAGTCAAGATCAGGGAGCACACTGTTGACCACAACATAACAGACTACGGCGTCATTTGCCGTTTCTCCCTCATGCTTGCACAGCACAGACGCCCAGAGCTGTTGTGTATGAAACACACACATCGACGAGTCTTTGCAAAGTAAAGTATTTGAGAGACTGCAGGTACAAGTAATTGCCTTTGCACACAGAATGCTGTCTGATACAAGAGGTTCCCAACACCGCCTCGCACGTACTCTCTGAGCCTCTCTGACATGCAATTTGCACCTGACTTTGCAAGCTCCGCAGAGCTGGGCTAATTTGTACTCATGTTATGCTACAGGGAGCCCATGCATCTTTGATGGTGATTATGCGCTTTTGTTTTCTTTCCCTTTGACCATAACGTGAGCTTGGTATAAAAGCACAACGTTGTTCCTGTGGCAATAAGTTTATGAGAGAGGTATTTCTTCCGAAGGATCGGGAACGTTCCACGTCAGTTTAATAAAATCCAATTTTCAGGGAGTCATGAGCATTCATACTCATCACCCTTTTCTTTGTTATACCAGATCATCGTATTTCCGGATCGCCTTGTCTCCTGTCCACTCGGTATGTTAATTCCGTCATTGTAGATGTAACGCTAATATTATTATTTTAATCACTATGCTTTGCACCTAGTTAGCCTGCATTGACCTATCTTTACGAATTCGGAATGTGATCCCAACGCGAGGGAACCAATGCGCATCACAGACTTCAGAGACGCAAAGGAGACACGCGCGCACATTCCCCCCAAATACGTCAGCTGATATTAATTATACGCTGATAGCTGAGTGTTGGCTGAAGATACAATCCCAGACCATCTGGTCTTTGCAATGCCTACACACTTAAAAATTATAGTGATTATTAAGAACATAATGTGGTTTTCTTAATAAGCGTAATTAATCTCACATTTAAAATTTATGACACATACGATCTCATTGCTTCTCCTCTGTGGCTGTCCAGCCACTTGCTACCCTGTGGGACATACTCCGCCAGAGACCGGGGGTCTAGCCAGTGGGGGCGTGGAAGTTACAGCATGACGTGCTTACGGAAAGGGGGGTCGGTGTGGCTGGAGAAACGCAGCTCGACAGGTGAGCGGGGGAGGAGGGACGGGAGGGGGTGGCAGGTGCGTATTTCGGAGACCACCGTGTGCTTGGGGACCCACATCAGGCAGAAGTGCACCGACTGCCCAGCCGGATGGGGAAGCGGGCTCAGCTCTGCAGACTGGCGGAGCCCCCCCGCTGGATCTCGGCACGGGTGCAGCTGCCGATAGAATGCAGTCCACAGAGAGCCCCGTCTCTGTCTGATCCCCAGTGATTCCTGGGAGGGGAGACCCAGGGGGCCTCCTGGGAAGTGTCCCGCAGCTCTGGTGTCCCTGGACGTCCAGCCGGGGCTCCCCTACCCACTGCGGAGGCCACAGGCCCAGGGACCCTCGTGGCCTGGTGTGGGGCCAGCTGGGGTAAGGCCCTGTGGTCAGTGCTGCTGTTCACCCGTCTCGTGCTGTCCTGCTCAGACGGGCCTCCACACTCCCGGATTTTCAGCGGTGCCTTGCCAATGGACGGCTGCTAGTGCGGGGAACCAATATGGTCCCCACTTGGATGGCGCAGCCTCCAGGGGCTGTCAGCTCACAGCCGAGAGGGGCCGGAGCCAGCTCGGGGTCACCTCAGTACCCACAGCCAGGACCCAGGCCCGTACGCCCATCGCCCAAAGCCTGGGTGGCCGAGACTCCTCCGGGCGGATGATGCTGGCAACAGAACCAAAGCCAATCGAGTCTTGGGCAGGCGCTCTCTCTGGCCACCGCGGGGACCACGGCGACCAGGCTGCGTGGAGGTCCGCCTTCAGATGGCTCTTCTCGGTCTTGGACAAGCTCCCACCCGGCTCTCACCAGTCCCACAAAGGCAGTGGGGATGCTGCGAAATTATCCTTGAGGGGCGGACGCCCGTGGTGGCTCCTGGTCTGCAGTTTCCTTCTGCTCAGCACGAATTCCCACGGCCACTGGGGCTCTGAACTCATCCAGGCTGTGTCTCTGGGCTGCTGGGGCTGGACCCGGCCCCACAGGCGGGCAGGACTCAGGCCTGGGCCGCTGGACAGTCACCTCTGCCGCCCCGGTGACTGCTTCAGCGACACACACGTGGCCGGGGCCCTGTGGAGAGGCGCTCGCTTCTCCCCTCGTCCTGGAGCGTGGGCAAGAAAGTCTGAAGGAAGAGCCTGCTCAAGAAAGACGCCGATGTCGAGGAGGACGGGCAGGCAGAGACCCGGCCTGCCCGCCGGGCTGCGCCCCAGCTGTTACCTGCGGACGTGCAGCTACGTTCACCAGTAATCCCCTCGCCTCCCTTGTTCGGGGGCAGATGAAGCCGCTGTGACTAAGCCTCTGTCACGTGCAGCCACGATTCCGGACAGAAACGCCGTCTCTGGGGGTTTTGCTGCGACCGTGCTACGTGCGTGGTAACTGTGCTGAGTGACCAGACATAATGACGCGGTTAACGACTCAGAAATAAGTGTTTCTCCAACTCTCTGCTGAGGACGTGCGGCTTCAGTCCCCAAATCCACGTGAGGCACGTCTCCAGGCACGGTAGAAGCAGGGACCTGGTCTGCCCTGGCTTGGCCTCTGGCATCCGGGGGGAAAGCCAGTGCACCCCTGATCGAGTCGGCGTTTATTCTGAACACGCTGTGAAAATCACCTTTACCCCTAATGCTTACAGGAACACCAAAACCAGAACGAAAATCTTAGCAGGGGTCTTTAACTGAACAGCTTAGGTTTTTAGAACAGGCTGTCGGACATCAAAACCCAGAACCTTCTGGTAAGCCAAGCTTTGTGTGGGCACTTAGCATCGTAACAGGCTTACCTCAAGGAGCGTATCTCGGAGGGCTGGGGACAATTTATAACAGATCCCTTTTATGTTAACAGAGCAAAGCGAGTATATAGTACCCTTCATGTGTTTCCAGTAACGTTGGAGCCTCTTACGCGACGGTTAATGAGTGAGAAGTTAGATCACAATCCAACTATTTCAACCTACAGAGAGCACGGCTTCCCAGAGCTCGCTAGAAGTCACGCAGAACTACGTTCGCCTTGTGCTCGTCTCGTCCAGCTGGACAACTGCACGGTTTCTTTTTTTCGGAGTTTCTGACACTTTGGAGACGTTTGCCACAGTCCCCAGCAACGTCAAGATCTTCCAGAGGGAGCAAAACCTTTCAGCAGGTTCCAAAAAGGACCTCTCTCCTTCCTTCACCTGCTCAAGCCCCCTCCCCTTTTGTGGTTGTGTCCTAAATGCCTGCATCATAAATTCCTTCCGCGTCTCTGCGGTCTGGGCCGGTTGGTCCCTGGGCCGCTCGGGGCCAGGCCCGGCTCTGAGTACCAGCAGCCCCACCAGGAAAGGCCAGCGGTGGTCCTGTTCTCTGTGTCCCTTCCCCTCCTTGGGAACTTGCACTCTCTTCTTGGAAAATAGCTGGGAGATATGGGAACCCCCCCCCCCAAATGCCTATGAGTAAGAGACCAATGATGTAAATCATAACACGTGATGCGTGATTCCAGGCCACGGAATAAATACTCTGGGGCAGGTAAGACAGAATGAGGCAGGGGCGCCTGGGTGGCTCAGTCGGTTAAGCATCCGACTTCGGCTCAGGTCACGATCTCACAGTTTGTGAGTTCGAGCCCCGCGTCGGGCTCTGTGCTGACAACCCAGAGCCTGGAGCCTGCCTGGGGTTCTGTGTCTCCCTCTCTCTGCTCCTCCTCTGCCCATGCTCTGTCCCTCTCTGCCTCTCAAAAATAAATAAACATTAAAAAAATTAAAAGAAGAGGACAGAATGAGGCAGTTGTGTGCTCGTTCGGTGGAAAGCCAGGCACACAGCAGATGTGGTGAGTCACATTCTGTGCATCGCAAAGGTGGGGGGTGGACTTGTGGATGTCTCGACTGTCCCCTGTCTTGAACTGGTCACTAATGACAGGGCAGAAGAGCTGGGCACCAAGGTCCGGGAGTGCCTTGACTTCATTTCACGAGCGTCCGTGTGCGGGTCCTGTGACCTGAGTCCTCATCCTGCCTCCTGCACAGACTGCGTGTCCCCGCGGCCAAGCTGCTGAACCTCACTGTGCCTCGGTATTTCCATCTGTACAGTGGGGAAAATATCAGTGCTTCCCTCATTCGGTTGTTACAAAGGGTAAATGAGTTAACACATGAACAGTGCCCGGTTCAAACGATGTGCCGAATGAGTGTTAATTATAATCCCTGTTTGAGCGCCTTACCAGGCACATGGAAAACCTTCTGTAAATCAGGGGAAATGCGTGAAAAACAGGCGAAGGTAAAAAAGGAAAACGTTCTAGGTTCAAAATCTTATTCGGACTAAGGAGACCCTTTTCAAGCCCAGGAAGCAATCTTTTCTCTTTGCTGCTGCCCCCACTTAGCTTCCAGCATAAACAAACACGGAGGCAGAGAGAGGCCCAGGCTGCCTAGAGGAAGAGACAGAGCTTCTGAAAAGGACTGAATAATCGTGCGTGGACGCAGGTCAGCGAATGCCACCGGGGACGTAACCCATTTGCTTTCAGGCTGGGCAGGCGGGACGGTAGGGGGTGAGGGGGGTGCTCCAGGAGCCAACTCTGGCTTGAAAGTTCAAATGAGCTTTGCCACCACGCACAGGTCCCCCCTGGCCCCGAGAAGCGGACAATTCTGAGAGCTGCCCACCGTCCCACTCCGTCTGTTCTCTGTCCGTGTCTGCATCACGCCTGCGTCAACAACGCAAAAGCCTCCACCCCTCCTCCAGAATGTTCCGGGACACAGCGGACGCACCCGACGCTTGCTGATGGTTTGGGCACGGAGGGGCTCGAGGGGCAGAGAGCAGGCAACACTGGGGACATATGGGGACACCTGCCGCCAGAAGGGCACAGCCCCGTGTCCTGCCACGGCAGTGTCCACGGGCCGCTGGGCTCTGCCCCCCCTTCCCACAACCTCCACCTTGTCGCACTTCTCCTGTGACAGATCACATCCTCTCCTTCCAAACCACACCTGTTGTCACCCTGAAACATGGAGGCGGCGGGAGAGAGCGCAAGGCAGGGCCGCGAGGGGCACTGGCTCACTGCTGTCCCCAAACAGCCATTAAACATTGCTTTTCTAAAATACATCACAACAGTTTCCTAAAGCCATCTTCTCTGAGATGGCTTTTGCCTCTCTCTGGGTCCCCCTGCTCGGTGGAGATTAAGTTGGAGAGCCCCTGAAATTATCTTCCAAGTGAGGCCAGCCTCTCCCTTGAGGATGACCTAGTTTGCTGTGTGCGGATGTCACCGTTGTCCTGAGGGCGCACGGTGACAAAAACTTCCCTGGCCCTCTCTCACACAGGGCCCTCACAGGACCCCTCGGTTGCTAGGAGGGAGGGAGGTTTTCAAGACCGTTTGGGGGTGGGGACCAGTGGTCCAAAGTGGGGGTGTCATCAGAAGTGCACGCGGGTCTGCGTTGGTGACTCAGGCTGACGCAAAGCCCCACGGACTTGCTGGGGAGCATTTAGTGCCGCCGACTGCAATGTCGTGTCTTGGAGAGTAACGAAGAAAGCTACGGCCTGAACTGTGCCCCCCGCCATTGTATGACAAAGCCCTAACCCCCAGGGTGACTGTATTTGGAGACAGGGTCCTCAGGGAGGTGATTACGGTTACATGAGATCATGGGGGGGGGGGGGCGCTGATCCTTACAAGAGACAGCTTGAAGCTGGAAGGCGGCCGGCCGCAATCCGGGAAGAGCGCTCTCGCCACGGGCCAATCCCGACGGCACCTTGGTGTTGGGCTTCTGGTCTCCAGAACTGCGAGAAAACAGATCCCTGCCGTGCGAGCCCCCCAGCCCGCGGTGTGAGTCACGGCGGCCCAGGAGGCTGATGCGCGAGCGTGTGACGGCCAAGCGCGTGAGTGTTAGGACAGGTGTCCACCATGCGGGCCAGACCTGGGCCGGCAAGGTCACCAGCCAGCATCAAGCACGAGGCCGTCGGGCTGTGCGGACCCCGTCCTCGACAGAGACACCACGTGGCCGCGAGATGCCACGCAGCTTTGTGGCGTCACAGCCCCCTTGCCTCCCTGTCCTCACTTGCTCCGTGCAAGCCCCCCGCGGTCCCCGGACGAGGTGCTGAGTGGGTGGCCGCTGCAAGGAGAGTCTCCTCTTGATAATAAGGCAGCCGTGTTCTTCAGGAATTAGTCCGCAACAACGTAAGAGGTAATTGCATTTGCGTCTGGAATCGGTGAAGCGAGGCGTTTCTCGGGGTAACAATGTTAAAGCAGTTTTAACAGCTATCGTTTCAAATAGCGTTTTAATTTCTTGCTCCTACATCCGAGCAACAGCTACAATGAATTCAGTGCGCTTCGGGATCCTACTGCGTGTTTTTTATTTCCTCTTTCTGCCTCTTCAGACACACGATCGGCCCTTTCCTGTCCCCGGCCTCTCCCAGAAAACCCACTTTTATGGAGTGTGCGGCACTCCATCGCTCTTCCCCGCCCGATTCCGGGCTGGGTCCGGCCGGTGGAAGGCAGTGGCAGGAAATCAGAGCAGGAGGAGAGAACGGCCAGGGTGTTTGTTCCCTGCTGGGCTGCTGGTGTTACATTGGGTGCCTCTGCCTGTGCCCGGAGCCCCTCGCGGTGCCGTGGCTCCATCCGGGGTCCAGGGCCAGCCCCCCGTCCCTCCCCTTCAGGCCCACGGGAGCCAATGGCTTCCCACCGTGACGGCTCCCTGGGCTCTTCGTCGTTCCTGCCCTTGCCTCTGAAGACGCCCCTTCCCTCACGTGTCGTCAGTTCCCTCTGCACCTTTCCGGCCAGCCCGAGTGACACGGGGTAATCCCCAGCTTCATCTTTGCACCCCTTCACCCTCTGTACTCGACACGGCAATCCTCTCTGCAGGAGAGACGATCATGTAGGTGCACCAGCTGGAGGGAAGTTGGTACCAAACGACTGTGCGTTCTTGTTCAAGCACGTGGCTTCTGTACGGCTCCGGTGCCCTCCCTGACTGGGGCTGGGGACCCGAGCACGGTGGCCACCAGCTACCCCATGGGCAGCTCGATTTGTGCGTGAGATCCTCGGCAGCAACCCCCGACCCAAGCTTGGGGTCTGGGGGCTGGTGGGAGGTCATCGCAGCTCCCGGCTTCGCACTCACCGGACGATGCTCCCTGGCCCAGCAGCGGCAGGAACGGAATGCGAGGGCACCTGCTCTGAACCAAGTGGGACCCTGACAGCCCTGGTGCCCATGCCCCGCGCTGGCCTGGCGGCTTGTCCACCAGTGAGATCTGCCGAGGGTCCCCGCAAAGGACCAAAGCCAGCAGATGGCGGCGAGGACCGGGAGCATCCAGAATACCCAGACTCTGCGGGCGGACGGTCTGGCAGTTTCTTACAAAGTGAGGCGTATACTCAGCGCGTGACCCCGGCATTTCACTCACACGCATTTACCAGAAAGAAGCGAAACACGTATCCGCATGCTTACATATGAACGTTCACACCAGTATCCACGTGAGCTGAAACCTGGAAACACCCTGGGTGCCCATCCCCGGGAAATACGGCATCGTCGTGCAATAAAAAACCACTCACCAGTGAGAAGGAAAGGATTATCGCCCCACGCGATAGCTTGAGCGAGTCTCAAAGCTATTGCGCAGAATGAAAGACGCGCTCCCCACCCGCTGGATGTACGATCTGAAGACAGAACAGCAGTGGGACTCAGCACCTTACGAGCTCAGCGGCAGGGTCTCCCCGGCAGCGGGGGAGGCAACGCCTCGAGCAGGGAGGCAGGGAGGCTCCCCAGACAAGCCCCAGCAACGGCTCATACCTAAAAGCAGACGGCGGAGCCAGCTGTCTGACTGCCCAGCGAGATGGCTTCCACACCGGCCAGCTAAAAACCGACACCGGCGGCAGGAGTCAGGCCCCTCCCCCCCAGGGACGCAGCCCACCGTCCCAACATCTCTCCACGGACTGATGCCAGGTCAGCGGTCCACCGCCTTCCCTTGCTGCTCCTGGCTTCGTAATTTTCCCCAGTAAAGCCCATTTCTTGACACGTGTCACATGACATCGTGGAGTCTGCCTTCTGCCTCTTTGCACCACGGTAGACACTGCTGAGATCTCCAGGAGCTGCGGCTCTTTAACATTAAAACAATCTAATTTTGGATCCAAATGGCAGTCTGACAAACTGGGAACCAGCCAAGCCCTGCGTTCAGAGTTGCAAAGATACGGGAGCTCACAGAAGTGCAAAGAATGACCCTCTACCCAGAACATCGCAGGGGGCGGCCGTGGGCACGGAGTGGATGTCTGTGGGTGGACGGAGCGAGCCTTCCAGAAGGAGAAAGTGGCGGAAAACAAGTCTTTCTCCTCTGGTCCTCCGGGATGACCACACAGTCGAGCCGTTGCCAGGGGTAAAAATGGCGGCCGCGTTCACCGAGATAACGATGACGAAGGCAGAGTTCATGGAAGGCAAAGTACGAAGTCGTGGCGATTCTTGGAAAAATGCATTCACTTGGGGAAACACTGAAGGGATTAGCCGTGGGGTGGGGGGAATGCAGCTTTCTGTAAGACTTGTAACTGTGGTTTCTTAACAGAAAGAAAAATGCCTACCACCAAGAATGGTTTTGCTAAACAGTCTTCCGCTCGGACCCTCACGTCATGTCTGTCCGCACCCAGCCCCTTAACTGTGCTGTAACTCACATCCCACACGAAGAACCCTTCCCCAGCGTATACTGTTTGTAGCGTCTCCACAGAGCTATGCACCCATGACCCTTCTAACCACTGGCACCCCCACAGCCCGCCCCGGCCGGCCCCCCGCAGCCACCAGTCTGCTTCCTGTCTCTACGGGCTTGCCGATTCCAGATATCTGGCAGAAGTGGGACCCTACAATGATGGGAGGCTTCTTGTCTTCTACTTAACATAATGTTTTCAAGGCCCGTCTGTGTCCCGACACATCGTGAGCTACCATGTGCCCCCCGTACATCTAACCTTGTGACCGCCGACGCGTTGGGCTAGACGCTTCTCTGTGTGCCGCACGCTGTTCAGGACCAGCCCTGTCCACCACCCACTGGACGCCATGGCATCCCCTCCCATGTTGGTGGCAACGACAAATGTCTCCAGATATCGCCAGATGTCCGCGGGTGCAGGACAGGGTCGCCCCTGGTCGTAAGTCTTGGGAGCCACGCTCCTGACAAAGCCACGCCTCGCTCCGCCCCCATCGACATTTAGACACACAACATCCGGGGAGGTCAATTTACATCCCGAAGCCGCACACTGAGCTGGTGGCCAAGAAAGGGGCTAGAAACCCCAGCGCGTGACAATTTACCTTTCAAATTTGCCTTTGCTGAAATCGGGCTGCTTGTTACCCAAACAGTGCTTTCTTAAAACAGCAGGTTTTTAGACCTCACCTGGCAATCAACTCATCGAAAGGGCTTGTTAGGACACAGATTACCAGTCCCAACCTTCAGGGGTTTTGATCTGATTGGATAGCTCTGGGGAAGGGCCCTAGAATTTGCACTTCTATCCAGTCCTCAGGTGATGTCAATGCTGGGACTCTGGGGATCCTACCTTGAGAACCATCTCAACTCTTGCAGGAGAGTAGGATCCTCCTGTCCTTTTTATGGACCAAGACTCTCACAAATTTCTGCTGTGGGCAAACAGGAAACATACCTATGAGGCGTGGTGGTGCGAGGATGCTGTGGCTGGAGCTGTGGCAGCCACTCTGGGATAGTGAGTACAGAGCCAAGAGAGGGGCTGGAATGCCAGCCTGGAGGCCTGGCAGCCTGGAGCTGCTGACATAGCCACATCTGAAACTGACAGTCTGTGAGCTCGTTATCCTGCAGCATGGACTATAACTCGTTTTATTAGGCACTTCTAACCTGTTGTTCTGTTACTTTCACCTGAGAGCATCTTGATGAGTGCATTCGCCTTGTAGAATGCAAATACAATGAGGGAACTTAGCCCACGTATGTTTTGTTTATCTCTATACGCCCACCGTGTGGGAGTGAGTCTGACACAGAGGGGGGATTCAAGACGTACTTGGTGAATGAAGGAAGGGATTAGCTGCCGAGACTCTTCTCAAACTTCTGCTGTCTACACTTCCCATTTTCTGGATGTGAAAAGCCACGTCCACTGAGACTGTTACTTTACGAGAATTCCCTTAAGCTTCTGCTAACGCAAAATATCTGCGATGCCAGTGTTGATGTGCTACTCCTATTTTCCTAATATATTAAACTAGATGCACAAATACCGTATTCTGAAAACATCGATCTATGTGCCATCTAGAATCCTTATGGCTGCAGTCCCGGCCACACGTCAGGAGGCCATGCTGGACCACGGCCAGCGCTTAACTGGGCCCACAGGGGTCCAACTTGTTCTTGAATAATCGTGAAGTCTCCAGGCCCCTCTCTCATTTAGAGCCTCTGCACTCAGGTCAGGGGTGAGGCGAGGAGAGGCGGGGAGATGGTTTCCGAGCGCTTTTACCATACGCGCACCGAACACATAGAAGATGGTGAGATCTGGGGCCGGTCTGGGGGACCCTCGGAGCTGTGGCTGCTTCACCGGTGCGCTCGGGGTGTGGGTTAGGGTGCAGAGAGCGAGCAGGGAATCCCCGTGTTTGCTGATACACAGAAGAATGAGGCTTGCTTCTTCCCAAAGTATTCAAAATGGGCTGTGTTAGGAAAAACTGCTTTCGACATGCACAGCATGATGCTTTATGCCCCCAGACGATTTTCGTATTTTGTACCTAAACATTATAAAGCAGGATGTTCCCTAATGACGCCTTATTTCTCAACACAAGCTTAGGCAGCCTTTATTGAGCTGGCTCCTTTTGTCCAAAGCCAGGCTTTTTCTCACCAAAGATTTCCAGCCAGAGGGATGCTTTGCCCGATGAGTGGATGATCTTTCTAACACCTGCAGTTTCGGACTCTCATATCGCATTAAACCAATCTTCTTCTGTGATTTATATTTATGTGTTCAATTCTAGC